>NC_090320.1:87289190-87614123 GCF_040869045.1 Eurosta solidaginis | reverse complement strand
ATCTCAAAAAAACCAAGAGCGCAGCAATTTGGAAGCACTAAAAGTAATTTTCCTATAACTACAAACGATGAAATTGATTGTAGTGAAATTAATTTTTTTGTAGTTTTTATAGTTACTCCGAAAATATAATACATTGTGCGGAAAAAATGCGGAAACCAAACAATTTAAGTAAATTTGGTTTTTTTTTGAAATACGTTTTAAATCGTTTGTAGTTTTTCATACGAAAAAACAATTTTTTTTTAGTCCACAGGTTTCGGAGATATCGCTAACGCATCTCAAAAAAAACCAAGAACGCAGCAAATTGGAAGCACTAAAAGTACTTTTCCTATAACTACAAACGATGAAATTGATTGTAGTGAAATTCATGTTTTTGTAGTTTTTATAGTTACTCCAAAAATATAATACATTTTGCGGAAACTAAGTAATTTAAGCAAATTTGGGTTTTTTATTTTTGAAATGCCTTTTAAATCGTTTGCAGTTTTTCATAAGAAAAAATTTTTTTTTTGGTCCACAGGTTTCAGAGATGTCGCTAACGCATCTCAAGAAAACCAAGAACGCAGCAATTTGGAAGCACTATAAGTACTTTTCCTATAACTACAAACGATGAAATTGATTGTAGTGAAATTCATTTTTTTGTATATCTTATAGTTACTTCGAAAATATAATACATTGTGCGGAAACCAAGCACTTTAAGTAAATTTTGTTTTTTTCTTTTTGAAATACGTTTTAAATCGTTTGTAGTTTTTCATACGAAAAAAAATTTAAAAGTACTTTTCCTATAACTACAAACGATGAAATTGATTGTACTGAAATAAATTTTTTTGTACTTTTCATAGTTACTCCGAAAATATAATACATTTTGCGAAAACCAAGCAATTTAAGCAAATTTGGGTTTTTTCTTTTTGAAATACGTTTTAAATCGTTTTTAGATACTCATAAGAAAAAAATTTTTTTTTTGGTCCACAGGTTTCGGAGATATCGCTAACGAATCTCAAAAAACGAAGAACGCAGCTGTTTGGAAGCACTAAAAGTACTTTTCCTATAACAACAAACGATGAAATTGATTGTAGTGAAATTCATGTTTTTTAGTTTTTATAGTTACTCCAAAAATATAATACATTGTGAAAAAACCTCTTGGGGCTTCGATAGCTCAAGTGAGTTCCCAAGGGGTTTTTGCGCTCGTTGGAAAAAGATAAAAAAACGGGAAAAAACACACAGCAGATTAAAATTCAAGAATTTGACAATTTAATTATTTGCACTTTCAAAGCTAACTCACAATATATACAAAAGCTAATCCAGTTTAATTAATTATATATATATATATGTTAAAGTATGCAAACAGAAGAAAATCTTACCTAGAACAGGGCTGATGGCTGCAGTGATCGCGGAGCTTTCCAAAAAAGAAGTGAAAGAGTTTCTTTCTTGTAAAACGCGTTCACCCTTCAATTCCGTCGAAAAGCGGTTTTGAGGGGTAATAGAACGAAAGTTAAATTGGAAAGTTAAATTGGAAAGTCGCGCACCAACACGTACACACACGCTTGCACGGACATATATATAGGCGTTGGTGTTAGTGCGCGAAAGTAGATAGAAGCAAACACAAATAGTTTACATTAGGCTGGGTCACTATTGGCAGTGCTCATTCTTGGGTTTAGCTTGGTGGCCTAAACACATTGTGCGGAAACTAAGCAATTTAAGCAAATTTGGGTTTTTTATTTTTGAAATACCTTTTAAATCGTTTGTAGTTTTTCATAAGAAAAAAATTTTTTTTGGTCCACAGGTTTCGGAGATATCGCTAACACATCTCAAAAAAACCAAGAACGCAGCAATTTGGAAGCACTAAAAGTACTTTTCCTATAACTACAAACGATGAAATTGATTGTAGTGAAATTTATTTTTTTGTAGTTTTTATAGTTACTCCGAAAATATAAATCAATGTGCGGAAACCAAGCAATTTAAGCGAATTTGGGTTTTTCTTTTTGAAATACATTTTTTTTTTGCTCCACAGGTTTCGGAGATATCGATAACGCATTTCAATAAAACCAAGAACGCAGCGATTTGGAAGCACTAAAAGTACTTTTCCTATAACTACAAACGATGAAATTGATTGTACTGAAATAAATTTTTTTGTACTTTTCATAGTTACTCCGAAAATATAATACATTGTGCGAAAACCAAGCAATTTAAGCAAATTTGGGTTTTTTCTTTTTGAAATACGTTTTAAATCGTTTTTAGGTACTCATAAGAAAAAAAATTTTTTTTTGGTCCACAGGTTTCGGAGATATCGCTAACGAATCTCAAAAAACGAAGAACGCAGCTGTTTGGAAGCACTAAAAGTACTTTTCCTATAACAACAAACGATGAAATTGATTGTAGTGAAATTCATGTTTTTTAGTTTTTATAGTTACTCCAAAAATATAATACATTGTGAAAAAACCTCTTGGGGCTTCGATAGCTCAAGTGAGTTCCCAAGGGGTTTTTGCGCTCGTTGGAAAAAGATAAAAAAACGGGAAAAAACACACAGCAGATTAAAATTCAAGAATTTGACAATTTAATTATTTGCACTTTCAAAGCTAACTCACAATATATACAAAAGCTAATCCAGTTTAATTAATTATATATATATATATGTTAAAGTATGCAAACAGAAGAAAATCTTACCTAGAACAGGGCTGATGGCTGCAGTGATCGCGGAGCTTTCCAAAAAAGAAGTGAAAGAGTTTCTTTCTTGTAAAACGCGTTCACCCTTCAATTCCGTCGAAAAGCGGTTTTGAGGGGTAATAGAACGAAAGTTAAATTGGAAAGTTAAATTGGAAAGTCGCGCACCAACACGTACACATACGCTTGCACGGACATATATATAGGCGTTGGTGTTAGTGCGCGAAAGTAGATAGAAGCAAACACAAATAGTTTACATTAGGCTGGGTCACTATTGGCAGTGCTCATTCTTGGGTTTAGCTTGGTGGCCTAAACATGCCGGCCCCCCTTGCTAGAAGCAACATCGGTAGATCCCTGCGGCCATCTCCCCTGATCAACTTAATACTAACTAATATTTAAATGCACAAAATTCATGGATGTCCCAATAAGGGCAGCGGCATGGCGACCTTTTGCTTGATACAGTAATTGGTATTTCGGTTCCATCCGTAAATCGTGGAGCTGTAGTAAAGAAAAAGTAAACGTTAGGAAATAGTACGTGGTTGAGTTCAATTTTTTGCACCTCTTTTCACACGAATGGCACGTGAAGCTAGTTCGAGGGTTGAGGCAGATTTAGGAGCGGCATGCTCCAGACAAGAGCCAGCCAAATATACTGCTCTGCGCTAAAAAAGGGCCAAACGTAGATGGCAATGTGCCCGGCAGTATCAGCTCCGGATATATATCGGCTCCCAACACGAGTCGAACCGGACTTGACACAAAAAATGTTGGATCGGCGAGCTGCATATGGGTATAGGGTGTCGCGACCGAAGGGTCGACGTTCGCGCTTGGACTCACACGGGCGTAGTTGGGAACGATCGTAGCGTGAATCGTGAGCCTACGGTTCTGCCCATGTTTACCCCTTATTCGCAAGAGGCACCCTCGTTGTGATCCGTAGTTTTCTTCGTCGAGGTGTAACTGTCGAGCCAGGTCGCGTGAAATTATAGAAGTTGTGGCGCACGCGTCGATGAGTGCGCGTATCAGGTGCAACCGCCCTCGCGCCTCGATTTTGATCACGGCAGTTGGCGATATCGATGTAAAGGGCCGAAGTGCTACGATCTCCCGCGTAATTTGCCCAGTTCTGAAGGCAGCTGGCAGTCGTCGAGAATGTCGTTCAAGCTGGCCCTGCGAACCTACTCTCTCTAACTCGTATCCTTGACGGGGGCGGAAAGTCCGTGATTCCGCTCCTCGTGTGCGTTGACGCCGGTTCGGGCTGCGGAAAGTCCGTGATTCCGCTATTCCCTTGTGACGATCTGAGCCCCGCTTCCTCGCTCCTTGGTGACGTTGGTGTGCAGTTGATGGGCGGAAAGTCCGTGATTCCGCTCCATCTTTGCGGCGTTCGTGTGCGAGTGGGGGCCGGAACTTCCTTGGTTCCACCTTCCTACTGGTGGCCGGGCGGAAAGGCCGTGATTCCGCTCCAGCTTCGTCCAACTCTCCTTCTTCTAGCTCGCGTGGTCCGCTGTCAGTTCCTATTTCTGATGCTTGAAGAGACAGAATATGTTCGTCCTCGCTATCCATCTGAACGCTCCATGGCCTGGTATCAACTTCCTGGGGCTCCGGATTGTCGAAGCTCTGGTGTAACGTGGTGTGGTGGTCCCCTTGGCACTGGTGACAACGTCCTTTGCTCGTGCAGTCGGCGGTGCGGTGTGCTACTGACAGGCAATTGCCGCAGTACCGTCCTAATGCGGCTTCCCTTTGCCTTTCCTCGGGCGATTTGGCTCGGTAGACCGGGCATAACCGGATCGGATGTCGTTTGTCGCACAGGTGGCATGGTTTCGGGTACCGCTGGGCCATGCGTTCCGCCTTCCTGCGTAGAGTCGTGTACCGGGTCATACTGGACCTGAAAAGGGGTAATTGTCATTGGTCAGGGTTTAGAATTTGAGGGGATTTCATCATGCGTGAGGGGAGTTGGGTGTCGAGAAGATATTCGCAAGAGGTTGGCAACAAGCTACAATTACTTAGGGAGTTAGCTGCACAAGAGCCTTGATTTTGTGTTTTTTTTTTTTGATTTATTTTGAACACAAATTCGGTATACAACGTGATTTTTATGTAAATTATCTTTATGTCCACGCGATTTGTTTAAAATGGCAAGAACTTCTCTATGACGGTGCGCTTCGTGTGCGATCTGACAGATTTGGCTTTAAGTGTAGCCACGCGGTAAGCTTTCGGCCGGCTGTCAGTATTTTGCCGACAGATGGCGCACGGGGATGACTTTGTGGAACGGATTTGGTTGTGTGGCCACCCTACAGAAATTTAGGTCATAAAACTTACCCGCGCCCAAGCAAATGTGATTATGAAAATAACCTATGACTGTCAAATGACTAGTCAAATGACGTGGAGTGACGAGAGCGTTTTTGCAGGGTAATTAATCATTTTAAAGCAGCATCGAGGATGCCGAACGTGCCAAAGAGAACAGAGGTAAGTTTTATTTATTCCTTAATCTGAGATAAACATTGATTAAAACTCTCTTATTTTTCATTTGTTTTCTATAGATTGTGAAGCCAGTGCCACGAGTTGGACGGAGGAAGGGAGCTGCGGAGCCTGCACGAGGGGCAGGGACATCTGACGGTCGGAGTCGGCGCACGTGCCCAGGCAAGGTTCTGGTGCCGGCTTTCTCGGATTGGGGGATTTTTCTTCGAGTACTATACTCGCCCGGAGATCCGGCACTGGTTGCCTTTGGTTATAAAGCCGAGCCCTATTTGTGTAAAACGACGGCTACTTGGCCTGCCGCCGTCCTCGGGGGGGCATCGGTTAAGGCGTTCCGCCCATATACGCCCTTACAGTGTAATCAGCAAAAAAAAACTATTGTAAAGTGTGATAAATACATTGTACATTAACCCCACTATAAGAAATCAGGTGTATTTGATCTGGGTGGTAATAGGATATTTGTAGAAGATCAAATATTTCAGGTTATAAATTCGTAAAACACGGCCCAAAAAGGGAAGGCAGGGGGAAAAAAATAAATGTGATCGCGTTTTTCCCGGTTTGCCGCCCTAGCATCTGGCAACACCATATGAGTTTTTGTAGTGTACCTTGTGTTATTGTGAAAGTGGATTGTATTACCCTTCAATGAATTTCCTGTCATTGAAGAAAAAAACGAGGTACGCATCAATTGTAATTTTTACGCACATTGTTAATTTTCATTTTCTTTCTTTTTCTTTCAGGTGAGCTGCACAGTTTGGGAGCAACATGAAATTTAAAAAGCGCAAATGTTTTGATGGGGCTGACTTGCCTAATATGCTTTTGTCCGGACATCCCGGAACTGGTAAAACCAGTACAATTCTTGGTGCCAGAGATAATGCTTGCCGATACGGAGCTGACAATTGCTGATTCTATAGCCAGGAGGAGCAATAATAACAGGTGTTGGCAACGAATTACATCTTCATATACAAAATGCAAACAGAAGCTGCGTGCTTTCACAAAAGTTAAGAGCAAAGGTACTGCGGCAACAACCAGTGAAGGCTATGGACGATTAATTGCACACGGGGAAAAGGAGTGCATGTTGCTACAATACAATTTTCGAAATGAACAGTATAGTTTTAATGAGATCAATACATTTGCAATTACTGATTGGATAAGTTCAGCGTCCTTCTTGCAAGACCCAAATGAATTTGTTTTGGTAACCTCTCACAGCGTGGTGCTTCGAATAATTTACAAGGAAAAGTTTGTTGGAAAAAATGTATGTAAAATTGCATCGAAAGTCTCGTGTAGCGATAAAACCACACTTTATTGTTCCTACATTCATGGCTGCACTACGTCGAACCATGGAGAAGGAAAGTTGTAGTACACGCTTTTGTTTAGTGCGCACTTATGTGTCGCGCATTATTGAGCCGATTACATCGCGTTGCACAAAATTTCGTTTTAAAGCGTTGGGTGAATTGTATATGAAATTTATTGAGAGTCATCAGCATCCTATGGAATGCTATGAGCAACTATTCAATGCAGGTATGGGAACCATGGTTGCGGATTTTTATATATGCTTGACATATCATTATGATTCATGTGGTAGTACACGTAAAGCCGATGGAATCTTTCGCCGTGGCATAGCATGAGGGAGAACGTTCAGTAATTTTTTCTTAATTTTATTTACTCATTCTCTAATTTTTGGTTTTCTTTTACTAGAGATATCAAAATCGTCTACCTTTAACCAATAAAAACGTCACTATGCAAAGCCAACTCGGAGTAAGTCCGGTGCAGAGTGTACTCCACCTCCACCACCAATGGCCACATCTTCCAATCAAATGCGTCCAGTGGAGTATGATCATGCAGATTCTTTTGGTTGCATTTATGTGGTATTCGTTGTAGCTGCTTCACTTGCTGAACTAACCACCTATCCACTAGATCTGACTACAACCACGGTTACAAATTCAGGGGGAAGCAGCAGTTGATACAAATACAAGCATTAAGCCTGAATATCGTGGTATGATAGCGACAGCGTATGGCATTGTCAGGGAGGAGGGCACTATAAAGCTGTGGCAAGGTATCTCACCAGCACCTTACCGTCATGTAGCCTATAGTGGCATACGTATGTGTAGCTATGATTTCCTACGTTGCACATTGGGGAGCGATGAGAGTGGCCATATGACATTACCATTGTGGAGGTCTGCTCTCTGTGTTGTGTCTGCAGGAGCAGTATCACAATGGCTAGCTTCACCAGCTGATCTTGTTAAGGTACAAGTAAAAATGGAGAACAAACGCCGGCTAATGGGTGAACCTACACGTGTTCACGGTGCTACACATGCCTTTAACGAAATTATGCGTCGTGGTGGTATAGCTGGTTTATGGAAGGGTAGCGTACGGAATGTGCAACGCGCAACACTTGTTAATTTTGGTGATCTCACAACATATGATACTACTATAAAGCATATGATAATGGTCCAATTGAGTCTGCCTGATTGTCATACGGTACATGTACTTTCCTCTATTTGTGCTGGGTTTGTGGCTGCGATTATGGGAACACCAGCTGATGTGGTAAAAACAAGAAATATGAATCAATCGAATGACGATAAGGGCAGGTGAGTGTTTACATGACGCTGTTTATATTTAGGATATGTAGAAATCTTTGCTCAGAATGTAATTTTACTGAGAAAAGAAAGGCGTTTTAATTTTTCTAAAGCATTTTTGTTTTTTAAATACTGCCACGGTGGGCAATTTCGTTTTATAAAATGTTATGTTTTCTCATTGCTACCTGAACCTTCACTTTTCAATAAGTGCAGGGAAAAGGTGTAAGCAAAGGTCCATTGTTTGGCTTGTTTTCGTGTGTTCACAAGAGATTTTTGCAATTTCTCCTAAAAAATGTTCACAGTTATCGATTTAACCGGGGGTTGGTCACAATGTGTTGGTGAAAACGAAAATGACAAATGAAACTATCTAATAGATTGCTATTCTCCAGGTAAAATCTAACTTTACTGGAGATAGTGAAAATGGTTTTTAGTTACGGTGAGTCAAGCTCCAAAAGAACTTTTAACGTTCAGAGCAGCTTAAGCGTCGGTTGGATTTAAGAAAATGTTATGTTCAATTTTAGTAATATTTTTCCCAGTCTGATAAAGAGAAAGCAGTTTGATCGCTTTTTTTTTTTTTTTTTTTTTTTTTTTTTTTTGGGGAGAGCCTAAGTGCATGTTGTTGTTGTTGGTGTAGCGATAAGGTTGCTCCCCGAAGGTTTTGGGGGGTGTTATCGATGTGTTGGTCCTTTGCCAGATACAGATCCGGTACGCTCCGGTAACACAGCACCATTAAGGTTCTGGCCCGACCATTTCGGGAACGATTTATGTGGCTACATTAAACCTCCAGGCCACCCCTCCTCTCCGCCCTCAAGTTCCATGAAGAGCTTGGGGTCGCCAGAGCCTCGTGTTAGTGAAACAGGATTTGCCGCGGATAGGTGAGGTTGACAAGGGGGTTTGGAGAAGCTGTATATATATTGCGCTGGCAACCTGAAGGGTTGCGCTACGCAGCCCCTTGACTCTGGAATATAGTCGCCTCTTACGACAGGCATACCTACCGCGAGTATATTCTGACCCCCTAACCCGCTGGGGGAGGTAGGTTCTATGTTCGGTTACAGCTCTCTAGATTCCCGATCCTCTTCGCTGGATGGGAGTAGCACAAGTTTAGTGAGGGGTCTTGTGACCTTTCCCTTTGCCGTCATGAGATCCACTACTCGTACTCGTCCATCCGATCCAGGATGGAGGTTGATAACCCTCCCGAGCCTCCACTCATTGGGTTGCAGGTTGTCTTCTTTTATGACAACTAGATCGTCAAGCTTCATATTTGCTTTAGGTTGGCGCCATTTGTTCCTTTTTTGAAGTTCGACGAGGTATTCCGTCTTCCATCGTCGACAAAAGGTGTGGTGTAGGGCCTTTAGTCGCTGCCATCGATTAATAATTGATGCGGGGTTTTCGTTCGCGTCTGGCTCCGGGGGTGCTAGTAGGTGTCCCCCTATTAAAAAGTGCCCCGGGGTTAATGGTTCTAGGTCGGACGGTTGATTGGAAGAGGGCGTTAGGGGGCGGGAGTTGAGGCAGGATTCTATCCTGCAAAGCAGGGTAGAAAATTCCTCAAAAGTGTATTTAAGGTTGGATGCTACCCTTTTGAAGTGATATTTAAAACTTTTCACTCCCGCTTCCCACAATCCCCCCATATGAGGAGCAGACGCAGGAATAAAATGCCAGTTCAGGTTTTGGTATGTATAGGTTGTTACTACCTCGGCGCGTGAGTCAGCCATGAAGGTTTTGAACTCCGCCCTGAGGGCTCTGGATGCCCCGACAAAATTGGTTCCGTTGTCGGAATACACATTCTTCGGGCAGCCTCGTCGCGCGACGACTCTGGCAAAAGCCGCCAAGAATGACCGGGTGCTCAGATCGGTAGTCGCTTCCAAGTGGATGGCCTTAGTGGAGAAACACACAAAGAGGCAGACATATCCCTTGGACACGCGACAGCCTCGCCCTTGATAATTCTTTATCTCAAAGGGGCCGGCAAAATCTACCCCGGTGTTAGTGAATGCCCGGGTATAGGTGGTTCGTTCGGTCGGTAGAATGCCCATCAATTGTGTTTGCGCCTGTTTCCTATGCACTGCGCATACCTTGCACTTGTGAATTTCTGATCGTATCATATTTTTCACGCGAGGTATCCAGTACTGTTTGCGGATCAGGCGCAGCATAAGCTGATTTCCCCCATGTAACGAGATTTTATGGACAAATCGTGTGATGAGACGAGACAGTCCACTGTGATAAGGCAGAATTATGGGGTGGCGTTCGTTATACGAGAGGTCCTTGGACGCCTCGAGCCGCCCCCCGACTCTGATTGTCTCGTCCTCATCGAGAAATGGGTGCAAGGGTTGTAAATCGCTCTTTGGCTTGATTGAGCCTTTTTCTTGGAGTGCTCTGTACTCCTCCGCATAATGGCTTCGTTGAGCATTGACGATCAGTCGACACATCGTTGCTTTAATCTCGATGGGTGAAATCGTCAGTGATGTTTCATTGAAGGAGGTTTTCAGATGAGTCCTTTTGTAGAACCGTAGAACATAGGACACAACTCTTAAAGCCCGGGAAAGATCGGAAAACCTGTCTACAATATCTTCGTCTTTTCGGTTAAGCGAGGTTGTGTGGACTTGTAACCTTTTTTCTTCCATGGTTGTGGTGTAGCTTATTTCCTGGTTTGGCCATTCTTTGCCATCTTGCTGCAGCCAAGATGGGCCTTCCCACCACAAGGAATTGTTCACTAGTTCTTGCGCTAAAAGCCCTCTACTGGCTAAGTCTGCAGGGTTGGACGCTGAGTCCACATGACGCCAGTCCGTGTTCCCAACTTGGTCTATTATCTTTGTCACACGGTGGGCCACGAAAGTTGACCATGAACACGGAGGTTTCCGTAACCAAGCTAAGACAATAGTTGAGTCAGTCCATAATAAGGTTTTATGTTTGCCTAAATTAAGGTTCTTGTTGATAGACTCTAGGGTTTCTGAAAGGAGAACTGCTCCACAAAGTTCTAGTCTTGGTAAGGAGATAGTTTTTACTGGCGCGACTCTTGATTTGGCTAACAACAGGCTTACAAATATTTGCTCATTAATATTGACGCGCAGGTAGACGGTGGCTGCGTATGCTTTTTCTGACGCGTCACAGAATCCGTGGATCTCCACTGTGGCTGTTGGTGAAAAGTGTACCCAGCGTGGGATCTTAATTTTTTCTATGTGCTGGTAACTTTCAATGAAACTTTGCCACCGATCCAGCGAGACTGGCGACACGGTTTCATCCCATCCTGTTCCCTCTAACCAGATGCCTTGCATCAACATTTTGGCGGTAACCACGAATGGTGCCAGCCACCCTAATGGGTCAAATAATTTTGCTATCGCCGACAGAATTTTCCGTTTTGTAAAGCTAGACTGTTCCTCTATGGGTTTCGTTTTGAAGTAAAAGGTATCTGCGTGGGCGTTCCACCTGATGCCAAGTGCTTTAACCATACTGGTATCCTCGAAGTCTAGGAAATCTTCGTTTAGGAGGTGAGCCTTTGGTAGGCCTTTAAGTAGTTTGTTCGAATTGGCGGTCCATTTCCTCAGCGAGAATCCTGCTGTCCCCAGGGCTGCAGTTATTTGATCCCTTGCTTTAATGGCGTCAGTAATAGTGTGGCCTCCTGCTAGCACGTCGTCAACGTACATTGCATTTCGTAGTATATCTGATGCTATAGGGTAGCTGTGTTCCACGTCGTCCGCTAACTGGAGCAGTGTTCGTATTGCCAGGTACGGTGCACAGTTAACTCCGAAGGTGACCGTTTTCAACTCATATAGTTGTATGGGCTGCGTACTTTCTGTTCGGAATACAATCCGTTGATACTTAGTGTGATCATCGTGTACCAGAATCTGTCTGTACATTTTTTCTATGTCGCTATTGAAGACATATTTGAAGAAACGCCACCTTAATATGAGAATGGTGAAATCATTCTGTAGAACTGGCCCCGGATGGAGGATGTCGTTGAGGCTGACTCCGTTTGCAGTTGATGATGACGCATTGAACACCACTCTCACTTTGGTTGTTGTGCTTTCTTCCTTTTTGACGGCATGATGTGGTAAAAAATAGGTATCACAGTCTTCAGCGGAGATGTGTGTTGGTACCCGGGACATATGCCCCAAGGTTTCATACTCTGCTAAGACCCTGTTGTATTGTAACTGTAATGGTGGGTCTTTACCTAAACGCGTTTCCATTCGGAAAAATTGTGAACACGCAATTTTTAATGAGGGACCTAATTGTTTATATTTTGGAAATTCCTGTTTAAAAGGCAAGGATACAATATATTTACCCTTATCATTTCGAATCGTTGTGTTCTTATACAATTCTTCACAATACTTGTCATCATGGTTGAACGTTTTGTCCTTGGGGACTTCCTCTGTTTCCCAAAATAATCGTAGCTCTCTGTCTAATTGCACTTCACTGACAAAGGACACATATTTCTCGCTGGGTGAGATTGTTTCGGTTTGGCCGGTCAATATCCAGCCGAATACCGTCTCTTGGGCTAGCAGTGTTCCTAACACGTCTTTCTTTATTCCCCCTAACATCACCTGTGCATAAATGTCGCCTCCTAATATCAGGTCGACTTGCTCATTGACAAAAAAACGTTTGTCAGCTAATACTAAGTTCGGGAAGGCCTGCATGGCCATGGCATCCACCTTGCATGTTGGTAGATTGCCAGTTAATTGCGGCAGCACAAGCGCGGTGGTAGCAATATTTATTGTCGGATCAATTGGAGACCGCAGTTGTATATGACACGCCTCCTTTACTTGTGATGACACTTGATTGGTGATGCCTGACACATGTGCAGACATCCGCTGAGATGGCAAGTTTATGCGACGTTTAAGTCTTTCAGTTATGAAAGTACATTCTGACCCCGAATCTATAAGTGCCCGCCCGGAGAAGTTGGTGTTGTTGTGGAATATATTGATGCGGGCCGTACCTAGTAAAACCCCTTTACTTGTGTTTGTAAAGCAGGCCTTGAAGTGGTTATTTCCATTGCTTTGGTTATTTCCAGTGCTTTGGTTATTGGAATAGGTGCGCCTCTGTTGCGATTGGGCAGATGGGCCAGGGTTGGTATTATTGTTGTTTGCGTTTTGGTTGGTGTCCGTTGCCTGAATATGTAGGAGCGTATTGTGTCTTTGCTTGCAGGTGGCGCAATTGTAGGAGCTTGAACACCTAGACACAGTATGTCCTGAGGATAGGCAGTTAATACACCCTTTCTTGTTTTTAATGAAGGTGATTCAATCGGAAACCGACAATGTGCGGAACCGTTGGCAATGTTGTAGTTTGTGCTCAGTGGATTTACACATCTTGCACGCACCTTTGGTTACACTCGTCTTAAAAGCACCTAGCTTTCTGTGAGAGTTTTCAGTGGATTGTCTACCATTATGGGTTTTCGGGTTCTTGGTTTCCAGGCTATCCTCAGTTATGCCAGAGACTGTCTCAAGTGTCTGGAAACGGTTTTGTAAAAATTTATCCATGTCTTCCCACTTGGATATTTCTGTTTTATTTTGAACCGTTTGCTCCCATAAGGCTAGTGTGCTTTTTGGTAATTTCGTTGAGCACAAATAAGTTATAATCGCATCCCAATTGGACACGTCGATTTGATGTGTCTTTAAGGATGCGATACAGTTGTTGATGTCTCGCTGCAGCTTTTTAATTGAAGTGCCGCATTCCTTTTCAACCGCCTCTAAGCTGAACAACGTTTTCAGCTGAGTGTTCACTAGTATACGTTTGTTTTCGTATCTGTCTACCAGATTTTGCCACGCTATACCGAAACCTTCGTTTGTGAGTGGGCACTTTTGCACTATCTCTTTAGCCTCACCCTGGGTCTTTTGTATCAAGTGGTACAATCTCTCTACCGGGGTGAGTCGCTTATTTAAAATATATATGGCCGTAAAGAGGTCTCTGAATGTAGGCCAGGATAAGTAATCTCCCTTGAACACATCAGTGTCACACGGGGGTAGACGCATATTTGTATCCCTTTCGTGCTGTTCTTCGGGCTTAGGGTCGGGTTTGTTGAATGTGGCCTGTCGCGTTGATATGTTTGTCATGCAACGCAAGTAGACTGCATAAGCACTTTTGTGTTTTATCTTAACAGCTGATATATTTTTTCCCTCTAGAGTGTCCCCAGCTAATATCTCATCATGGGCTGTTTTTACTTTTTTCCACTTTGCCTTTAACTCTTCTTGCTGGATAGCCAGAGTATACTTGGTATGCTCGGAGTCGGGTGTGGAGTTGAAGTCAGCTTCAAACTCTATGACTTCATCAGCCACTCTGATGTAACTTTCCATCGCTTTCGACATGGTATCAGTACTGAGATTAAGGGCAAAATGGATCTAACTTGTTAATAGGGTAGTTCACGAAGGCACGTTCAGCTTAAGATAGGACGATGTAGCTAGTGGGTATATGCCCAATATAATGGATTGCCGCCAAGGGGGTAAACACGCAAATTTTTAATAATTTTTTTTTTTTTTTTCTCAGCTGATTGTGCTTTTATGCGAACACTCTTGTCACCCAACTCACCGCAGTGTTAGTGTTGTGTATACAAGAAAATATGGTTAAGTGACTTTGATTTAATGGTAGTAACGCTGGTTTACGTCAGAACCTAAAGAATTGGTTCAATTTAAAGTATTGGCAGTGACTTGTGATAAAGTGCGTTAAAGTGTTGTTGCAAAGAAATTGCCACACTACAGTGAAAAAGTGGGGTTATGTTGAATTTGTGCAGCTGGCTGCAATATTACTCGAAAATATGCGCTACAGCAAACAAAATACTAAATCAAAAGACTTTGAGTAAATCTGTGTGACTTAATTGCCACACATACGTATAATTATCTGGTTTTTATTTAATAAAATCGCGATATTGGTACGCCGAGAAGTTAGTATAAGTAAATTCCTACTTGTGCAAAAAACAAACAAAAAAAATTGAACTCAAACCACGTACCTTTGTGACTTTGTTTGACCGCTCGTTTTTGTTTGCTGGTGTAATGCTTGTCGCTTTTGAAACGCTCAGGTGGTGCCAACTGCTAACTTTTGAAACGCTTTTGTGTGGTTATTGATGAATACTTTGAAACGCTCAGGTGGTGCCAACTGCTAACTTTTGAAACGCTTTTGTGTGGTTATATTGATGGCTACTTTTGAAACGCTCAGGTGGGCTGTGTTTATCCAGTCGGTCGCTGGTATTCAATCGTGTCTGTAATTATTCCGGCGTAGTAGGACCATGAAAAAACCTCTTGGGGCTTCGATAGCTCAAGTGAGTTCCCAAGGGGTTTTTGCGCTCGTTGGAAAAAGATAAAAAAAACGGGAAAAAACACACAGCAGATTAAAATTCAAGAATTTGACAATTTAATTATTTGCACTTTCAAAGCTAACTCACAATATATACAAAAGCTAATCCAGTTTAATTAATTATATATATATATATGTTAAAGTATGCAAACAGAAGAAAATCTTACCTAGAACAGGGCTGATGGCTGCAGTGATCGCGGAGCTTTCCAAAAAAGAAGTGAAAGAGTTTCTTTCTTGTAAAACGCGTTCACCCTTCAATTCCGTCGAAAAGCGGTTTTGAGGGGTAATAGAACGAAAGTTAAATTGGAAAGTTAAATTGGAAAGTCGCGCACCAACACGTACACACACGCTTGCACGGACATATATATAGGCGTTGGTGTTAGTGCGCGAAAGTAGATAGAAGCAAACACAAATAGTTTACATTAGGCTGGGTCACTATTGGCAGTGCTCATTCTTGGGTTTAGCTTGGTGGCCTAAACACATTGTGCGGAAACTAAGCAATTTAAGCAAATTTGGGTTTTTTATTTTTGAAATACCTTTTAAATCGTTTGTAGTTTTTCATAAGAAAAAAATTTTTTTTGGTCCACAGGTTTCGGAGATATCGCTAACACATCTCAAAAAAACCAAGAACGCAGCAATTTGGAAGCACTAAAAGTACTTTTCCTATAACTACAAACGATGAAATTGATTGTAGTGAAATTTATTTTTTTGTAGTTTTTATAGTTACTCCGAAAATATAAATCAATGTGCGGAAACCAAGCAATTTAAGCGAATTTGGGTTTTTCTTTTTGAAATACATTTTTTTTTTGCTCCACAGGTTTCGGAGATATCGATAACGCATTTCAATAAAACCAAGAACGCAGCGATTTGGAAGCACTAAAAGTACTTTTCCTATAACTACAAACGATGAAATTGATTGTACTGAAATAAATTTTTTTGTACTTTTCATAGTTACTCCGAAAATATAATACATTGTGCGAAAACCAAGCAATTTAAGCAAATTTGGGTTTTTTCTTTTTGAAATACGTTTTAAATCGTTTTTAGGTACTCATAAGAAAAAAAATTTTTTTTTGGTCCACAGGTTTCGGAGATATCGCTAACGAATCTCAAAAAACGAAGAACGCAGCTGTTTGGAAGCACTAAAAGTACTTTTCCTATAACAACAAACGATGAAATTGATTGTAGTTAAATTCATGTTTTTTAGTTTTTATAGTTACTCCAAAAATATAATACATTGTGCGGAAACTAAGCAATTTAAGCAAATTTGGGTTTTTTATTTTTGAAATACCTTTTAAATCGTTTGTAGTTTTTCATAAGAAAAAAATTTTTTTTGGTCCACAGGTTTCGGAGATATCGCTAACGCATCTCAAAAAAACCAAGAGCGCAGCAATTTGGAAGCACTAAAAGTAATTTTCCTATAACTACAAACGATGAAATTGATTGTAGTGAAATTAATTTTTTTGTAGTTTTTATAGTTACTCCGAAAATATAATACATTGTGCGGAAAAAATGCGGAAACCAAACAATTTAAGTAAATTTGGTTTTTTTTTGAAATACGTTTTAAATCGTTTGTAGTTTTTCATACGAAAAAACAATTTTTTTTTAGTCCACAGGTTTCGGAGATATCGCTAACGCATCTCAAAAAAAACCAAGAACGCAGCAAATTGGAAGCACTAAAAGTACTTTTCCTATAACTACAAACGATGAAATTGATTGTAGTGAAATTCATGTTTTTGTAGTTTTTATAGTTACTCCAAAAATATAATACATTTTGCGGAAACTAAGTAATTTAAGCAAATTTGGGTTTTTTATTTTTGAAATGCCTTTTAAATCGTTTGCAGTTTTTCATAAGAAAAAATTTTTTTTTTGGTCCACAGGTTTCAGAGATGTCGCTAACGCATCTCAAGAAAACCAAGAACGCAGCAATTTGGAAGCACTATAAGTACTTTTCCTATAACTACAAACGATGAAATTGATTGTAGTGAAATTCATTTTTTTGTATATCTTATAGTTACTTCGAAAATATAATACATTGTGCGGAAACCAAGCACTTTAAGTAAATTTTGTTTTTTTCTTTTTGAAATACGTTTTAAATCGTTTGTAGTTTTTCATACGAAAAAAAATTTTTTTTTTAGTCCACAGGTTTCGGAAATATCGCTAAGGCATCTCAAAAAAACCAAGAACGCAGCAATTTGGAAGCACTAAAAGTACTTTTCCTATAACTACAAACGATGAAATTGATTGTAGTGAAATTCATGTTTTTGCAGTTTTTATAGTTACTCCAAAAATATAATACATTGTGCGGAAACTAAGCAATTTAAGCAAATTTGGGTTTTTTTATTTTTGAAATACCTTTTAAATCGTTCGTAGTTTTTCATAAGAAAACATTTTTTTTTGTCCACAGGTTTCGGAGATATCGCCAACGCATCTCAAAAAAACCAGGAGCGCAGCAATTTGGAAGCACTAAAAGTACTTTTCCTATAACTACAAACGATGAAATTGATTGTAGTGAAATTAATTTTTTTGTAGTTTTTATAGTTACTCCGAAAATATAATACATTGTGCGGAAAAAATGCGGAAACCAAACAATTTAAGTAAATTTGGTTTTTTTTGAAATACGTTTTAAATCGTTTGTAGTTTTTCATACGAAAAAACAATTTTTTTTAGTCCACAGGTTTCGGAGATATCGCTAACGCATCTCAAAAAAAAACCAAGAACGCAGCAAATTGGAAGCCCTAAAAATACTTTTCCTATAACTACAAACGATGAAATTGATTGTAGTGAAGTTCATGTTTTTGTAGTTTTTATAGTTACTCCAAAAATATAATACATTGTGCGGAAACTAAGTAATTTAAGCAAATTTGGGTTTTCTATTTTTGAAATGCATTTTAAATCGTTTGCAGTTTTTCATAAGAAAAAATTTTTTTTTGGTCCACAGGTTTCAGAGATGTCGCTAACGCATCTCAAGAAAACCAAGAACGCAGCAATTTGGAAGCACTATAAATACTTTTCCTATAACTACAAACGATGAAATTGATTGTAGTGAAATTCATTTTTTTGTATATCTTATAGTTACTCCGAAAATATAATACATTGTGCGGAAATCAAGCACTTTACGTAAATTTGGTTTTTTTCTTTTTGAAAAACATTTTTTTTTTGCTCCACAGGTTTCGGAGATATCGATAACGCATTTCAATAAAACCAAGAACGCAGCGATTTGGAAGCACTAAAAGTACTTTTCCTATAACTACAAACGATGAAATTGATTGTACTGAAATAAATTTTTTTGTACTTTTCATAGTTACTCCGAAAATATAATACATTGTGCGAAAACCAAGCAATTTAAGCAAATTTGGGTTTTTTCTTTTTGAAATACGTTTTAAATCGTTTTTAGATACTCATAAGAAAAAATTTTTTTTTTTGGTCCACAGGTTTCGGAGATATCGCTAACGAATCTCAAAAAACGAAGAACGCAGCTGTTTGGAAGCACTAAAAGTACTTTTCCTATAACAACAAACGATGAAATTGATTGTAGTGAAATTCATGTTTTTTAGTTTTTATAGTTACTCCAAAAATATAATACATTGTGCGGAAACTAAGCAATTTAAGCAAATTTGGGTTTTTTATTTTTGAAATACCTTTTAAATCGTTTGTAGTTTTTCATAAGAAAAAAATTTTTTTTGGTCCACAGGTTTCGGAGATATCGCTAACGCATCTCAAAAAAACCAAGAGCGCAGCAATTTGGAAGCACTAAAAGTAATTTTCCTATAACTACAAACGATGAAATTGATTGTAGTGAAATTAATTTTTTTGTAGTTTTTATAGTTACTCCGAAAATATAATACATTGTGCGGAAAAAATGCGGAAACCAAACAATTTAAGTAAATTTGGTTTTTTTTTGAAATACGTTTTAAATCGTTTGTAGTTTTTCATACGAAAAAAATATTTTTTTTTCGTCCACAGGTTTCGGAGATATCGCTAACGCATCTCAAAAAAAACCAAGAACGCAGCAGTTTGGAAGCACTAAAAGTACTTTTTCTATAACTACAAACGATGAAATTGATTGTAGTGAAATTAATTTTTTTTAGTTTTTTTCCGAAAATATAACACATTTTGCGGAAACCAAGCAATTTAATTAAATTTGGGTTTTTTCTTTTTGAAACACGTTTTAAATCGTTTGTAGTTTTTCATAAGAAAAAAATTTTTTTTTGGTCCACAGGTTTCGGAGATATCGCTAACGCATCTCAAAATAAACCAAGAACGCAGCAATTTTGAAGCAATAAAAGTACTTTTCCTATAACTACAAACGATGAAATTGATTGTAGTGAAATTCCTTTTTTGTAGTTTTATAGTTACTCCGAAAATATTGTTACGAAAATTAGCAAAACTAAGGAGTGCTGCCGTCTCTAAGCCGATGCTAAGCAGTGACGTGAATGCACATCAATAATTCAATCATTATGTATCTACATAAACGAAACAATAACTGCGTCTACATATATGTACCATGTACGTATACGAGCAGCGGACAGTCAATGCACTAACACATGCATATATCTGAGATACTCCTATAAGTATGCAATGAGAAAAACTATAAAATTGTGCAATTGTAGTTACAGCTGAGAAGTTTGAGAGCTACTGGACTAGTATATTCTGGAAGCGCCTAGAAGATGTATAAAATTGTGCAATTTTAGTAATAGCTGAGAAGTTTGAGAGCTCATGGACAATGCTAGTAGATTCTAGAAAATGCGAACGAGAAACCAAAGAGTATAAAAGGCGACAGATGTAGAGGCGCTGTAATTCAGTTTGATTTGAGTTGTCAAGCAGTTTCGATTAATTTTATTATTTTGAATAGTAGAGTTTCATTGAGCTATCAATCAGTGTGGTTATTAAGCAAGCTATTCCGTGCACAGTTTGAGTGTTATTGTGAAGTACTTTAATAAAGGCCATTTTGCATTATTACAAATTGGAGTTATTTATTCAACAGTTTAGTGATTCGAACTTAGCAGAAGATTGCAAATAAGAGGATTTGCAGTAAATTCGTAACAATTGGTGTCAGAAGAGGAATTGTTGAATAAATTCCAGAGGACAACAATTACATGGCACAGTTCAGTGAATTGAAGATCCAGCAACTAAAGAAGGAGTTGGAGAGCCGTGGATTGAATACAAGCGGCGTTAAACTCGAACTTCAGGCACGGCTACGAGAGGCAATGGAACCAGAAGGAATTGATGTGGACGAGTATGCCTTTTATCCTGATGAGGACGAGACAACAGCAAAAATTGAAGAGAAAAATGAAACACCGCAGACAATGGCGAACGTAGACCTGAACATGATGTTGGCTGCAATATCGGCACAAATGTCCGAAATGTTGTCACAATTGGCATCCTAACTGGAATCGCAAAAGACAGAAATAACATCTTAACTGTCATCACAGACGGAATCCCATGAGACACGTATAACATCAAAGATTGAAGCACAAGAAACACGGATATCCGAAATGTCGGCGCAAATTTCAGCACATATATCATCGCAGATCTCTGCTCAACTGGAAGAGCAAGAAGAACGTATTTCCTCGAAGTTGGAGGCGCAAGATACAAAAATTTTACAGTTTGAAGAAAAAATCGAGGTCGAGGTGGATGCTTTGAGAGGACATATCGAGCAGTTGCAACTAAATCGCCCAGCAATTTCAACGAGTAATCCAAAGGTAAAAACAACATCCTTCGACGGTTCTGTTCCTTTCCAGGTCTTTAAGCTACAATTTGAGAAGACCGCAACAGTGAACAACTGGAATGCTGAAGATAAAGTTGCTGCATTGTTCGTAGCTTTAAAATGACCAGCTGCGGAAATCTTACAGACCATACCAGAGTACGAGCGGAACCACTACGAAACATTGATGAGCGCTTTAGAGAGACGTTACGGAAGCGAGCATAGGAAACAGATATTCCAAATTGAATTGCAAAACCGCTACCAAAAAGCAAATGAGACATTGCAGGAGTTTGCTTCAGATATTGAAAGATTGGCTCATCTTGCAAATGCGGACGCACCCGTGGAATACACTAAAAGGGTAAAAATTCAGAGCTTCATAAATGGCATACGAGATGTGGAAACGAAGCGGGCTACATATGCGAATCCAAAACTAACGTTTGCTGAAACGGTATCGCATGCACTGACTCAGGAAACAGCCTCACTTTTGAGTAAGCCAGTGTACAAAGCTCATCGCGTGGAAGTGGAAAAGCCAGACTCGGTAGACACAATTTTGGAAGCACTGAAGGGATCTCAACAGAAGAATGCCGGAGTTATTAACTGTTTCAAGTGCGGCAACCCAGGTCACGTCTTTGCGATCTTGGTCCTAATAGTTCCAACAATGTGGGTGGCCGTATACGCAAAGCTGGCGGAAATGAGCAAGAGCGTGTCGGATGTAAAGAACGAAAACTTGCCCCGGCTATTGAATGTCCTGTGATATCTGTATCGCAGATTGGAAGGAAATCAAGCAGTCTTACCATCAGAGGGAATATGGATGGTAAAGAGCGCGTACTGACCGTAGATACGGGGCATCTCATTCTTTGATTCGATCTGATTTGGTCTACAGGAGAGTAAAGTCATTATCTGGAGCAAGGTTGCGTACGGTCACAGGCGGGTATAATCAAGTCCAAGGAGAAGTGGTATGTGAGGTATTAATTGGAAAAGTCATGGTTCTACACAAATTCGTTGTGGCGGAGATCGTTGATGAAGTCATATTGGGAGTGGATTCTTGGTTGACCATGACATCAGGATCGATATGCGGGGAAAACTTATGCGCTATAAGAACCAGGACATACCACTTAACTTTAGTTTGGAAAAAGGGTTCAGCAGTAATCGGGTACTGGTGGAGAAGACTCGACGAATGCCACGAAATTCAAAGGTAAAAGTTGATGGAACAAATGGGCCAAATAAATCAAAATCAAAAGTACCTGCGAGAGAAACACTGGCATTAATAAAGCCTAAAAGATGCAGAAAAACGAAGCAACGAATTTCCGAGAAAGAATGCGAGGGTAGTGTCAACATGGGAACGATACTGATTATGCAAAGAAAATCCGTCCAGCGCAAGCTCTACGAAGTAGCTCTTCGGCCAAACAACAGAGTGTGAAGGAACGAACCAGGATATTGAGAAGTACGATGAAACACAGGTACCATGAGAACAATAATTCGAAAGTTTTCTTGGCGGGAGATTTGGTACTGTTATACAGCCCTCACCGGCGGAAAGGTGTTCCATCCAAATTTCGGTGCAGTTGGGAAGGCCCATATAAGGTTGTGAAGAAGATGAGTGATACCATCTACCGCATACAAAGCATTGAGAAACCACGGAGTAGAAGAGTGGTACATTTGGCGATGCTAGCAGCGTTTAGATCGAGAGATTTGTCTGATCGGGACGATCAGACTTAGGTGTAGGGCAGTGTTGCCAAAATTAGCAAAACTAAGGAGTGCTGCCGTCTCTAAGCCGATGCTAAGCAGTGACGTGAATGCACATCAATAATTCAATCATTATGTATCTACATAAATGAAACAATAACTGCGTATACATATATGTACCATGTACGTATACGAGCAGCGGAGAGTCAATGCACTAACACATGCATATATCTGAGATACTCCTATAAGTATGCAATGAGAAAAACTATAAAATTGTGCAATTGTAGTTACAGCTGAGAAGTTTGAGAGCTACTGGACTAGTAGATTCTGGAAGCGCCTAGAAGATGTATAAAATTGTGCAATTTTAGTTATAGCTGAGAAGTTTGACAGCTCATGGACAATGCTGGTAGATTCTAGAAAATGCGAACGAGGAAACCAAAGAGTATAAAAGGCGACAGATGTAGAGGCGCTGTAATTCAGTTTGATTTGAGTTGTCAAGCAGTTTCGATTAAGATGATATCTAGCGAGCAATAGCAGTATTATTTTGAATAGTAGAGTTTCATTGAGCTATCAATCAGTGTGGCTATTAAGCAAGCTATTCGTTGCACAGTTTTAGTGTTATTGTGAAGAACTTTAATAAAGGCCATTTTGCATTATTACAAATTGGAGTTATTTATTCAACAGTTTAGTGATTCGAACTTAGCAGAGGATTGCAAATAAGAGGATCTGCAGTAAATTCGTAACAATATAATACATTGTGCGGAAACCAAGCAATTTAAGTAAATTTGGGTTTTTTATTTTTTAAATACATTTTAAATCGTTTGTAGTTTTTCATACGAAAAATAATATTTTTTTCGTCCACCGGTTTCGGAGATATCGCTAACGCAATAAAAATACTTTTCCTATAACTACAAACGATGAAATTGATTGTAGTGAAATTCATTTTCTGTAGTTTTATAGTTACTACGAAAATGCAATACATTGTGCGGAAACCAAGCCATTTAAGCAAATTTGGGCTTTTTCTTTTTGAAATACGTTTTAGATCGTTTGCAGTTTTTCACAAGAAAAAAATATTTTTTTTTGGTCCACAAGTTACGGAGATATCGCTAACGCATCTCAAAAAAACCAAGAACGCAGCAATTTGGAAGCACTAAAAGTACGTTTCCCTATAACTGCAAATGATGAAATTGATTGTAGTGAAATTCATTTTTTGTAGTTTTTATAGTTACTCCGAAAATATAATACATTTTGCGGAAACCAAGCAATTTAAGTAAATTTGGGTTTTTTCTTTTTGAAATAGGTTTTAAATCTTTTGTAGTTTTTCATACGAAAAACAATTTTTTTTTAGTCTACAGGTTTCGGAGATATCGCTAACGCATCTAAAAAAAACCAAGAACGCAGCAATTTGGAAGCACTAAAAGTACTTTTCCTATATCTACAAACGATGAAATTGATTGTAGTGAAATTAATTTTTTTGTAGTTGTTATAGTTACTCCGAAAATATAATACATTTTGCGGAAACCAAGCACAGTAAGTAAATTTGGTTTTTTTTCTTTTTGAAATACGTTTTAAATCGTTTATAATTTTTCATACGAAAAAAAATTTTTTTTTTTGGTCCACAGGTTTCGGAGATATCGCTAACGCATCTCAAAAAACCAAGAACGCAGCAATTTGGAAGCACTAAGACTACTTTTCCCATAACTACAAACGATGAAATTGATTGTAGTGAAATTCATTTTTTGTAGTTTTTATAGTTACTTCGAAAATATAATACGTTGTGGGTAAACCAAGCAATTTAAGTAAATCTGGGTTTTTTATTTTTGAAATACGTTTTAAATCGTTTGTAGTTTTTCATACGAAAAACAATTTTTTTTTAGTCTACAGGTTTCGGAGATATCGCTAACGCATCTAAAAAAACCAAGAACGCAGCAATTTGGAAGCACTAAAAGTACTTTTCCTATATCTACAAACGATGAAATTGATTGTAGTGAAATTAATTTTTTTGTAGTTGTTATAGTTACTCCGAAAATATAATACATTTTGCGGAAACCAAGCACAGTAAGTAAATTTGGTTTTTTTTCTTTCTGAAATACGTTTTAAATCGTTTATAATTTTTCATACGAAAAAAAATTTTTTTTTTGGTCCACAGGTTTCGGAGATATCGCTAACGCATCTCAAAAAACCAAGAACGCAGCAATTTGGAAGCACTAAGAGTACTTTTCCCATAACTACAAACGATGAAATTGATTGTGGTGAAATTAATTTTTTTGTAGTTTTTATAGTTACTCCGAAAATATAACACATTGTGCGGAAAACAAGCAATTTAAGTAAATTTGGGTTTTTTTTTTGAAATACGTTTTAAATCGTTTGTAATTTTTCATATGAAAAAACAAATTTTTTTCGTCCACAGGTTTCGGAGATATCGCTAACGCATCTCAAAAAAAAAAAAGAACGCAGCAGTTTGGAAGCACTAAAAGTACTTTCCTATAACTACAAACGATGAAATTGATTGTAGAGAAATTCATTTTTTGTAGTTTTTATAGTTACTCCGAAAATATAATACATCGTGTGGAAACCAAGCAATTTAAGTAAATTTGGGTTTTTTATTTTTGAAATACATTTTAACTCGTTTGTAGTTTTTCATACGAAAAAAATTATTTTTTTTCGTCCACAGGTTTCGGAGATATCGCTAACGCATCTCAAAAAACCAAGAACGCAGCAATTTGGAAGCACTAAGAGTACTTTTCCCATAACTACAAACGATGAAATTGATTGTGGTGAAATTAATTTTTTTGTAGTTTTTATAGTTACTCCGAAAATATAATACATTGTGCGGAAACCAAGCAATTTAAGTAATTTTTGGGTTTTTCTTTTTGAAATACGTTTTAAATCTTTTGGAGTTTTTCATACGAAAAAACATTTTTTTTGCTCCAACGCGCCGCTTTCGGTTGCCGGTACTACATAATCCATAAGCGCCTTTGTACCATTAGCAAAATTGGGAAATTCGAAGACACCCGTTTGGGTATACCAAACAATGATTTTTGCACAGCAAATGGGTTCTTTGAATAATTCTCTCGATTTAATTTGCAAGCATATTAAAGTTGTTGAATGTGCAAGTAAATATTTTTGCTTAAAATTCCTATGTTCAAAAATAAAACAAACTTCATTTCAGCATACCCCTTCTAACAAAAGTTATTCTTACGCTCAAGCATATGTACGTACATACATACGTATGTTCATATGTAAGCTAAGAAACCTATGAACATGGTAATGTATCTGCTATGACGATCGTAGCGCATAATCAGAAACCAAGCAGTTTAAGTAAATTTGGTTTTTTCTTTTTGAAATACGTTTTAAATCGTTTGTAGTTTTTCATACGAAAAAAATTTTTTTTGGTCCACAGGTTTCGGAGATATCGCAAACGCATCTCAAAAAAACCAAGAACGCAGCAATTTGGGATCACTAAGAGTACTTTTCCTATAACTACAAACGACGAAATTGATTGTAGTGAAATTCATTTTTTTGTAGTTCTTATAGTTACATTTTGCGGAAACCAAGCACAGTAAGTAAATTTGGTTTTTTTCTTTTTGAAATACGTTTTAAATCGTTTACAGTTTTTCATACGAAAAAAAATTTTTTTTTGGTCCACAGGTTTCGGAGATATCGCAAACGCATCTCAAAAAAACCAAGAACGCAGCAATTTGGGATCACTAAGAGTACTTTTCCTATAACTACAAACGATGAAATTGATTGTAGTGAAATTCATTTTTTTGTAGTTCTTATAGTTACTACGAAAATGTAATACATTGTGCGGAAACCAAGCCATTTGAGCAAATTTGGGCTTTTTCTTTTTGAAATACGTTTTAGATCGTTTGCAGTTTTTCACAAGAAAAAATATTTTTTTTTTGGTCCACAGGTTACGGAGATATCGCAAACGCATCTCCGAAAAACCAAGAACGCAGCAATTTGGAAGCACTAAAAGTACGTTTCCCTATAACTGCAAATGATGAAATTGATTGTAGTGAAATTCATTTTTTGTAGTTTTTATAGTTACTCCGAAAATATAATACATTTTGCGGAAACCAAGCACAGTAAGTAAATTTGGTTTTTTTTTTTTGAAATACGTTTTAAATCGTATATAGTTTTTCATACGAAAAAAAATTTTTTTTTGGTCCACAGGTTTCGAAGATATCGCTAACGCATCTCAAAAACCAAGAACGCAGCAATTTGGAAGCACTAAAAGTACTTTTTCTATAACTACAAACGATGAAATTGATTGCAGTGAAATTCATTTTTTTTGTAGTTTTTATAATTACACCGAAAATATAATACGTTGTGCGGAAACTAAGCATTTAAGCAAATTTGGGTTTCTTCTTTTTGAAATACGTTTTAAATCGTTTGTAGTTTTTCATAAGAAAAAAAATTTTTTTTTGTCTACAGGTTTCGGAGATATCGCTAACGCATCTCAAAAACAGCTAAGAACGCAGAAATTTGGAAGCACTAAAAGTACTTTTCCTATAACTAAAAATTATGAAATTGATTGTAGTGAAATTCATTTTTTGTTATTTTTTATGTTACTCCGAAAATATAACACACTGTGCGGAAACCAAACAATTTAACTAAATTTGGTTTTTTTCTTTTTGAAATACGTTTTAAAACGTGTGTAGTTTTTCACACGAAAAAACATTTTTTTTTGTCTACAGGTTTCGAGGATATCGCTAACGCACCTAAAAAAACCAAGAACTTAGCAATTTGGAAGCACTTAAAGTACTTTTCCTATAACTACAAACGATGAAATTGATTGAAGTGAAATTCATTTTTTTGTAGTTTTTATAGTTACTCCGAAAATATAATAAATTGTGCGGAAACCAAGCAATTTAAGTAAATTTGGGTTTTTTCTTTTCGAAATACGTTTTAAATTGTTTGTAGTTTTTCATACGAAAAAAAAATTTTTTCGTCCACAGGTTTCGGAGATATCGCTAACGCATCTCAAAAAAACCAAGAACGCAGCAATTTGGAAGCACTAAGAGTACTTTTCCTATAACTACAAACGATGAAATTGATTGTAGCGAAATTCCTTTTTTTGTAGTTTTTATAGTTACTCCGAAAATATAATACATTGTGCGGAAACCAAGCAATTTAAGTAAATTTGGGTTTTTTCCTTTTGAAATACGTTTTAAATCGTTTGTAGTTTTTCATACGAAAAAAATTTTTTTTGGTCTACAGGTTTCGCGGATATCGCTAACGCACCTAAAAAAACCAAGAACTTAGCAATTTGGAAGCACTAAAAGTACTTTTCCTATAACTACAAACGATGAAATTGATTGTAGTGAAATTCATTTTTTTGTAGTTTTTATAGTTACTCCGAAAATATAATACATTGTGCGGAAACCAAAAAATTTAAGTAAATTTGGGTTTTTTTTTTTTGAAATACGTTTTAAATCGTTTGTAGTTTTTCATACGAAAAAAAATGTTTTTTTGGTCTACAGGTTTCGGGGATATCGCTAACGCACCTAAAAAAACCAAGAACTTAGCAATTTGGAAGCACTAAAAGTACTTTTCCTATAACTACAAACGATGAAATTGATTGTAGTGAAATTCATTTTTTTGTAGTTTTTATAGTTACTCCGAAAATATAATACATTGTGCGGAAACCAAAAAATTTAAGTAAATTTGGGTTTTTTTTTTTGAAATACGTTTTAAATCGTTTGTAGTTTTTCATACGAAAAAAAATTTTTTTTTGGTCTACAGGTTTCGGAGATATCACTAACGCATCTCAAAAAACCAAGAACGCAGCAATTTGGAAGCACTAAAAGTACTTTTCCTATAACTACAAACGATGAAATTGATTGTAGTGAAATTCTTTTTTTGTAGTTTTTATAATTACACCGAAAATATAATACGTTTTGCGGAAACTAAGCATTTAAGCAAATTTGGGTTTCTTCTTTTTGAAATACGTTTTAAATCGTTTGTAGTTTTTCATAAGAAAAAAAATTTTTTTTGTCTACAGGTTTCGGAGATATTGCTCACGCATCTCAAAAACAGCCAAGAACGCAGAAATTTGGAAGCACTAAAAGTACTTTTCCTATAACTAAAAATGATGAAATTGATTGTAGTGAAATTCATTTTTTGTTATTTTTTATAGTTACTCCATAAATATAACACATTTTGCGGAAACCAAACAATTTAACTAAATTTGGTTTTTTTCTTTTTGAAATACGTTTTAAATCGTGTGTAGTTTTTTATACGAAAAAAAAATTTTTTTTTGGTCTACAGGTTTCGGGGATATCGCTAACGCACCCAAAAAAAAACCAAGAACTTAGCAATTTGGAAGCACTAAAAGTACTTTTCCTATAACTACAAACGATGAAATTGATTGTAGTGAAATTCATTTTTTTGTAGTTTTTATAGTTACTCCGAAAATATAATACATTGTGCGGAAACCAAAAAATTTAAGTAAATTTGGGATTTTTTTTTTTTAAATACGTTTTAAATCGTTTGTAGTTTTTCATACGAAAAAAAATTTTTTTTTGTCTACAGGTTTCGGGGGGGATATCGCTAACGCACCTAAAAAAACCAAGAACTTAGCAATTTGGAAGCACTAAAAGTACTTTTCCTATAACTACAAACGATGAAATTGATTGTAGTGAAATTCATTTTTTTGTAGTTCTTATAGTTACTACGAAAATGTAATACATTGTGCGGAAACCAAGCCATTTAAGCAAATTTGGGCTTTTTCTTTTTGAAATACGTTTTAGATCGTTTGCAGTTTTTCACAAGAAAAAAATATTTTTTTTTGATCCACAGGTTACGGAGATATCGCAAACGCATCTCAAAAAAACCAAGAACGCAGCAATTTGGAAGCACTAAAAGTACGTTTCCCTATAACTGCAAATGATGAAATTGATTGTAGTGAAATTCATTTTTTGTAGTTTTTATAGTTACTCCGAAAATATAATACATTGTGCGGAAACCAAAAAATTTAAGTGAATTTGGGTTTTTTTTTTTTGAAATACGTTTTAAATCGTTTGTAGTTTTTCATACGAAAAAAAATTTTTTTTGGTCTACAGGTTTCGAGGATATCGCTAACGCACCTAAAAAAACCAAGAACTTAGCAATTTGGAAGCACTAAAAGTACTTTTCCTATAACTACAAACGATGAAATTGATTGTAGTGAAATTCATTTTTTTGTAGTTTTTATAGTTACTCCGAAAATATAATAAATTGTGCGGAAACCAAGCAATTTAAGTAAATTTGGGTTTTTTCTTTTCGAAATACGTTTTAAATTGTTTGTAGTTTTTCATACGAAAAAAAATTTTTTTTTTTGGTCTACAGGTTTCGGGGATATCGCTAACGCACCTAAAAAACCAAGAACTTAGCAATTCGGAAGCACTAAAAGTACTTTTCCTATAACTACAAACGATGAAATTGATTGTAGCGAAATTCCTTTTTTTGTAGTTTTTATAGTTACTCCGAAAATATAATACATTGTGCGGAAACCAAGCAATTTAAGTAAATTTGGGTTTTTTCCTTTTGAAATACGTTTTTAATCGTTTGTAGTTTTTCATACGAAAAAAAATTTTTTTTTGGTCTACAGGTTTCGGGGATATCGCTAACGCACCTAAAAAAACCAAGAACTTAGCAATTTGGAAGCACTAAAAGTACTTTTCCTATAACTACAAATGATGAAATTGATTGTAGTGAAATTAATTTTTTTGTAGTTTTTATAGTTACTCCGAAAATATAATACATTGTGCGGAAACCAAAAAATTTAAGTAAATTTGGGTTTTTTTTTTTAAATAAGTTTTAAATCGTTTGTAATTTTTCATATGAAAAAACAAATTTTTTTTCGTCCACAGGTTTCGGAGATATTGCTAACGCATCTCAAAAAAAAAAGAACGCAGCAGTTTGGAAGGACTAAAAGTACTTTCCTATAACTACAAACGATGAAATTGATTGTAGTGAAATTCATTTTTTGTAGTTTTTATAGTTACTTCGAAAATATAATACATTTTGCGGAAACCAAGCACAGTAAGTAAATTTGGTTTTTTTTTCTTTTTGAAATACGTTTTAAATCGTTTATAATTTTTCATACGAAAAAAAATTTTTTTTTTGGTCCACAGGTTTCGGAGATATCGCTAACGCATCTCAAAAAAACTAAGAACGCAGCAATTTGGAATCACTAGGAGTACTTTTCCTATAACTACAAACGATGAAATTGATTGTAGTGAAATTCATTTTTTTGTAGTTCTTATAGTTACTCCGAAAATATAATACATTTTGCGGAAACCAAGCACAGTAAGTAAATTTGGTTTTTTTCTTTTTGAAATACGTTTTAAATCATTTATAGTTTTTCATATGAAAAAAATTTTTTTTTTTAACAACAGGTTTCGGAGATATCGCTAACGCATCTCAAAAAAACCAGGAACGCAGCAATTTGGAATCACTAAAAGTACTTTTCCTATAACTACAAACGATAAAATTAATTGTAGTGATATTCATTTTTTGTAGTTCTTATAGTTACTCCGAAAATATAATACATTTTGCGGAAATAAAGCACAGTAAGTAAATTTGGTTTTTTTCTTTTTGAAATACGTTTTAAATCGTTTATAATTTTTCATATGAAAAAAAAATTTTTTTGGTCCACAGGTTTCGGAGATATCGCTAACGCATCTCAAAAAAACCAAGAACGCAGCAATTTGGAATCACTAGGAGTACTTTTAATATAACTACAAACGATGAAATTGATTGTAGTGAAATTCATTTTTTTGTAGTTCTTATAGTTACTCCGAAAATATAATACATTTTGCGGAAACCAAGCACAGTAAGTAAATTTGGTTTTTTTCTTTTTGAAATACGTTTTAAATCATTTATAGTTTTTCATATGAAAAAAATTTTTTTTTTAACAACAGGTTTCGGAGATATCGCTAACGCATCTCAAAAAAACCAGGAACGCAGCAATTTGGAATCACTAAAAGTACTTTTCCTATAACTACAAACGATGAAATTGATTGTAGTGAAATTCATTTTTTTGTAGTTCTTATAGTTACTACGAAAATGTAATACATTGTGCGGAAACCAAAAAATTTAAGTAAATTTGGGTTTTTTTTTTTGAAATACGTTTTAAATCGTTTGTAGTTTTTCATACGAAAAAAAATTTTTTTTGGTCTACAGGTTTCGAGGATATCGCTAACGCACCTAAAAAAAACCAAGAACTTAGCAATTTGGAAGCACTAAAAGTACTTTTCCTATAACTACAAACGATGAAATTGATTGTAGTGAAATTCATTTTTTTTGTAGTTTTTATAGTTACTCCGAAAATATAATAAATTGTGCGGAAACCAAGCAATTTAAGTAAATTTGGGTTTTTTCTTTTCGAAATACGTTTTAAATTGTTTGTAGTTTTTCATACGAAAAAAAATTTTTTTTTTGGTCTACAGGTTTCGGGGATATCGCTAACGCACCTAAAAAAACCAAGAACTTAGCAATTCGGAAGCACTAAAAGTACTTTTCCTATAACTACAAACGATGAAATTGATTGTAGCGAAATTCCTTTTTTTGTAGTTTTTATAGTTACTCCGAAAATATAATACATTGTGCGGAAACCAAGCAATTTAAGTAAATTTGGGTTTTTTCCTTTTGAAATACGTTTTAAATCGTTTGTAGTTTTTCATACGAAAAAAAATTTTTTTTTGGTCTACAGGTTTCGGGGATATCGCTAACGCACCTAAAAAAACCAAGAACTTAGCAATTTGGAAGCACTAAAAGTACTTTTCCTATAACTACAAATGATGAAATTGATTGTAGTGAAATTAATTTTTTTGTAGTTTTTATAGTTACTCCGAAAATATAATACATTGTGCGGAAACCAAAAAATTTAAGTAAATTTGGGTTTTTTTTTTAAATAAGTTTTAAATCGTTTGTAATTTTTCATATGAAAAAACAAATTTTTTTTCGTCCACAGGTTTCGGAGATATCGCTAACGCATCTCAAAAAAAAAAGAACGCAGCAGTTTGGAAGGACTAAAAGTACTTTCCTATAACTACAAACGATGAAATTGATTGTAGTGAAATTCATTTTTTGTAGTTTTTATAGTTACTTCGAAAATATAATACATTTTGCGGAAACCAAGCACAGTAAGTAAATTTGGTTTTTTTCTTTCTGAAATACGTTTTAAATCGTTTATAATTTTTCATACGAAAAAAAATTTTTTTTTTGGTCCACAGGTTTCGGAGATATCGCTAACGCATCTCAAAAAAACTAAGAACGCAGCAATTTGGAATCACTAGGAGTACTTTTCCTATAACTACAAACGATGAAATTGATTGTAGTGAAATTCATTTTTTTGTAGTTCTTATAGTTACTCCGAAAATATAATACATTTTGCGGAAACCAAGCACAGTAAGTAAATTTGGTTTTTTTCTTTTTGAAATACGTTTTAAATCATTTATAGTTTTTCATATGAAAAAAATTTTTTTTTTTAACAACAGGTTTCGGAGATATCGCTAACGCATCTCAAAAAAACCAGGAACGCAGCAATTTGGAATCACTAAAAGTACTTTTCCTATAACTACAAACGATAAAATTAATTGTAGTGATATTCATTTTTTTGTAGTTCTTATAGTTACTCCGAAAATATAATACATTTTGCGGAAACAAAGCACAGTAAGTAAATTTGGTTTTTTTCTTTTTGAAATACGTTTTAAATCGTTTATAATTTTTCATATGAAAAAAAAATTTTTTTGGTCCACAGGTTTCGGAGATATCGCTAACGCATCTCAAAAAAACCAAGAACGCAGCAATTTGGAATCACTAGGAGTACTTTTCCTATAACTACAAACGATGAAATTGATTGTAGTGAAATTCATTTTTTTGTAGTTCTTATAGTTACTCCGAAAATATAATACATTTTGCGGAAACCAAGCACAGTAAGTAAATTTGGTTTTTTTCTTTTTGAAATACGTTTTAAATCATTTATAGTTTTTCATATGAAAAAAATTTTTTTTTTTAACAACAGGTTTCGGAGATATCGCTAACGCATCTCAAAAAAGCCAGGAACGCAGCAATTTGGAATCACTAAAAGTACTTTTCCTATAACTACAAACGATGAAATTGATTGTAGTGAAATTCATTTTTTTGTAGTTCTTATAGTTACTACGAAAATGTAATACATTGTGCGGAAACCAAGCCATTTAAGCAAATTTGGGCTTTTTCTTTTTGAAATACGTTTTAGATCGTTTGCAGTTTTTCACAAGAAAAAAATATTTTTTTTTGATCCACAGGTTACGGAGATATCGCAAACGCATCTCAAAAAAACCAAGAACGCAGCAATTTGGAAGCACTAAAAGTACGTTTCCCTATAACTGCAAATGATGAAATTGATTGTAGTGAAATTCATTTTTTGTAGTTTTTATAGTTACTCCGAAAATATAATACATTTTGCGGAAACCAAGCACAGTAAGTAAATTTGGTTTTTTTCTTTTTGAAATACGTTTTAAATCGTTTATAGTTTTTCATACGAAAAAAATTTTTTTTGGTCCACAGGTTTCGAAGATATCGCTAACGCATCTCAAAAAACCAAGAACGCAGCAATTTGGAAGCACTAAAAGTACTTTTCCTATAACTACAAACGTTGAAATTGATTGTAGTGAAATTCATTTTTTTGTAGTTTTTATAATTACACCGAAAATGTAATACTTTGTGCGGAAACTAAGCATTTAAGCAAATTTGGGTTTCTTCCTTTTGAAATACGTTTTAAATCGTTTGTAGTTTTTCATAAGAAAAATTTTTTTTTTTTGTCTACAGGTTTCGGAGATATCGCTAACGCATCTCAAAAACAGCCAAGAACGCAGAAATTTGGTTTCGATTCATTTTTTTGTAGTTTTTATAGTTACTCCGAAAATATAATACATTGTGCGGAAACCAAAAAATTTAAGTAAATTTGGGTTTTTTTTTTTTGAAATACGTTTTAAATCGTTTGTAGTTTTTCATACGAAAAAAAATTTTTTTTGGTCTACAGGTTTCGAGGATATCGCTAACGCACCTAAAAAAACCAAGAACTTAGCAATTTGGAAGCACTAAAAGTACTTTTCCTATAACTACAAACGATGAAATTGATTGTAGTGAAATTCATTTTTTTGTAGTTTTTATAGTTACTCCGAAAATATAATAAATTGTGCGGAAACCAAGCAATTTAAGTAAATTTGGGTTTTTTCTTTTCGAAATACGTTTTAAGTTGTTTGTAGTTTTTCATACGAAAAAAAATTTTTTTTTTGGTCTACAGGTTTCGGGGATATCGCTAACGCACCTAAAAAAACCAAGAACTTAGCAATTCGGAAGCACTAAAAGTACTTTTCCTATAACTACAAACGATGAAATTGATTGTAGCGAAATTCCTTTTTTTGTAGTTTTTATAGTTACTCCGAAAATATAATACATTGTACGGAAACCAAGCAATTTAAGTAAATTTGGGTTTTTTCCTTTTGAAATACGTTTTAAATCGTTTGTAGTTTTTCATACGAAAAAAAATTTTTTTTTGGTCTACAGGTTTCGGGGATATCGCTAGCGCACCTAAAAAAACCAAGAACTTAGCAATTTGGAAGCACTAAAAGTACTTTTCCTATAACTACAAATGATGAAATTGATTGTAGTGAAATTAATTTTTTTGTAGTTTTTATAGTTACTCCGAAAATATAATACATTTTGCGGAAACCAAAAAATTTAAGTAAATTTGGGTTTTTTTTTTAAATAAGTTTTAAATCGTTTGTAATTTTTCATATGAAAAAACAAATTTTTTTTCGTCCACAGGTTTCGGAGATATCGCTAACGCATCTCAAAAAAAAAAGAACACAGCAGTTTGGAAGCACTAAAAGTACTTTCCTATAACTACAAACGATGAAATTGATTGTAGTGAAATTCATTTTTTGTAGTTTTTATAGTTACTTCGAAAATATAATACATTTTGCGGAAACCAAGCACAGTAAGTAAATTTGGTTTTTTTCTTTTTGAAATAAGTTTTAAATCGTTTATAATTTTTCATACGAAAAAAAATTTTTTTTTTGGTCCACAGGTTTCGGAGATATCGCTAACGCATCTCAAAAAAACCAAGAACGCAGCAATTTGGAATCACTAGGAGTACTTTTCCTATAACTACAAACGATAAAATTGATTGTAGTGAAATTCATTTTTTTGTAGTTCTTATAGTTACTCCGAAAATATAATACATTTTGCGGAAACCAAGCACAGTAAGTAAATTTGGTTTTTTTCTTTTTGAAATACGTTTTAAATCATTTATAGTTTTTCATATGAAAAAAATTTTTTTTTTTAACAACAGGTTTCGGAGATATCGCTAACGCATCTCAAAAAAACCAGGAACGCAGCAATTTGGAATCACTAAAAGTACTTTTCCTATAACTACAAACGATAAAATTAATTGTAGTGATATTCATTTTTTTGTAGTTCTTATAGTTACTCCGAAAATATAATACATTTTGCGGAAACAAAGCACAGTAAGTAAATTTGGTTTTTTTCTTTTTGAAATACGTTTTAAATCGTTTATAATTTTTCATATGAAAAAAAAATTTTTTTGGTCCACAGGTTTCGGAGATATCGCTAACGCAACTCAAAAAAACCAAGAACGCAGCAATTTGGAAGCACTAAAAGTACATTGCCTATAACTACAAACGATGAGATTGATTGTAGTGAAATTCATTTTTTTGTAGTTTTTATAGTTACTCCGAAAATATAATACATTTTGCGGAAACCAAGCAATTTAAGTAAATTTAGGTTTTTCCTTTTTGAAATACGTTGTAAATCGTGCGTAGTTTTTCATAAGAAACAAATTTTTTTTTGTCCACAGGTTTCGGAGATATCGCTAACGCATCTCAAAAAAACCAAGAACGCAGCAATTTGGGATCACTAAGAGTACTTTTCCTATAACTACAAACGATGAAATTGATTTTAGTGAAATTCATTTTTTTGTAGTTCTTATAGTTACTCCGAAAATATAACACATTGTGCGGAAACCAAGCAATTTAAGTAAATTTGGGGTTTTTCTTTTCGAAATACGTTTTAAATAGTTTGTAGTTTTTCATACGAAATAAAATTTTTTTTCGTCCACAGGTTTCGGAGATATCGCTAACGCATCTCAAAAAAAAAAAGAACGCAGCAATTAGGAAGCACTAAAAGTACATTTCCTATAACTACAAACGATGAAATTGATTGTAGTGAAATTCATTTTTTGTAGTTTTTATTGCTACTCCGAAAATAAAATACATTGTGCCGAAACCAAGCAATTTAAGTATATTTGGGTTTTTTCTTTTTGAAATACATTTTAAATCGTTTGTAGTTTTTCATATGAAAAAACAATTTTTTTTCGTCCACAGGTTTCGGAGATATCGTTAACGCATCTCAAAAAAACTAAGAACGCAGCAGTTTGGAAGCACTAAGAGTACTTTGCCTATAACTAAGGACGATGAAATTGATTGTAGTGAAATTCATTTTTTTTTGTAGTTTTTATAGTTACTCCGAAAATATAACACATTGTGCGGAAACCAAGCAATTTAAGTAAATTTGGGTTTTTTCTTTTCGAAATACGTTTTAAATTGTTTGTAGTTTTTCATACGAAATAAATTTTTTTTTCGTCCACAGCTTTGGGAGATATCGCTAACGCATCTCAAAAAAACCAAGAACGCAGCAATTTGGAAGCACTAAAAGTACTTTTCCTATAACTTCAAACGATGAAATTGATTGTAGTGAAATTAATTTTTTTGTAGGTTTTATAGTTACTCCGAAAATATAATACATTGTGCGGAAACGAAAAAATTTAAGTAAATTTGGGTTTTTTCTTTTTGAAATACGTTTTAAATCGTTTGTAATTTTTCATATGAAAAAACAAATTTTTTTCGTCCACAGGTTTCGGAGATATCGCTAACGCATCTCAAAAAAAAAAAGAACGCAGCAGTTTGGTAGCACTAAAATTACTTTCCTATAACTACAAACGATGAAATTGATTGTAGTGAAATTCATTTTTTTGTAGTTTTTATAGTTACTCCGAAAATATAATACGTTGTGCGGAAACCAAGCAATTTAAGTAAATCTGGGTTTTTTCTTTTTGAAATACGTTTAAATCGTTTGTAGTTTTTCATACGAAAAAAAATTTTTTTTTTGGTCTACAGGTTTCGGAGATATCGCCAACCAATCTAAAAAACAAAGAGCGCAGCAATTTGGAAGCACTAAAAGTACTTTTCCTATATCTACAAACGATGAAATTGATTGTAGTGAAATTCATTTTTTTGTAGTTTTTATAGTTACTCCGAAAATATAATACATTGTGCGAAAACCAAGCACAGTAAGTAAATTTGGTTTTTTTCTTTTTGAAATACGTTTTAAATCGTTTATAATTTTTCATACGAAAACAAATTTTTTTTTTGGTCCACAGGTTTCGGAAATATCGCTAACGCATCTCAAAAAAACCAAGAACGCAGCAATTTGGAATCACTAAAAGTACTTTTCCTATAACTAAAAACGATGAAATTGATTGTAGTGAAATTCATTTTTTTGTAGTTCTTATAGTTACTCCGAAAATATAATACATTTTGCGGAAACCAAGCACAGTAAGTAAATTTGGTTTTTTTCTTTTTGAAATACGTTTTAAATCGTTTATAGTTTTTCATACAAAAAAAAAATTTTTTTTGGTCCACAGGTTTCGGAGATATCGCTAACGCATCTCAAAAAAACCAAGAACGCAGCAATTTGGAATCACTAAAAGTACTTTTCCTATAACTACAAACGGTGAAATTGATTGTAGTGAAATTCATTTTTTTGTAATTTTTATAGTTACTCCGAAAATATAATACATTGTGGCGAAACCAAGCAATTTAAGTATATTTGGGTTTTTTCTTTTTGAAATACATTTTAAATCGTTTGTAGTTTTTCATATAAAAAAACAATTTTTTTTCGTCCACAGGTTTCGGAGGTATCGTTAACGCATCTCAAAAAAACTAAGAACGCAGCAGTTTGGAAGCACTAAGAGAACTTTTCCTATAACTAAGGACGATGAAATTTATTTTAGTGAAATTCATTTTTTTGTAGTTTTTATAGTTACTCCGAAAATATAACACATTTTGCGGAAACCAAGCAATTTAAGTAAATTTGGGGTTTTTCTTTTCGAAATACGTTTTAAATTGTTTGTAGTTTTTCATACGAAATAAAATTTTTTTTCGTCCACAGGTTTCGGAGATATCGCTAACGCATCTCAAAAAAACCAAGAACGCAGCAATTTGGAAGCACTAAAAGTAATTTCCCTATAACTTCAAACGATTAAACTGAATGTAGTGAAATTCATTCTTTTGTAGTTTTATAGTTACTCCGAAAATATAATACATTGTGCGGAAACCAAGCAATTTAAGTAAATTTGGGGTTTTTATTTTTGAAATACATTTTAAATCGTTTGTAGTTTTTCATACGAAAAAAACTATTTTTTTTTCGTCCACAGGTTTCGGAGATATCGCTAACGCATCTTCAAAAAACCAAGAACGCAGCAATTTGGAAGCAATAAAAGTAATTTTCCTATAAATACAAAGGGTGAAATTGATTGTAGTGAAATTCATTTTCTGTAGTTTTATAGTTACTACGAAAATGTAATACATTGTGCGGAAACCAAGCCATTTAAGCAAATTTGGGCTTTTTCTTTTTGAAATACGTTTTAGATCGCTTGCAATTTTTCACAAGAAAAAAATATTTTTTTTTGGTCCACGGGTTACGGAGATATGGCAAACGCATCTCAAAAAAACCAAGAACGCAGCAGTTTGGAAGCACTAAAAGTACCTTTCCTATAACTACATACGATGAAATTGATTGTAGTGAAATTAATTTTTTTGTAGTTTTTATAGTTACTCCGAAAATATAATACATCGTGTGGAAACCAAGCAATTTAAGTAAATTTGGGTTTTTTATTTTTGAAATACATTTTAAATCGTTTGTAGTTTTTCATACGAAAAAAACTTTTTTTTTTCGTCCACAGGTTTCGGAGATATCGCTAACGCATCTTCAAAAAACCAAGAACGCAGCAATTTGGAAGCAATAAAAGTACTTTTCCTATAAATACAAACGGTGAAATTGATTGTAGTGAAATTCATTTTCTGTAGTTTTATAGTTACTACGAAAATGTAATACATTGTGCGGAAACCAAGCCATTTAAGCAAATTTGGGCTTTTTCTTTTTGAAATACGTTTTAGATCGTTTGCAGTTTTTCACAAGAAAAAAATATTTTTTTTTGATCCACAGGTTACGGAGATATCGCAAACGCATCTCAAAAAAACCAAGAACGCAGCAATTTGGAAGCACTAAAAGTACGTTTCCCTATAACTGCAAATGATGAAATTGATTGTAGTGAAATTCATTTTTTGTAGTTTTTATAGTTACTCCGAAAATATAATACATTTTGCGGAAACCAAGCACAGTAAGTAAATTTGGTTTTTTTCTTTTTGAAATACGTTTTAAATCGTTTATAGTTTTTCATACGAAAAAAATTTTTTTTGGTCCACAGGTTTCGAAGATATCGCTAACGCATCTCAAAAAACCAAGAACGCAGCAATTTGGAAGCACTAAAAGTACTTTTCCTATAACTACAAACGTTGAAATTGATTGTAGTGAAATTCATTTTTTTGTAGTTTTTATAATTACACCGAAAATGTAATACTTTGTGCGGAAACTAAGCATTTAAGCAAATTTGGGTTTCTTCCTTTTGAAATACGTTTTAAATCGTTTGTAGTTTTTCATAAGAAAAAAATTTTTTTTTTGTCTACAGGTTTCGGAGATATCGCTAACGCATCTCAAAAACAGCCAAGAACGCAGAAATTTGGTTTCGATTCATTTTTTTGTAGTTTTTATAGTTACTCCGAAAATATAATACATTGTGCGGAAACCAAAAAATTTAAGTAAATTTGGGTTTTTTTTTTGAAATACGTTTTAAATCGTTTGTAGTTTTTCATACGAAAAAAAATTTTTTTTGGTCTACAGGTTTCGAGGATATCGCTAACGCACCTAAAAAAACCAAGAACTTAGCAATTTGGAAGCACTAAAAGTACTTTTCCTATAACTACAAACGATGAAATTGATTGTAGTGAAATTCATTTTTTTGTAGTTTTTATAGTTACTCCGAAAATATAATAAATTGTGCGGAAACCAAGCAATTTAAGTAAATTTGGGTTTTTTCTTTTCGAAATACGTTTTAAGTTGTTTGTAGTTTTTCATACGAAAAAAAATTTTTTTTTTGGTCTACAGGTTTCGGGGATATCGCTAACGCACCTAAAAAAACCAAGAACTTAGCAATTCGGAAGCACTAAAAGTACTTTTCCTATAACTACAAACGATGAAATTGATTGTAGCGAAATTCCTTTTTTTGTAGTTTTTATAGTTACTCCGAAAATATAATACATTGTACGGAAACCAAGCAATTTAAGTAAATTTGGGTTTTTTCCTTTTGAAATACGTTTTAAATCGTTTGTAGTTTTTCATACGAAAAAAAATTTTTTTTTGGTCTACAGGTTTCGGGGATATCGCTAGCGCACCTAAAAAAACCAAGAACTTAGCAATTTGGAAGCACTAAAAGTACTTTTCCTATAACTACAAATGATGAAATTGATTGTAGTGAAATTAATTTTTTTGTAGTTTTTATAGTTACTCCGAAAATATAATACATTTTGCGGAAACCAAAAAATTTAAGTAAATTTGGGTTTTTTTTTTAAATAAGTTTTAAATCGTTTGTAATTTTTCATATGAAAAAACAAATTTTTTTTCGTCCACAGGTTTCGGAGATATCGCTAACGCATCTCAAAAAAAAAAGAACACAGCAGTTTGGAAGCACTAAAAGTACTTTCCTATAACTACAAACGATGAAATTGATTGTAGTGAAATTCATTTTTTGTAGTTTTTATAGTTACTTCGAAAATATAATACATTTTGCGGAAACCAAGCACAGTAAGTAAATTTGGTTTTTTTCTTTTTGAAATACGTTTTAAATCGTTTATAATTTTTCATACGAAAAAAAATTTTTTTTTTGGTCCACAGGTTTCGGAGATATCGCTAACGCATCTCAAAAAAACCAAGAACGCAGCAATTTGGAATCACTAGGAGTACTTTTCCTATAACTACAAACGATAAAATTGATTGTAGTGAAATTCATTTTTTTGTAGTTCTTATAGTTACTCCGAAAATATAATACATTTTGCGGAAACCAAGCACAGTAAGTAAATTTGGTTTTTTTCTTTTTGAAATACGTTTTAAATCATTTATAGTTTTTCATATGAAAAAAATTTTTTTTTTTAACAACAGGTTTCGGAGATATCGCTAACGCATCTCAAAAAAACCAGGAACGCAGCAATTTGGAATCACTAAAAGTACTTTTCCTATAACTACAAACGATAAAATTAATTGTAGTGATATTCATTTTTTTGTAGTTCTTATAGTTACTCCGAAAATATAATACATTTTGCGGAAACAAAGCACAGTAAGTAAATTTGGTTTTTTTCTTTTTGAAATACGTTTTAAATCGTTTATAATTTTTCATATGAAAAAAAAATTTTTTTGGTCCACAGGTTTCGGAGATATCGCTAACGCAACTCAAAAAAACCAAGAACGCAGCAATTTGGAAGCACTAAAAGTACATTGCCTATAACTACAAACGATGAGATTGTTTGTAGTGAAATTCATTTTTTTGTAGTTTTTATAGTTACTCCGAAAATATAATACATTTTGCGGAAACCAAGCAATTTAAGTAAATTTAGGTTTTTCCTTTTTGAAATACGTTGTAAATCGTGCGTAGTTTTTCATAAGAAACAAATTTTTTTTTGTCCACAGGTTTCGGAGATATCGCTAACGCATCTCAAAAAAACCAAGAACGCAGCAATTTGGGATCACTAAGAGTACTTTTCCTATAACTACAAACGATGAAATTGATTTTAGTGAAATTCATTTTTTTGTAGTTCTTATAGTTACTCCGAAAATATAACACATTGTGCGGAAACCAAGCAATTTAAGTAAATTTGGGGTTTTTCTTTTCGAAATACGTTTTAAATAGTTTGTAGTTTTTCATACGAAATAAAATTTTTTTTCGTCCACAGGTTTCGGAGATATCGCTAACGCATCTCAAAAAAAAAAAGAACGCAGCAATTAGGAAGCACTAAAAGTACATTTCCTATAACTACAAACGATGAAATTGATTGTAGTGAAATTCATTTTTTGTAGTTTTTATTGCTACTCCGAAAATAAAATACATTGTGCCGAAACCAAGCAATTTAAGTATATTTGGGTTTTTTCTTTTTGAAATACATTTTAAATCGTTTGTAGTTTTTCATATGAAAAAACAATTTTTTTTCGTCCACAGGTTTCGGAGATATCGTTAACGCATCTCAAAAAAACTAAGAACGCAGCAGTTTGGAAGCACTAAGAGTACTTTGCCTATAACTAAGGACGATGAAATTGATTGTAGTGAAATTCATTTTTTTTTGTAGTTTTTATAGTTACTCCGAAAATATAACACATTGTGCGGAAACCAAGCAATTTAAGTAAATTTGGGTTTTTTCTTTTCGAAATACGTTTTAAATTGTTTGTAGTTTTTCATACGAAATAAAATTTTTTTTCGTCCACAGGTTTCGGAGATATCGCTAACGCATCTCAAAAAAACCAAGAACGCAGCAATTTGGAAGCACTAAAAGTACTTTTCCTATAACTTCAAACGATGAAATTGATTGTAGTGAAATTAATTTTTTTGTAGGTTTTATAGTTACTCCGAAAATATAATACATTGTGCGGAAACGAAAAAATTTAAGTAAATTTGGGTTTTTTCTTTTTGAAATACGTTTTAAATCGTTTGTAATTTTTCATATGAAAAAACAAATTTTTTTCGTCCACAGGTTTCGGAGATATCGCTAACGCATCTCAAAAAAAAAAAGAACGCAGCAGTTTGGTAGCACTAAAATTACTTTCCTATAACTACAAACGATGAAATTGATTGTAGTGAAATTCATTTTTTTGTAGTTTTTATAGTTACTCCGAAAATATAATACGTTGTGCGGAAACCAAGCAATTTAAGTAAATCTGGGTTTTTTCTTTTTGAAATACGTTTAAATCGTTTGTAGTTTTTCATACGAAAAAAAATTTTTTTTTTGGTCTACAGGTTTCGGAGATATCGCCAACCAATCTAAAAAACAAAGAGCGCAGCAATTTGGAAGCACTAAAAGTACTTTTCCTATATCTACAAACGATGAAATTGATTGTAGTGAAATTCATTTTTTTGTAGTTTTTATAGTTACTCCGAAAATATAATACATTGTGCGAAAACCAAGCACAGTAAGTAAATTTGGTTTTTTTCTTTTTGAAATACGTTTTAAATCGTTTATAATTTTTCATACGAAAACAAATTTTTTTTTTGGTCCACAGGTTTCGGAAATATCGCTAACGCATCTCAAAAAAACCAAGAACGCAGCAATTTGGAATCACTAAAAGTACTTTTCCTATAACTAAAAACGATGAAATTGATTGTAGTGAAATTCATTTTTTTGTAGTTCTTATAGTTACTCCGAAAATATAATACATTTTGCGGAAACCAAGCACAGTAAGTAAATTTGGTTTTTTTCTTTTTGAAATACGTTTTAAATCGTTTATAGTTTTTCATACAAAAAAAAATTTTTTTTGGTCCACAGGTTTCGGAGATATCGCTAACGCATCTCAAAAAAACCAAGAACGCAGCAATTTGGAATCACTAAAAGTACTTTTCCTATAACTACAAACGGTGAAATTGATTGTAGTGAAATTCATTTTTTTGTAATTTTTATAGTTACTCCGAAAATATAATACATTGTGGCGAAACCAAGCAATTTAAGTATATTTGGGTTTTTTCTTTTTGAAATACATTTTAAATCGTTTGTAGTTTTTCATATAAAAAAACAATTTTTTTTCGTCCACAGGTTTCGGAGGTATCGTTAACGCATCTCAAAAAAACTAAGAACGCAGCAGTTTGGAAGCACTAAGAGTACTTTTCCTATAACTAAGGACGATGAAATTTATTTTAGTGAAATTCATTTTTTTGTAGTTTTTATAGTTACTCCGAAAATATAACACATTTTGCGGAAACCAAGCAATTTAAGTAAATTTGGGGTTTTTCTTTTCGAAATACGTTTTAAATTGTTTGTAGTTTTTCATACGAAATAAAATTTTTTTTCGTCCACAGGTTTCGGAGATATCGCTAACGCATCTCAAAAAAACCAAGAACGCAGCAATTTGGAAGCACTAAAAGTAATTTCCCTATAACTTCAAACGATTAAACTGATTGTAGTGAAATTCATTCTTTTGTAGTTTTATAGTTACTCCGAAAATATAATACATTGTGCGGAAACCAAGCAATTTAAGTAAATTTGGGGTTTTTATTTTTGAAATACATTTTAAATCGTTTGTAGTTTTTCATACGAAAAAAACTATTTTTTTTTCGTCCACAGGTTTCGGAGATATCGCTAACGCATCTTCAAAAAACCAAGAACGCAGCAATTTGGAAGCAATAAAAGTAATTTTCCTATAAATACAAAGGGTGAAATTGATTGTAGTGAAATTCATTTTCTGTAGTTTTATAGTTACTACGAAAATGTAATACATTGTGCGGAAACCAAGCCATTTAAGCAAATTTGGGCTTTTTCTTTTTGAAATACGTTTTAGATCGCTTGCAATTTTTCACAAGAAAAAAATATTTTTTTTTGGTCCACGGGTTACGGAGATATGGCAAACGCATCTCAAAAAAACCAAGAACGCAGCAGTTTGGAAGCACTAAAAGTACCTTTCCTATAACTACATACGATGAAATTGATTGTAGTGAAATTAATTTTTTTGTAGTTTTTATAGTTACTCCGAAAATATAATACATCGTGTGGAAACCAAGCAATTTAAGTAAATTTGGGTTTTTTATTTTTGAAATACATTTTAAATCGTTTGTAGTTTTTCATACGAAAAAAACTTTTTTTTTTCGTCCACAGGTTTCGGAGATATCGCTAACGCATCTTCAAAAAACCAAGAACGCAGCAATTTGGAAGCAATAAAAGTACTTTTCCTATAAATACAAACGGTGAAATTGATTGTAGTGAAATTCATTTTCTGTAGTTTTATAGTTACTACGAAAATGTAATACATTGTGCGGAAACCAAGCCATTTAAGCAAATTTGGACTTTTTCTTTTTGAAATACGTTTTAGATCGTTTGCAATTTTTCACAAGAAAAAAATATTTTTTTTTTGGTCCACAGGTTACGGAGATATCGCAAACGCATCTCAAAAAACCAAGAACGCAGCAATTTGGAAGCACTAAAAGTACTTTTCCCATAACTACAAACGATGAAATTGATTGTGGTGAAATTAATTTTTTTGTAGTTTTTATTGTTACTCCGAAAATATAATACATTGTGCGGAAACCAAGCAATTTAAGTAAATTTTGGGTTTTTCTTTTTGAAATACGTTTTAAATCTTTTGGAGTTTTTCATACGAAAAAACATTTTTTTTTGCTCCACAGCGCCGCTTTCGGTTGCCGATACTACATAATCCATAAGCGCCTTTGTACCATTAACAAAATTGGGAAATTCGAAGACACCCGTTTACCAAACAATGATTTTTGCACAGCAAATGGGTTCTTTGAATAATTCTCTCGATTTAATTTGCAAGCATATTAAATTTGTTGAATGTGCAAGTAAAAATTTTTGCTTAAAATTCCTATGTTCAAAAATAAAACAAACTTCATTTCAGCATACCCCTTCTAACAAAAGTTATTCTAACGCTGAAGCAAATGTACGTACATACATATGTATGTTCATATGTAAGCTAAGAAACCTATGAACATGGTAATGTATCTGCTATGACGATCGTAGCGCACAATCAGAAACCAAGCAGTTGAAGTAAATTTGGTTTTTTCTTTTTGAAATACGTTTTAAATCGTTTGTAGTTTTTCATACGAAAACAATTTTTTTTCGTCCACAGGTTTCGGAGATATCGCTAACGCATCTCAAAAAAACCAAGAACGCAGCAATTTGGGATCACTAAGAGTACTTTTCCTATAACTACAAACGATGAAATTGATTGTAGTGAAATTCATTTTTTTGTAGTTCTTATAGTTACTTCGAAAACATAATACATTTTGCGGAAACCAAGCACAGTAAGTAAATTTGGTTTTTTTCTTTTTGAAATACGTTTTAAATCGTTTATAGTTTTTCATACGAAAAAAAAATTTTTTTTTGGTCCACAGGTTTCGAAGATATCGCTAACGCGTCTCAAAAAAACCAGGAACGCAGCAATTTGGAATTACTAAAAGTACTTTTCTTATAACTACAAACGATGAAATTGATTGTAGTGAAATTCATTTTTTTGTAGTTCTTATAGTTACTACGAAAATGTAATACATTGTGCGGAAACCAAGCCATTTAAGCAAATTTGGGCTTTTTCTTTTTGAAATACGTTTTAGATCGTTTGCAGTTTTTCACAAGAAAAAAATATTTTTTTTTTGGTCCACAGGTTACGGAGATATCGCAAACGCATCTCAAAAAAACCAAGAACGCAGCAATTTGGAAGCACTAAAAGTACGCTTCCCTATAACTGCAAATGATGAAATTGATTGTAGTGAAATTATTTTTTTGTAGTTTTTATAGTTACTCCGAAAATATAATACATTTTGCGGAAACCACGCACAGTAAGTAAATTTGGTTTTTTTCTTTTTGAAATACGTTTTAAATCGTTTATAGTTTTTCATACGAAAAACAATTTTTTTTTGGTCCACAGGTTTCGAAGATATCGCTAACGCATCTCAAAAAACCAAGAACGCAGCAATTTGGAAGCACTAAAGTACTTTTCCTATAACTACAAACGATGAAATTGATTGTAGTGAAATTCATTTTTTTGTAGTTTTCATAATTACACCGAAAATATAATACGTTGTGCGGAAACTAAGCATTTAAGCAAATTTGGGTTTCTTCTTTTTGAAATACGTTTTAAATCGTTTGTAGTTTTTCATAAGAAAAAAAATGTTTCTTTGTCTACAGGTTTCGGAGATATCGCTAACGCATCTCAAAAACAGCCAAGAACGCAGAAATTTGGAAGCACTAAAAGTACTTTTCCTATAACTAAAAATGATGAAATTGATTGTAGTGAAATTCAGTTTTTGTTATTTTTTATAGTTACTCCGAAAATATAACACACTGTGCGGAAACCAAACAATTTAACTAAATTTGGTTTTTTTCTTTTCGAAATACGTTTTAAATTGTTTTTAGTTTTTCATACGAAAAACAATTTTTTTTTTGGTCCACAGGTTTCGAAGATATCGCTATCGCATCTCAAAAAACCAAGAACGCAGCAATTTGGAAGCACTAAGAGTACTTTTCCTATAACTACAAACGATGAAATTGATTGTCGCGAAATTCCTTTTTTTGTAGTTTTTATAGTTACTCCGAAAATATAATACATTGTGCGGAAACCAAGCAGTTTAAGTAAATTTGGGTTTTTTCCTTTTGAAATACGTTTTAAATCGTTTGTAGTTTTTCATACGAAAAAAAATTTTTTTTTGGTCTACAGGTTTCGGGGATATCGCTAACGCACCTAAAAAAACCAAGAACTTAGCAATTTGGAAGCACTAAAAGTACTTTTCCTATAACTACAAACGATGAAATTGATTGTAGTGAAATTCATTTTTTTGTAGTTTTTATAGTTACTCCGAAAATATAATACACTAGCCTTTACCCGCGGCCCCGTCCGCAAGGAGAAATTTAAATATATGGGCTATTCGCGTTAGTCTGCTTATTAAGTTATCTGTTTAAAATTTTGTTTTCTGTCTAATGCATTTTATTTTTGTTATTGAGTAAAAAAAAAAAAGAACTAAATGAGCTGATAACCTGATAGGATCCCAAATGATCCCAAAATTATCCATAAAAAGCTACGTAATGACCCCCACGCTATCGTGGATGGATCCCGAAAACCATCCAGAAATGCCCCGAAAGGGTCTCCAAAAGTTCCCGGAATGACAACGACACGATCCTAGACGTATCCAGAGAACCACACAGAAATGATCCCTGAAGGTGTTCCAAAATGATCCCGAAAAGGTTCCGAAATGACCCTGACGGGCTCCCGAGCGGATCTCAAAAACCATCCAGAAATGACCCAGATGGGATCCCGCACAGATCCAGAAATGATCCCGGAATGGTCCAACAACTATCCCGGAAAAGTAACAAAAAAATCCAGAAATGGCTCCTACGGTCCCGAAATGACCCTGATGTATCCGGCACACCATCAAGAAATTATGCCGGAAGGGTCCCCAAATGATCCCGGAATAATACAGAAAATGTCAGGAAACGATCCCTGGAGGATCCCCAAATGATCCCGTATTAGCCCCGAAAAGGTCCCGAAATAACCCCGACGGGATCCCGGACAAATCCCGAAAACCATCCAGAAATAATGCCGAAAGGGATCCCAAATGATTCCGGAAAACTCCCGCATTGATTCTGACGGGATCCTGAACGGATACCGAAAATCATGCAGAAGTGATGCCGGAAAGGTCCTCAAATGATCACCTAATACCAAAATAACTCTGACGGCATCCCGGACTGATCCCGAAATCCATCCAGAAACGATGTTGGGAAGGTCCCAAAATGATCCCGAAATAGTCTCAGAAAAGTCAAGAAATTACCCTGACGGGTTCCCGGACGAATCCTGAAAGCCATCCTTAATTGATCCCGAAAAAGTCCCGAAATGACCCTGACGGGACTCCGAAATGATCCCGAAAATTATCCAGAAATGATGCCGGAAAGGTCCTCAAATGATCTCGTAATAGTTCCGAAAAGACCCTGACGGGATGCCGAACCGATCCCGACAACTATTTAGAAATGATGCCGAAAGGGCCCGCAAATAATCCCGTATTAGTCGAGAAAAGGTCCCGAAATGACCCCGACGGGATGCCGGACGGATCCTACATCCATCCAGATATGATGCCGGAAGGGACCCTAAATGATCCCGAAAAATTCCCGCAATTATTCCGACGGGATCCTGAACGGATACCGAAAACCATCCAGAAGTGATGCCGGAAAGGTCCTCAAATGATCACCTAATAGTCCCAAAATGACCCTGACGGCATTCCGGACAAATCCCGAAATCCATCCAGAAATGATCTTGAGAAGGGCCCAAAATGATCCCGAAATAGTCTCGGAAAAGTCCAGAAATTACCCTGACGGGTTCCCGGACGAATCCTGAAAGCCGTCCTTAAATGATCCCGAAAAAGTCCCGAAATGACCCTGACGGGATCCCGAAGGATTCTGAAAACTCTCCAGAAATGATGCCGGAAATGTCCTCAAATGATCCCTTAATAATCCCGAAATGACCCTAACGGGATCCCGAAAGGATTCTGAAAACTATCCAGAAATGATGCCGGAAAGATCCTCAAATGATCCCTTAATAATCCCGAAATGACCGTGACGGGATCCCGAACGGATCCCGACAACTATCCAGAAATGATGCCGAAAGGGTCCGCAAATGATCCCGTATTAGTCGAGAAAAATTCTCGAAATGACCACGACGGGATCCTGGACGAATCCCAAAAACCATCCAGAAATGATGCCGGTAGGTATCCCAAATGATCCCGAAATAGTCCCGAAATGACCTCGTCGGCATCCCGGACGGATCCCGAAAATTATCCAGAAATGATGCCGGAAAGGTCCACAGGGGTCCTAATAGTCCCGAAATTACCCTGATGGGATCCCGGACGGATCCCGAAAACCATCCAGAAATGATGCCGGAAGAGCCCTCAAATGATCCCGAAAAGGTCCCCAAATGACCCCGACGAGATCCCGGACGGATACCGAAAACCATCCAGAAATGATGACGGTAGGTACCCCAAATGATCCCGAACTAGTCCCGAAATGACCCCGTTCGGATCCCGGACGGATCCCGTAAACTATCCAGAAATGATGTCGAAAGGGTCCCCAAATGATCCCGTATTAGTCGAGAAAAAGTCCCGAAATGACCCCGACGGGATCTCGGACGGACCCCAAAAACCATCCAGAAATGATGCCGGAAGAGCCCCTAAATGATCCCGAAAAAGTCCCCAAATGACCCCGACATACTCCAGAAAAAGTTCCGAAATGGCTCCAGGGGAAATGATTCCGGAAGGATCCCAAAATGATCCCGAAATAGTCCGGAAATGACCCAGATGGGTTCCCGCACAGATCCAGAAATGATCCCGGAAGCGTCCAAAAACTGTCCCGGAAAAGTAACAAAAACTCCCGAAATGGCTCCTACGGCATCCCGGACGGATCCAGAAATGTTCTCGGAAGGGTCCCCAAATGATCCCAAAATGGGCCCGAAATGACCCTGATGGATCCGGCAAACCATCAAGAAATTATGCCGGAAGGGTCCCCAAATGATCCCGAAATAAAACAGAAAAAGTCAAGAAACGACCCCTAGAGGATCCCCAAATGATCCCGTATTAGCCCCGAAAAGGTCCCGAAATAACCCCGACGGGATCCCGGACAAATCCCGAAAACCATCTAGAAATGATACCGGAAGGGATCCCAAATGATTCCGAAAAAGTCCCGCAATGATTCGACAGGATCCCGAACGCATACCGAAAATCATCCAGAAGTGATGCCGGAAAGGTCCTCAAATGATCACCTAATAGTCCCGAAATGACCCTTAAGGGATCCTGGACGGATCCCGTAAACCATCCAGAAATGATCCCGATATAGTCCCAAAGAAATCCCGAAATGACACTGACGGGATCTCGAACGCATCCCTAAATGACCCTGACGGGATCCCGGACAGATCCCGAAATCCATCCAGAAATGATCTTGGGAGGGACCCCAAATGATCCCGAAAAAGTCCCGGAATTATTCCGACGGGATCCTGAACGGATACCGAAAACCATGCAGAAGTGATGCCGGAAAGGTCCTCAAATCATCACCTAATACCAAAACCACTCTGACGGCATCCCGGACAGATCTCGAAATCCATCCAGAATTGATCTTATTAAGGTCCCAAAATGATCCCGAAATAGTCTCGGAAAAGTCCAGAACTTACCCTGAGGGGTTCCCGGACGAATCCTGAAAGCCATCCTTAAGTGATCCCGAAAAAAGTCCCGAAATGACCCTGACGGGATCCCGAAAGGATTCCGAAAACTATCCAGAAATGATGCCAGAAAGGTCCTCAAACGATCCCCTAATAGTCCCGAAATGACCGTGACGGGATCCCGAACGGATCCCGGCAACTATCCAGAAATGATGCCGAAAGGGTCCGCAAATTATCCCGTATTAGTCGAAAAAAGTCCCGAAATGACGCCGACGGGATCCCGGACGAATCCCAAAAACCATCCAGAAATGATGCCGGTAGGTATCCCAAATAATCCCGAAATAGTCCCGAAATGACCTCGCCGGCATCCCGGACGGATCCCGAAAAATATCCAGAAATGATGCCGGAAAGGTCCCCAAATGATCCCCTAATAGTCCCGAAATTACCCTGATGGGATCCCGAAAACCATCCAGAAATGATGCCGAAATCGTTCCCAAATGATCCCGTATTAGTCGCGAAAAATTCCCGAAATGACCCCGACGGGATCCCGTACGGATCCCGAAAACCATCCAGAAATGATGCCGAAAGGGTTCCCAAATGATCCCGTATTAGTCGTGAAAAAGTCCCGAAATGTCCCCGACGGGATCCCGGACGGATCCCGAAAACCATCCAGAAATGATGCCGGAAGAGCCCCCAAATGATCCTGAAAAAGTCCCCAAATGACCCCGACGAGATCCCGGACGGATCCCGAAAACCATCCAGAAATAATGCCGAAAGGGTTCACAAATGATCCCGTATTAATCGCGAAAAAGTCCCGAAATGACCCCGACGGGATCCCGGACGGATCCCGAAAACCATGCAGAAATGATGCCGGAAGAGCCCCCAAATTATCCCGAAAAAGTCCCCAAATGACCCCGACGAGATCCCGGACGGATCCCGAAAACCATCCAGAAATGATGCCGAAAGGGTCCCCAAATGATCCCGTATTAGTCGCGAAAAAGTCCCGAAATGACCCCGACGGGATGCCGGACGAATCCCGAAGACCATCCAGAACTGATGCCTAAAGGGTCCCAAAATAACCCCGAAAAAGTCCCGTAATGATCCCGGAAACCATCAAGAATTTATCTCTCGAAGGTACGCAAATGATCCCGAAAGTACCCCGACGGGATCCCGGACGGATCCCGAAAACCATCCAGAAATGATGCCGGAAGGGTCCCCAAATGATCGCGAAATAGTCCCGAAATGATTCCGGAATAGTCCCGAAAATGTCCCAAAATAACACCGACGGGATCCCGGACGGATCCCGAAAACTTTACAGAAATGATCCCGGAAGGGTCCCAAATGATCCCGAAATAGTCCCGAAAAAGTCCCGAAATTACCCCGACGGGATCCCGGACCGATCCCGAAAGCCATCCAGAAATGATCCCGGAAGGGTCTCGATATGACCCTTACGGGATTACAAATAAGGTGAAGCTAATTATAAACTGTATGTGCCAGATACCAAAAACTATTGATTTAGGAGAAAATTTATATTGAGTTATAACAATTTATAGATTTTACACCAGAGGGGGGATAAAGGGGGGCGGAGGGTGTCACTGCTTACTTTGTAAGCCCTCGACTTAATTGACCCCTTGAGTCTGTGATATTGGTGAAGGCCAGTATACGTAAAGTTATAATGTGTAAAAATTATTAAAAAGTAATTGCTCGAAGGGGTCGAGGGTCCCCACCCCTCTTTCCATGTTCGAAAAAAATTTCGCTAGTAGACTACTGTCTGTGTCCCAAATTTCATCAAAATCTGTGTAGCCATTCTGGCGTGTTTCAGTCGCAAAGACGAAAAAATATAATAATTAAAATATAAATGTTCCTTGGGGGCGGGGACCACGCCCCTTTTGAAAAATATATAGCTAGTAGATCCTTCTACACTATTGGCTATATGTGTGCAAAATTTCATCCAAATCGGTCCAGCCGTTCTTGCGTGATTGAGTCACAAAGACAAACGTCTGGACAAACATCCAAACATTCAAACATCCAAACTTTGCCATTTATAATATATATTAGATTGTGCGGAAACCAAAAAATTTAAGTAAATTTGGGTTTTTTTTTAAATACGTTTTAAATCGTTTGTAATTTTTCATATGAAAAAACAAAGTTTTTTCGTCCACAGGTTTCGGAGATATCGCTAACGCATCTCAAAAAAAAAAAAGAACGCAGCAGTTTGGAAGCACTAAAAGTACTTTCCTATAACTACAAACGATGAAATTGATTGTAGTGAAATTCATTTTTTGTAGTTTTTATAGTTACTTCGAAAATATAATACATTTTGCGGAAACCAAGCACAGTAAGTAAATTTGGTTTTTTCTTTTCTTTTTGAAATACGTTTTAAATCGTTTATAATTTTTCATACGAAAAAAAATTTTTTTTTTGGTCCACAGGTTTCGGAGATATCGCTAACGCATCCCAAAAAAACCAAGAACGCAGCAATTTGGAATCACTAGGAGTACTTTTCCTATAACTACAAACGATGAAATTGATTGTAGTAAAATTCATTTTTTTGTAGTTCTTATAGTTACTCCGAAAATATAATACATTTTGCGGAAACCAAGCACAGTAAGTAAATTTGGTTTTTTTCTTTTTGAAATACGTTTTAAATCATTTATAGTTTTTCATACGAAAACATTTTTTTTTTTTTAACCACTGGTTTCGGAGATATCGCTAACGCATCTCAAAAAAAACCAAGAACGCAGCAATTTGGAATCACTAAAAGTACTTTTCCTATAACTACAAACGATGAAATTGATTGTAGTGAAATTCATTTTTTTGTAGTTCTTATAGTTACTCCGAAAATATAATACATTTTGCGGAAATAAAGCACAGTAAGTAAATTTGGTTTTTTTCGTTTTGAAATACGTTTTAAATCGTTTATAGTTTTTCATATGAAAAAAAATTTTTTTGGTCCACAGCTTTCGGAGATATCTCTAACGCATCTCAAAAAAACCAAGAACGCAGCAATTTGGAAGCACTAAAAGTACATTGCCTATAACTACAAACGATGAGATTGATTGTAGTGAAGTTCATTTTTTTGTAGTTTTTATAGTTACTCCGAAAATATAATACATTTTGCGGAAACCAAGCAATTTAAGTAAATTTAGGTTTTTCCTTTTTGAAATACGTTTTAAATCGTGCGTAGTTTTTCATAAGAAACAAATTTTTTTTGGTCCACAGGTTTCGGAGATATCGCTAACGCATCTCAAAAAAACAAGAACGCAGCAATTTGGGATCACTAAGAGTACCTTTTCTATAACTACAAACGATGAAATTGATTGTAGTGAAATTCATTTTTTTGTAGTTCTTATAGTTACTCCGAAAATATAATACATTTTGCGGAAACCAAGCACAGTATGTAAATTTGGTTTTTTTCTTTTTGAAATACGTTTTAAATGTTTATAGTTTTTCATACGAAAAAAAATTTTTTTTTGGTCCACAAGTTTCGAAGATATCGCTAACGCATCTCAAAAAAACCAAGAACGCTTGCTGCGTTGGAATCACTAAAAGTACTTTTCCTATAACTACAAACGATGAAATTGAATGTAGTGGAATTCATTTTTTTGTAGTTCTTACAGTTACTCCGAAAATACAATACATTGTGCGGAAACCAAGAAATTTAAGTAAATTTGGGTTTTTTCCTTTTGAAATACCTTTTAAATCGTTTGTAGTTTTTTCATACGAAAAAACCAATTTTTTTTTTCGTCCGCAGGTTTCGGAGATATCGCTAACACATCTCAAAAAAAAACAAGAACGCAGCAGTTTGGAAGCACTAAAAGTACTTTTCCTATAACTACAAACGATGAAATTGATTGTAGTGAAATTCATTTTTTTGTAGTTTTTATAGTTACTCCGAAAATATAATACATTGTGCGGAAACTAAGCAATTAAGCAAATTTGGATTTTTTCTTTTTGAAATACGTTTTAAATCGTTTGTAGTTTTTCATAAGAAAAAATTTTTTTTTTGGTCCACAGGTTTCGGAGATATCGCTAACGCATCTCAAAAAAAACAAGAACGCAGCAATTTGGAAGCACTAAAAGTACATTTCCTATAACTACAAACGATGAAATTTATTGTAGTGAAATTCATTTTTTGTAGTTTTTATTGTTACTCCGAAAATATAATACATTGTGCCGAAACCAAGCAATTTAAGTATATTTGGGTTTTTTCTTTTTGAAATACATTTTAAATCGTTTGTAGTTTTTCATATGAAAAAACAAATTTTTTTCGTCCACAGGTTTCGGGGATATCGTTAACGCATCTCAAAAAAACTAAGAACGCAGCAGTTTGGAAGCACTAAGAGTACTTTTCCTATAACTAAGGACGATGAAATTGATTGAAGTGAAATTAATTTTTTTTGTAGTTTTTATAGTTACTCCGAAAATATAACACATTGTGCGGAAACCAAGCAATTTAAGTAAATTTGGGTTTTTTCTTTTCGAAATACGTTTTAAATTGTTTGTAGTTTTTCATACGAAATACATTTTTTTTCGTCCACAGCTTTCGGAGATATCGCTAACGCATCTCAAAAAAACCAAGAACGCAGCAATTTGGAAGCACTAAAAGTACTTTTCCTATAACTTCAAACGATGAAATTTATTGTGGTGAAATTAATTTTTTGTAGTTTTTATAGTTACTCCGAAAATATAATACATTGTGCGGAAACGAAAAATTTTAAGTAAATTTGGATTTTTTCTTTTTGAAATACGTTTTAAATCGTTTGTAATTTTTCATATGAAAAAACAAATTTTTTTCGTCCACAGGTTTCGGAGATATCGCTAACGCATCTCAAAAAAAAAAAGAACGCAGCAGTTTGGTAGCACTAAAAGTACTTTCCTATAACTACAAACGATGAAATTGATTGTAGTGAAATTCATTTTTTTGCAGTTTTTATAGTTACTCCGAAAATATAATACGTTGTGCGGAAACCAAGCAATTTAAGTAAATCTGGGTTTTTTCTTTTTGAAATACGTTTAAATCGTTTGTAGTTTTTCATACGAAAAAAAAATTTTTTTTGGTCTACAGGTTTCGGAGATATCGCCAACCAATCTAAAAAAAACCAAGAACGCAGCAATTTGGAAGCACTAAAAGTACTTTTCCTATATCTACAAACGATGAAATTGATTGTAGTGAAATTCATTTTTTTGTAGTTTTTATAGTTACTCCGAAAATATAATACATTGTGCGGAAACCAAGCACAGTAAGTAAATTTGGTTTTTTTCTTTTTGAAATAAGTTTTAAATCGTTTATAATTTTTCATCAGAAAAAAAAATTTTTTTTGGTCCACAGGTTTCGGAGATATCGCTAACGCATCTCAAAAAAACTAAGAACGCAGCAGTTTGAAAGCACTAAGAGTACTTTTCCTATAACTAAGGACGATGAAATTTATTGTAGTGAAATTCATTTTTTGTAGTTTTTATAGTTATTCCGAAAATATTGTTACGAATATTAGCAAAACTAAGGAGTGCTGCCAGCTCTAAGCCGATCTAAGCAGTGACGTGAATGCACATCAATAATTCAATCATTATGTATCTACATAAACGAATCAATAATTGCGTCTACACATATGTACACATTCCGACGAGCAACATTTACATACAAGGCAGCGAGAGATGAGATGTCACACACCGATGAATTTACTTATACGCTTATGTGTGTGCGGGAGACTGTAAACTACAAACACATGCATATACCTTATCTGACTTGTCACAAGAGAGAGCAATAATTTGTGCACGTAGTTGTGGCTGGCGATTTTGTAGCCGAAACAACTAGTAACTTCTGGAAATCGAAGAGCCTAGAAGTATGCAGCGTAAACTATAAAAGCGATGCAGGCGAGTAAGAAGTAATTCAGTTTGATTTGAGTTGTCAAGCAGTTGCGATTAAGACGATATCTAGCGAGCAATAGCAGTATTATTTTGAATAGTAGAGTTTCATTGAGCTATCAATCAGTGTGGTTATTAAGCAAGCTATTCGTTGCACAGTTGAGTGTATTGTGAAGTACCTTAATAAAGGCCATTTTGCATTATTACAAATTGGAGTTATTTATTCAACAGTTTAGTGATTCGAACTTAGCAGAGGATGGCAAATAAGAGGAGTTGCAAGTAAATTCGTTACAATTGGTGTCAGAAGAGGAATTGTTGAATAAATTCCGAAGATTGGGAATACAACTTGGACATGGCAAAGTTCAGTGAATTGAAGATCCAGCAACTGAAAAAGGAGTTGGAAAACCGGGGATTAAATACAACTGGGAATAAGATCGAACTTCAAGCACGGCTACGAGAGGTAATGGAATCGCAAGGAATTGATGTGGACGAGTTTGTCTTTTATCCTGATGGGGACGAAACAACAACAAAAATTGAAGAGAAAAACGAAACATCGCAGACAGTTACGAGCACAGACTTGAACATGATATTGGCTGCAATAACTGCTCAAACATCGACAGTGGCATCTCAGCTGGAATCGCAGGAGACACGTTTAACATCCAAGATGGAAGGACAGAAAACGTATATGTCATCTCAACTAGAAGAACAGAAAACGTATATGTCATCACAGATGGAATCCCAAGAGACACGAATAACATCGAAGATTGAAGCACAGGAAACACAAATTTCTTCACAACTTGACGAACAGAAGACGTATATGGTATCCCAACTGGAATCGCAGGAAACCCGTATAACATCACAATTGGAAGAACAGAAGACACATTTAGCGTCTCAACTGGAAGCGCAAGAGGCACGTATATCTGCAATGTCGGCACAAATTTCGGAACAGGTATCATCGCAGCTCTTTGTGAAACTGGAAGAACAGGATGCAAAAATTTTACAACTCGAGGACAAAATTGATGCCGAAATAGAAGCGTTAAAAGGTCGTATGGAGCAGTTACAACTAAACCGCCCAGCTGTTTCAGCGAGTAATCCAAAGGTAAAGACACCATCCTTTGACGGTTCTGTTCCTTTTCAGGTCTTTAAGCTACAGTTTGAGAAGACCGCAGCAGTGAACCATGGAATGCTGAAGATAAAGTTGCAGCTCTGTTCGTGGCACTGAAAGGGCCTGCCGCGGAAATCTTACAGACCATCCCAGAGTACGAGCGGAACCACTACGAAACATTGATGAGCGCTTTAGAGAGACGTTACGGAAGCTAGCATAGGAAACAGATATTCCAAATTGAGTTGCAAAACCGCTACCAAAAAGCAAATGAGACATTGCAGGAGTTTGCTTCAGATATTGAAAGATTGGCTCATCTTGCAAATGCAGACGCACCCGTGGAATACACTGAAAGGGTAAAAATCCAGAGTTTCATAAATGGCATACGAGATGTGGAAACGAAGCGGGCTACATATGCGAATCCAAAACTAACGTTTGCTGGAACGGTATCGCATGCACTGACTCAGGAAACAGCCTCACTTTTGAGTAAGCCAGCGTACAAAGCTCATCGCGTGGAAGTGGAAAAGCCAGACTGGGTAGACGCAATTTTGGAAGCATTGAAGGGTACGCAGCAGAAGAATAATGATGCAGTCAAATGCTTTAAGTGTGGAAAGCCAGGGCATATTGCGCGTTATTGCAACACCAACCCTAACAGTTCCAACAATGTGGGTGGTCGTAAACGCAGAGCAGAAGGAGATGAGCAAATCTCCAAGACAAATCAATCGTTAAACTAAAGCGAGTCAGCAGCAAGGGGCGACAGCTGACTCCCTCAATTGAATGCCCCATAATCTCTATCTCACAAATTGGAAGAAGGTCGAGCAATCTTACTGTCGGAGGAAATGTGGATGGAAAGGAACGTTTACTGACTGTAGATACGGGTGCATCTCATTCCATCATTCGAGCGGATTTAGTCAACAAGAAGATAAGACCATTGCATGGAGCAATATTGCGTACAGCCACTGGAGAAGACACCCAGGTAATTGGAGAAGTAGAATGTGAAGTAGCAATCGGGAACGTCACGGTACTACACAATTTTATAGTGGCAGATATTGTTGATGAAATCATAATTGGAGTGGACTTCTTAATCAACCAAGGCATCAAAATCGATATGCAAAGCAAGACGATGCGATATAAGAACATGGATGTGCCACTTAATTTCGGCTACGAGAGAGGCTACAGTAGTAAACGAGTGCTGGTGGAAGAGAGTCAGCAAATACCACCAAAATCAGAAGCAGTCATCTGGGCAAAGGTTGATGGAGATTGTGGGACAAACAAATTGTGGGTTGTCGAAGCAGCAAATAAAGCAGCACTGAACATACTTGTAGGAAAAACCCTGGCTATGACAAAACAAGATGGACGTATTCCGGTAAGAGTACTAAATGAGTTCAAGTCACCATTCAATTTGACCAAAGGAGCTATTTTGGGAAGATGCCAAGAGGCCGAAGTAGTTATTAACTGTGAACAGCTCCAGGAACACGTTTCATCTAGTAATACTGATCTTTCAAATGATATCACGGCATGGACGCATGGGCTAGAGGAAGCCTATCAGAGTAAGGCAAAACAACTGCTCATAAAATACGCGAACATATTTGACCAGGATGGTTCCAAACCAGGCCGCACCAATGTTGTGAAACATCAAATTGACACTGGAGATGCGAGACCGATCCGTCAAGCTCCACGTAGTGTTCCACTGGCGAAGCGGGAAGTTGTGAGTCAAATCATTCAAGAAATGAACGACAGCGGCGTCATCGAACCATCAGCTAGTCCATGGAGCTCACCAGTAGTACTTGTAAAAAAGAAGGATGGAAAAATGAGGTTTTGCGTGGACTACCGGAAGTTGAATGACGTAACGAAAAAGGATAGCTACCCATTGGCAAGAATTGACGACACTCTGGACTCGCTATCTGGTACGAAATGGTTTTCCACGCTGGACTTGAAAAGCGGCTACTGGCAAGTGGAGGTGAAGGAGGAAGATAAAGAGAAAACAGCCTTCAGTGTCGGTGATGGTCTTTGGCAATTTACAGTGATGCCTTTTGGACTTTGTAATGCACCAGCTACTTTTGAGAGACTCATGGACCAGGTACTGAAAGGACTACATTGGAAAACATGCTTGGTGTACCTGGACGACATCATCGTATTGGGCAAGAACTTTGATGAACATCTTAAGAACTTTTAGGAAGTTTTCCAGAGAATAGCTGGCGCTGGTCTGAAGTTAAGTCCCAAAAAGTGTGCGCTGTTTAAAAAGGAAGTCAATTATTTGGGTCACAAGGTAACGACAGAGGGCATCTGCACTGCGAACGAAAAAATAGAGGCTGTACAGGATTGGCCAAGACCACAGAATCTACATGAATTGAGAAGTTTTCTTGGGCTGTGCACATATTACCGCCGATTTGTACCAAATTTTTCCAGCGTAGCCCATAGCCTCCATGAGCTTACAAGAAAAAACAAAGCTTTTGAATGGAAGAAGGAGCAAGAAGTGGCTTTCCAAACATTGAAGGAGCGTTTGTGCACTGCCCCAATGTTAGCATATCCGATTCCAGGAGCAACATTTATTCTAGATACAGATGCAAGTGGATATGCTATAGGAGGCGTTTTATCACAACTGGTCGATGGACAGGAGAAGGTAGTTGCATATTACAGCCGTTCGATTGGAAAACCAGAGAGGAACTACTGTGTTACGCGGAGAGAGCTGTTGGCATTGGTAGAGTGCATTAAACATTTTCACAAATACCTCTACGGCCAGCGATTCCATGTCAGGACAGATCACGCAGCATTGAAATGGCTTCTGCAGTTCCGTAATCCGGAAGGACAATTGGCACGGTGGATCGAGCGACTTCAAAGCTATGACTTTTCCATTGAGCATCGAAAAGGTAGTACCCATGGAAATGCCGATGCAATGTCACGAAGGCCATGTAGTTTGGAATGCAAGCACTGTTCAAAGGCCGAGGCTAAAGAAGACATTATAGATGTCCGGCTAATGACTATAACGTGCACGGAAGAATGGGACAAGGAACAACTAAGAAAGTGTCAGCTAGAAGATACAGATCTGTCACATGTTATGCAAGGGCTCGAACGAAACGAAAGACCAAGCAGAGAGGATATGTCAGCAGAGAGTCCCATTGCGAAGTCATATTGGGCACAGTGGAACAGTTTGGAATTGATATCCGGTTGCTTGCATCGAGTATGGGAAAGTGAGGATGGTCAGTGCAAGAAGAAACTTATAGTTGTTCCCAGAAAAAGGATTCCTGACGTGCTCAGCGAGTTGCACAATGGTCCAAGTGGAGGCCATCTTGGAATCACGAAGACACTCGAGAAAATTAAGCAAAGATTCTATTGGGTTGGTTGCCGTCAGTCGGTCACCGAGTGGATTGCCAATTGCGAGGTATGCAACAGAGCGAAAGGGCCCAAAACCCGAAGTCGTGGCCAGATGAAGCAGTATATTTCAGGTGCACCATTTGAAAGGATCGCCATGGATGTCGCAGGTCCATTTCCTACTAGCAACCGCGGAAACAAATACGTACTGGTGGTTATGGATTATTTCAGTAAATGGCCAGAGGTATACCCAATCCCAAACCAAGAAGCAGAAACAGTAGCAGAAGTGGTTAAAAACGAATGGGTTGCAAGGTATGGTGTACCAATGGAGTTACATTCTGACCAAGGCAGGAATTTTGAATCAGCTGTGTTCCAAGAACTGTGCAAGAAGTTGGGCATTCGAAAAACACGGACAACTGCATTGCATCCTCAGTCCGATGGTATGGTGGAACGTTTCAATAGAACATTGGAGGAGCATTTAAGGAAAGTAGTCGATAAGTACCATAAGGACTGGGATACACACATATCATTATTCTTGATGGCCTACCGATCGGCAGTACATGACACAACGGGCCAAACTCCCGCAAAGGTAATTTTTGGCAATGACCTTCGACTGCCAGCTGATTTGGAGTATGGGATAGATGCCGATGCGGATAGGAATGTCAAGAAATCCACTGATGTCTTAGAAGAAGAGCTGAGAGAGATACACGATCTGGTAAGGCAACGAGCAAAGATTATGAGTGGCAAGATGAAAGCGAGGTACGATAAAGCAATTAATTCGGAAGGGTTTCAGGAAGGAGATTTGGTGCTGCTATACAACCCACAACGAAAAAAAGGTTTGTCCCCGAAATTGCAGTGTAACTGGGAAGGCCCATACAAAGTTGTAAAACGGATCAACGATGTAGTGTACCGCATACAAACCACTACCAAACCACGAACCAAAATGAAAGTGGTTCATTTGGAGAGATTAGCAGCGTTTAGATCGAGAGATTTGTCTGATCGGGACGATCAGACTTAGGTGGAGGGCAGTGTTACGAATATTAGCAAAACTAAGGAGTGCTGCCAGCTCTAAGCCGATCTAAGCAGTGACGTGAATGCACATCAATAATTCAATCATTATGTATCTACATAAACGAATCAATAATTGCGTCTACACATATGTACACATTCCGACGAGCAACATTTACATACAAGGCAGCGAGAGATGAGATGTCACACACCGATGAATTTACTTATACGCTTATGTGTGTGCGGGAGACTGTAAACTACAAACACATGCATATACCTTATCTGACTTGTCACAAGAGAGAGCAATAATTTGTGCACGTAGTTGTGGCTGGCGATTTTGTAGCCGAAACAACTAGTAACTTCTGGAAATCGAAGAGCCTAGAAGTATGCAGCGTAAACTATAAAAGCGATGCAGGCGAGTAAGAAGTAATTCAGTTTGATTTGAGTTGTCAAGCAGTTGCGATTAAGACGATATCTAGCGAGCAATAGCAGTATTATTTTGAATAGTAGAGTTTCATTGAGCTATCAATCAGTGTGGTTATTAAGCAAGCTATTCGTTGCACAGTTGAGTGTATTGTGAAGTACCTTAATAAAGGCCATTTTGCATTATTACAAATTGGAGTTATTTATTCAACAGTTTAGTGATTCGAACTTAGCAGAGGATTGCAAATAAGAGGAGTTGCAAGTAAATTCGTTACAATATAATACATTGTGCGGAAACCAAGGAATTTAAGTAAATTTGGGTTTTTTCTTTTTGAAGTACGTTTTAAATCGTTTTTAGTTTTTCATACGAAAAAAAAATTTTTTTTTTGGTCCACAGGTTTCGGAGATATCGCTAACGCATCTCAAAAAACCAAGAACGCAGCAATTTGGAAGCACTAAAAGTACTTTTCCTATAACTACAAACGATGAAATTGATTGTAGTGAAATTCATTTTTTGTAGTTTTTATAGTTATTCCGAAAATATAATACATTGTGCGGAAACCAAGGAATGTAAGTAAATTTGGGTTTTTTCTTTTTGAAATACGTTTTAAATCGTTTTTAGTTTTTCATACGAAAAAAAATTTTTTTTTTGGTCCACAGGTTTCGGAGATATCGTTAACGCATCTCAAAAAAACCAAGAACGCAGCAATTTGGAAGCACTGAGAGTACTTTTCCTATAAATACAAACGATGAAATTGATTGTAGCGAAATTCCTTTTTTTGTAGTTTTTATAGTTACTGCGAAAATATAATACATTGTGCGAAAACCAAGCAATTTAAGTAAATTTGGGTTTTTTCTTTTTGAAATACGTTTTAAATCGTTTGTAGTTTTTCGTACGAAAAAAAATTTTTTTTTTTGGTCCACAGGTTTCGGAGCTATCGTTAACGCATCTCAAAAAACCAAGAACTTAGCAATTTAGAAGCACTAAAAGTACTTTTCCTATAACTACAAACGATGAAATTGATTGTAGTCAAATTAATTTTTTTGTAGTTTTTATAGTTACTCCGAAAATATAATACATTGTGCTGAAACCAAGCAATTTAAGTAAATATGGGTATTTCTTTTTGAAATACGTTTTAAATCGTTTGTAGTTTTTCGTACGAAAAAAAATTTTTTTTTGGTCTACAGGTTTCGGGGATATCGCTAACGCACCTAAAAAAACCAAGAACTTAGCAATTTGGAAGCACTAAGAGTACTTTTCCTATAACTAAGGACGATGAAATTTATTGTAGTGAAATTCATTTTTTTGTAGTTTTTATAGTTACTCCGAAAATATAACACATTGTGCGGAAACCAAGCAATTTAAGTAAATTTGGGGTTTTTCCTTTTGAAATACGTTTTAAATCGTTTGTAGTTTTTCGTACGAAAAAAAATTTTTTTTTGGTCTACAGGTTTCGGGGATATCGCTAACGCACCTAAAAAAACCAAGAACTTAGCAATTTGGAAGCACTAAAAGTACTTTTCCTATAACTACAAACGATGAAATTGATTGTAGTCAAATTTATTTTTTTGTGGTTTTTATAGTTACTCCGAAAATATAATACATTGTGCTGAAACCAAGCAATTTAAGTAAATATGGGTATTTCTTTTTGAAATACGTTTTAAATCGTTTGTAGTTTTTCATACGAAAAAAAAATTTTTTTTGGTCTACAGGTTTCGGGGATATCGCTAACGCACCTAAAAAAACCAAGAACTTAGCAATTTGAAAGCATTAAAAGTACTTTTCCTATAACTACAAACGATGAAATTGATTGTAGTGAAATTAATTTTTTTTTAGTTTTTATAGTTACTCCGAAAATATAATACATTTTGCGGAAACCAAGTAATTTAAGTATATTTTGGGTTTTTCTTTTTGAAATTCGGTTTAAATCGTTTGTAGTTTTTCATACAAAAAAAAATTTTTTTTTTTGGTCCACAGGTTTCGGAGATATCGCTAACGCATCTCAAAAAACCAAGAACGCAGCAATTTGGAAGCACTAAAAGTACTTTTCCTATAACTACAAACGATGAAATTGATTGTAGTGAAATTCATTTTTTGTAGTTTTTATAGTTATTCCGAAAATATAATACATTGTGCGGAAACCAAGGAATTTAAGTAAATTTGGGTTTTTTCTTTTTGAAATACGTTTTAAATCATTTTTAGTTTTTCATACGAAAAAAAAATTTTTTTTTTGGTCCACAGGTTTCGGAGATATCGTTAACGCATCTCAAAAAAACCAAGAACGCAGCAATTTGGAAGCACTGAGAGTACTTTTCCTATAAATACAAACGATGAAATTGATTGTAGCGAAATTCCTTTTTTTGTAGTTTTTATAGTTACTGCGAAAATATAATACATTGTGCGAAAACCAAGCAATTTAAGTAAATTTGGGTTTTTTCTTTTTGAAATACGTTTTAAATCGTTTGTAGTTTTTCGTACGAAAAAAAAAATTTTTTTTTTTGGTCCACAGGTTTCGGAGCTATCGTTAACGCATCTCAAAAAACCAAGAACGCAGCAATTTGGAAGCACTAAAAGTACTTTTCCCATAACTACAAACGATAAAATTGATTGTGGTGAAATTCATTTTTTTGTAGTTTTTATAGTTACTCCGAAAATATAATACATTGTGCGGAAACCAAGCAATTTAAGCAAATTTTGGGTTTTTCTTTTTGAAATACGTTTTAAATCTTTTGGAGTTTTTCATACGAAAAAACATTTTTTTTGCTCCACAGCGCCGCTTTCGGTTGCCAATACTACATAATCCATAAGCGCCTTTGTACCATTAGCAAAATTGGGAAATTCGAAGACACCCGTTTGGGTATACCAAACAATGATTTTTGCACAGCAAATGGGTTCTTTGAATAATACTCTCGATTTAATTTGCAAGCATATTAAAGTTGTTGAATGTGCAAGTAAACATTGTTGCTTAAAATTCCTATGTTCAAAAATAAAACAAACTTCATTTCAGCATACCCCTTCTAACAAAAATTATTCTTACGCTCAAGCAAATGTACGTACATACATATGTATGTTCATATGTAAGCTAAGAAACCTATGAACATGGTAATGTATCTGCTATGACGATCGTAGCGTATAATCAGAAACCAAGCAGTTTAAGTAAATTTGGTTTTTTCTTTTTGAAATACGTTTTAAATCGTTTGTAGTTTTTCATACGAAAAAAAATTTTTTTTGTCCACAGGTTTCGGATATATCGCTAACGCATCTCAAAAAACCAAGAACGCAGCAATTTGGAAGCACTGAGAGTACTTTTCCTATAAATACAAACGATGAAATTGATTGTAGCGAAATTCCTTTTTTTGTAGTTTTTATAGTTACTGCGAAAATATAATACATTGTGCGAAAACCAAGCAATTTAAGTAAATTTGGGTTTTTTCTTTTTGAAATACGTTTTAAATCGTTTGTAGTTTTTCGTACGAAAAAAAATTTTTTTTTTTTGGTCCACAGGTTTCGGAGCTATCGTTAACGCATCTCAAAAAACCAAGAACTTAGCAATTTGGAAGCACTAAAAGTATTTTTCCTATAACTACAAACGATGAAATTGATTGTAGTCAAATTAATTTTTTTGTAGTTTTTATAGTTACTCCGAAAATATAATACATTGTGCTGAAACCAAGCAATTTAAGTAAATATGGGTATTTCTTTTTGAAATACGTTTTAAATCGTTTGTAGTTTTTCGTACGAAAAAAAATTTTTTTTTGGTCTACAGGTTTCGGGGATATCGCTAACGCACCTAAAAAAACCAAGAACTTAGCAATTTGGAAGCACTAAGAGTACTTTTCCTATAACTAAGGACGATGAAATTTATTGTAGTGAAATTCATTTTTTTGTAGTTTTTATAGTTACTCCGAAAATATAACACATTGTGCGGAAACCAAGCAATTTAAGTAAATTTGGGGTTTTTCCTTTTGAAATACGTTTTAAATCGTTTGTAGTTTTTCGTACGAAAAAAAATTTTTTTTTGGTCTACAGGTTTCGGGGATATCGCTAACGCACCTAAAAAAACCAAGAACTTAGCAATTTGGAAGCACTAAAAGTACTTTTCCTATAACTACAAACGATGAAATTGATTGTAGTCAAATTTATTTTTTTGTGGTTTTTATAGTTACTCCGAAAATATAATACATTGTGCTGAAACCAAGCAATTTAAGTAAATATGGGTATTTCTTTTTGAAATACGTTTTAAATCGTTTGTAGTTTTTCATACGAAAAAAAAATTTTTTTTGGTCTACAGGTTTCGGGGATATCGCTAACGCACCTAAAAAAACCAAGAACTTAGCAATTTGGAAGCATTAAAAGTACTTTTCCTATAACTACAAACGATGAAATTGATTGTAGTGAAATTAATTTTTTTTTAGTTTTTATAGTTACTCCGAAAATATAATACATTTTGCGGAAACCAAGTAATTTAAGTATATTTTGGGTTTTTCTTTTTGAAATTCGGTTTAAATCGTTTGTAGTTTTTCATACAAAAAAAAAATTTTTTTTTTGGTCCACAGGTTTCGGAGATATCGCTAACGCATCTCAAAAAACCAAGAACGCAGCAATTTGGAAGCACTAAAAGTACTTTTCCTATAACTACAAACGATGAAATTGATTGTAGTGAAATTCATTTTTTGTAGTTTTTTATAGTTATTCCGAAAATATAATACATTGTGCGGAAACCAAGGAATTTAAGTAAATTTGGGTTTTTTCTTTTTGAAATACGTTTTAAATCGTTTTTAGTTTTTCATACGAAAAAAAAATTTTTTTTTTGGTCCACAGGTTTCGGAGATATCGTTAACGCATCTCAAAAAAACCAAGAACGCAGCAATTTGGAAGCACTGAGAGTACTTTTCCTATAAATACAAACGATGAAATTGATTGTAGCGAAATTCCTTTTTTTGTAGTTTTTATAGTTACTGCGAAAATATAATACATTGTGCGAAAACCAAGCAATTTAAGTAAATTTGGGTTTTTTCTTTTTGAAATACGTTTTAAATCGTTTGTAGTTTTTCGTACGAAAAAAAAAATTTTTTTTTTTGGTCCACAGGTTTCGGAGCTATCGTTAACGCATCTCAAAAAACCAAGAACGCAGCAATTTGGAAGCACTAAAAGTACTTTTCCCATAACTACAAACGCTAAAATTGATTGTGGTGAAATTCATTTTTTTGTAGTTTTTATAGTTACTCCGAAAATATAATACATTGTGCGGAAACCAAGCAATTTAAGTAAATTTTGGGTTTTTCTTTTTGAAATACGTTTTAAATCTTTTGGAGTTTTTCATACGAAAAAACATTTTTTTTGCTCCACAGCGCCGCTTTCGGTTGCCAATACTACATAATCCATAAGCGCCTTTGTACCATTAGCAAAATTGGGAAATTCGAAGACACCCGTTTGGGTATACCAAACAATGATTTTTGCACAGCAAATGGGTTCTTTGAATAATACTCTCGATTTAATTTGCAAGCATATTAAAGTTGTTGAATGTGCAAGTAAATATTGTTGCTTAAAATTCCTATGTTCAAAAATAAAACAAACTTCATTTCAGCATACCCCTTCTAACAAAAATTATTCTTACGCTCAAGCAAATGTACGTACATACATATGTATGTTCATATGTAAGCTAAGAAACCTATGAACATGGTAATGTATCTGCTATGACGATCGTAGCGTATAATCAGAAACCAAGCAGTTTAAGTAAATTTGGTTTTTTTCTTTTTGAAATACGTTTTAAATCGTTTGTAGTTTTTCATACGAAAAAAAATTTTTTTTGTCCACAGGTTTCGGATATATCGCTAACGCATCTCAAAAAACCAAGAACGCAGCAATTTGGAAGCACTAAAAGTACTTTTCCTATAACTACAAACGATGAAATTGATTGTAGTGAAATTCATTTTTTTGTAGTTTTTATAATTACACCGAAAATATAATACGTTGTGCGGAAACTAAGCATTTAAGCAAATTTGGGTTTCTTCTTTTTGAAATACGTTTTAAATTGTTTGTAGTTTTTCTTACGAAAAAAATTTTTTTTTCGTCCACAGGTTTCGGAGATATCGCTAACGCATCTCAAAAAAACCAAGAACGCAGAAATTTGGAAGCACTAAAAGTACTTTTCCTATAACTTCAGACGATGAAACTGATTGTAGTGAAATTCATTTTTTTGTAGTTTTTATAGTTACTCCGAAAATATAATACATTGTGCGGAAACCAAGCAATTTAAGTAAATTTGGGTTTTTTCTTTTTGAAATACGTTTTAAATCGTTTTTAGTTTGTCATACAAAAAAATTTTTTTTTGGTCCACAGGTTTCGGAGATATCGCTAACACATCTCAAAAAAACCAAGAACATAGCAATTTGGAAGCACTAAGAGTAATTTTCCTATAACTACAAACGATGAAATTGATTGTATCGAAATTTCTTTTTTTGTAGTTTTTATAGTTACTCCGAAAATATAACACATTGTGCGGAAACCAAGCAATTTAAGTAAATTTGGGGTTTTTCCTTTTGAAATACGTTTTAAATCGTTTGTAGTTTTTCATACGAAAAAAAATTTTTTTTTGGTCTACAGGTTTCGGGGATATCGTTACGCACCTAAAAAAACCAAGAACTTAGCAATTTGGAAGCACTAAAAGTAATTTTCCTATAACTACAAACGATGAAATTGATTGTAGTCAAATTAATTTTTTTGTAGTTTTATATATATATATATATAATATAATACATTGTGCGGAAACCAAGCAATTTAAGTAAATATGGGTATTTCTTTTTGAAATACGTTTTAAAGCGTTTGTAGTTTTTCATACGAAAAAAAAATTTTTTTAGTCTACAGGTTTCGGGGATATCGCTAACGCACCTAAAAAACCAAGAACTTAGCAATTTGGAAGCATTAAAAGTACTTTTCCTATAACTACAAACGATGAAATTGATTGCAGTGAAATTAATTTTTTTTTAGTTTTTATAGTTACTCCGAAAATATAATACATTTTGCGGAAACCAAGTAATTTAAGTAAATTTAGGGTTTTTCTTTTTGAAATACGTTTTAAATCGTTTGTAGTTTTTCATACAAAAAAAAATTTTTTTTTGGTCCACAGGTTTCGGAGATATCGCTAACGCATCTCAAAAAACCAAGAACGCAGCAATTTGGAAGCACTAAAAGTAATTTTCCTATAACTGCAAACGATGAAATTGATTGTAGTGAAATTAATTTTTTGTAGTTTTTATAGTTATTCCGAAAATATAATACATTGTGCGGAAACCAAGCAATTTAAGTAAATTTGGGTTTTTTCTTTTTGAAATACGTTTTTAGTTTTTCATACGAAAAAAAAATTTTTTTTTTGGTCCACAGGTTTCGAGGATATCGCTAACGCATCTCAAAAAAACCAAGAACGCAGCAATTTGGAAGCACTGAGAGTACTTTTCTATAACTACAAACGATGAAATTTATTGTAGCGAAATTCCTTTTTTTGTAGTTTTTATAGTTACTCCGAAAATATAATACATTGTGCGGAAACCAAAAAATTTAAGTAAATTTGGGGTTTTTTTTTTTGAAATACGTTTTAAATCGATTGTAATTATTCATATGAAAAAACAAATTTTTTTCGTCCACAGGTTTCGGAGATATCGCTAACGCATCTCAAAAAAAAAGAACGCAGCAGTTTGGAAGCACTAAAAGTACTTTCCTATAACTACAGACGATGAAATTGATTGTAGTGAAATTCATTTTTTGTAATTTTTATAGTTATTTCGAAAATATAATACGTTGTGTGGAAACCAAGCAATTTAAGTAAATCTGGGTTTTTTCTTTTTGAAATACGTTTCAAATCGTTTGTAGTTTTTCGTACGAAAAAAATTTTTTTTTGGTCTACAGGTTTCGGAGATATCGCTAACGCATCTAAAAAAAACCAAGAACGCAGCAATTTGGAAGCACTAAAAGTACTTTTCCTATATCTACAAACGATGAAATTGATTGTAGTGAAATTCATTTTTTTGTAGTTTTTATAGTTACTCCGAAAATATAATACATTTTGCGGAAACCAAGCACAGTAAGTAAATTTGGTTTTTTTCTTTTTGAAATACGTTTTAAATCGTTTATAATTTTTCATACGAAAAAAAATTTTTTTTGTGTTCCACAGGTTTCGGAGATATCGCTAACGCATCTCAAAAAAACCAATAACGCAGCAATTTGGAATCACTAAAAGTACTTTTCCTATAACTACAAACGATGAAATTGATTGTAGTGAAATTCATTTTTTTGTAGTTCTTATAGTTACTCCGAAAATATAATACATTTTGCGGAAACCAAGCACAGTAAGTAAATTTGGTTTTTTTCTTTTTGAAATACGTTTTAAATCATTTATAGTTTTTCATACGAAAAAAAAATTTTTTTTTAACCACAGGTTTCGGAGATATCGCTAACGCATCTCAAAAAAACCAAGAACGCAGCAATTTGGAATCACTAAAAGTACTTTTCCTATAACTACAAACGATGAAATTGATTGTAGTGAAATTCATTTTTTTGTAGTTCTTATAGTTACTCCGAAAATATAAAACATTTTGCGGAAACAAAGCACAGTAAGTAAATTTGGTTTTTTTCTTTTTGAAATACGTTTTAAATCGTTTATAGTTTTTCATATGAAAAAAAAAATTTTTCGTTCACAGGTTTGGAGATATCGCTAACGCATCTCAAAAAAAACCAAGAACGCGGCAATTTGGAAGCACTAAAAGTACATTTCCTATAACTACAAACAATGAGATTGATTTTAGTGAAATTCATTTTTTTGTAGTTTTTATAGTTACTCCGAAAATATAATACATTGTGCGGAAACCAAGCAATTTAAGTAAATTTGGGTTTTTTCCTTTTGAAATACTTTTTAAATCGTTTGTTCGCAGCAGTTTGGAAGCACTAAAAGTACATTTCCTATAACTACAAACGATGAAATTGATTGTAGTGAAATTCATTTTTTTGTAGTTTTTATAGTTACTCCGAAAATATAATACATTGTGCGGAAACTAAGCAATTAAGCAAATTTGGATTTTTTCTTTTTGAAATACGTTTTAAATCGTGCGTAGTTTTTCATAAGAAAAACAATTTTTTTGGTACACAGGTTTCGGAGATATCGCAAACGCATCTCAAAAAAACCAAGAACGCAGCAATTTGGGATCACTAAGAATACTTTTCCTATAACTACAAACGATGAAATTGATTGCAGTGAAACTCATTTTTTTGTAGTTCTTATAGTTACTCCGAAAATATAATACATTTTGCGGAAACCAAGCACAGTAAGTAAATTTGGTTTTTTTCTTTTTGAAATACGTTTTAAATCGTTTATAGTTTTTCATACGAAAAAACAATTTTTTTTTTGGTCCACAGGTTTCGGAGATATCGCTAACGCATCTCAAAAAAACCAAAAACGCAGCAATTTGGAGTCACTAAAAGTACTTTTCCTATAACTACAAACGATGAAATTGATTGTAGTGAAATTCATTTTTTTGTATTTCTTATAGTTACTCCGAAAATATAATACATTGTGCGAAAACCAAAAAATTTAAGTAAATTTGGGTTTTTTCCCTTTGAAATACCTTTTAAATCGTTTGTAGTTTTTCATACGAAAAAACCAATTTTTTGTTTCGTCCACAGGTTTCGGAGATATCGCTAACACATCTCAAAAAAACCAAGAACGCAGCAGTTTGGAAGCACTAAAAGTACTTTCCTATAACTACAAACTATGAAATTGATTGTAGTGAAATTCATTTTTTTGTAGTTATTATAGTTACTCCGAAAATATAACACATTGTGCGGAAACAAAGCAATTTAAGTAAATTTGGGTTTTTTCTTTTCGAAATACGTTTTAAATTGTTTGTAGTTTTTCATACGAAATAAAATTTTTTTTCGTCCACAGGTTTCGGAGATATCGCTAACGCATCTCAAAAAAAGCAAGTACGCAGCAATTTGGAAGCACTAAAAGTACTTTTCCTATAACTTCAAACGATGAAATTGATTGTAGTGAAATTCATTTTTTTGTAGTTTTTATAGTTACTCCGAAAATATAATACATTGTGCGGAAACGAAAAAATTTAAGTAAATTTGGGTTTTTTCTTTTTGAAATACGTTTTAAATCGTTTGTAATTTTTCATATGAAAAAAAAATTTTTTTCGTCCACAGGTTTCGGAGATATCGCTAACGCATCTCAAAAAAAAAGAACGCAGCAGTTTGGAAGCACTAAAAGTACTTTCCTATAACTACAAACTATGAAATTGATTGTAGTGAAATTCATTTTTTTGTAGTTTTTATAGTTACTCTGAAAATATAATACGTTGTGCGGAAACCAAGCAATTTAAGTAAATCTGGGTTTTTTCTTTTTGAAATACGTTTAAATCGTTTGTAGTTTTCACACGAAAAAAATTTTTTTTTGCTCTACAGGTTTCGGAGATATCGCCAACGCATCTAAAAAAAAACCAAGAACGCAGCAATTTGGAAGCACTAAAAGTACTTTTCCTATATCTACAAACGATGAAATTGATTGTAGTGAAATTCATTTTTTTGTAGTTCTTATAGTTACTCCGAAAATATAATACATTTTACGGAAACCAAGCACAGTAAGTAAATTTGGTTTTTTCTTTTTGAAATACGTTTTAAATCGTTTATAGTTTTTCATACGAAAAAAAATTTTTTTTGGTCCACAGGTTTCGGAGATATCGCTAACGCATCTCAAAAAAACCAAGAACGCAGCAATTTGGAATCACTAAAAGTACTTTTCCTATAACTACAAACGATGAACGATGAAATTGATTGTAGTGAAATTCATTTTTTTGTAATTTTTATAGTTACTCCGAAAATATAATACATTGTGCCGAAACCAAGCAATTTAAGTATATTTGGGTTTTTTCTTTTTGAAATACATTTTAAATCGTTTGTAGTTTTTCATATGAAAAACAAATTTTTTTGGTCCACAGGTTTCGGAGATATCGCTAACGCATCTCAAAAAAACTAAGAACGCAGCAGTTTGGAAGCGCTAAGAGTACGTTTCCTATAACTAAGGACGATGAAATTTATTGTAGTGAAATTCATTTTTTTGTAGTTTTTATAGTTACTCCGAAAATATAACACATTGTGCGGAAACCAAGCAATTTAAGTAAATTTGGGTTTTTTCTTTTCAAAATACGTTTTAAATTGTTTGTAGTTGTTCATACGAAATAAAATTTTTTTTGGTCTACAGGTTTCGGGGATATCGCTAACGCACCTAAAAAACCAAGAACTTAGCAATTTGGAAGCATTAAGAGTACTTTTCCTATAACTACAAACGATGAAATTGATTGCAGTGAAATTAATTTTTTTTTAGTTTTTATAGTTACTCCGAAAATATAATACATTGTGCGAAAACCAAAAAATTTAAGTAAATTTGGGGTTTTTTTTTTTGAAATACGTTTTAAATCGATTGTAATTTTTCATATGAAAAAACAAATTTTTTTCGAAAATATAATACATTGTGCGGAAACCAAAAAATGTAAGTAAATTTGGGTTTTTTTTTGAAATACTTTTTAAATCGTTTGTAATTATTCATATGAAAAAACAAATTTTTTTCGTCCACAGGTTTCGGAGATATCGCTAACGCATCTCAAAAAAAAGAACACAGCAGTTTGGAAGCACTAAAAGTACTTTCCTATAACTACAAACGATGAAATTGATTGTAGTGAAATTCATTTTTTGTAATTTTTATAGTTATTTCGAAAATATAATACGTTGTGTGGAAACCAAGCAATTTAAGTAAATCTGGGTTTGTTCTTTTTGAAATACGTTTCAAATCGTTTGTAGTTTTTCGTACGAAAAAAAATTTTTTTTGGTCTACAGTTTTCGGAGATATCGCTAACGCATCTAAAAAAAAACCAAGAACGTTTTAAATTGTTTGTAGTTGTTCATACGAAATAAAATTTTTTTTCGTCCACAGGTTTCGGAGATATCGCAAACGCATCTCAAAAAAACCAAGAACGCAGCAATTTGGAAGCACTAAAAGTACTTTTCCTATAACTTCAAACGATGAAACTGATTGTAGTGATATTCATTTTTTTGTAGTTTTTATAGCTACTCCGAAAATATAATACATTGTGCGGAAACCAAGCAATTTAAGTAAATTTGGGTTTTTTCTTTTTGAAATACGTTTTAAATCGTTTTTAGTTTTTCATACAAAAAAATTTTTTTTTTGGTCCACAGGTTTCGGAGATATCGCTAACGCATCTCAAAAAAACCAAGAACGTAGCAATTTGGAAGCACTAAGACTACTTTTCCTATAACTACAAACGATGAAATTGATTTTATCGAAGAAATTCCTTTTTTTTGTAGTTTTTATAGTTACTCCGAAAATATAATACATTGTGCGGAAACCAAGCAATTTAAGTAAATTTGGGTTTTTTCCTTTTGAAATACGTTTTAAATCGTTTGTAGTTTTTCATACGAAAAAATTTTTTTTTTGTCTACAGGTTTCGGGGATATCGCTAACGCACCTAAAAAAACCAAGAACTTAGCAATTTGGAAGCACTAAAAGTACTTTTCCTATAACTACAAACGATGAAATTGATTGTAGTCAAATTATTTTTTTGAAGTTTTTATAGTTACTCCGAAAATATAATACATTGTGCGGAAACCAAGCAATTTAAGTAAATATGGGTATTTCTTTTTGAAATACGTTTTAAATCGTTTGTAGTTTTTCATACGAAAAAAAATTTTTTTTTGGTCTACAGGTTTCGGGGATATCGCTAACGCACTTAAAAAAACCAAGAACTTAGCAATTTGGAAGCATTAAAAGTACTTTTCCTATAACTACAAACGATGAAATTGATTGTAGTGAAATTAATTTTTTTTTAGTTGTTATAGTTACTCCGAAAATATAATACATTGTGCGGAAACCAAGTAATTTAAGTAAATTTGGGGGTTTTCTTTTTGAAATACTTTTTAAATCTTTTGGAGATTTTCATACGAAAAAACATTTTTTTTGCTCCACAGCGCCGCTTTCGGTTGCCGATACTACATAATCCATAAGCGCCTTTGTACCATTAGCAAAATTGGGAAATTCGAAGACACCCGTTTGGGTATACCAAACAATGATTTTTGCACAGCAAATGGGTTCTTTGAATAATATTCTCGATTTAATTTTCAAGCATATTAAAGTTGTTGAATGTGCAAGTAAATATTGTTGCTTAAAATTCCTATGTTCAAAAATAAAACAAACTTCATTTCAGCATACCCCTTCTAACAAAAATTATTCTTTCGCTCAAGCAAATGTACGTACATACATATGTATGTTCATATGTAAGCTAAGAAACCTATGAACATGGTAATGTATCTGCTATGACGATCATAGCGTATAATCAGAAACCAAGCAGTTTAAGTAAATTTGGTTTTTTCTTTTTGAAATACGTTTTAAATCGTTTGTAGTTTTTCATACGAAAAAAAATTTTTTTTGTCCACAGGTTTCGGAGATATCGCTAACGCATCTCAAAAAACCAAGAACGCAGCAATTTGGAAGCACTAAAAGTACTTTTCCTATAACTACAAACGATGAAATTGATTGTAGTGAAATTTTTTTTGTCTACAGGTTTCGGAGATATCGCTAACGCATCTCAAAAACAGCCAAGAACGCAGCAATTTGGAAGCACTAAAAGTACTTTTCCTATAACTACAAATGCTGAAATTGACTGTAGTGAAATTAATTTTTTGTAGTTTTTATGGTTACTCCGAAAATATAATACATTGTGCCGAAACCAAGCAATTTAGGTATATTTGGGTTTTTTCTTTTTGAAATACATTTTAAATCGCTTGTAGTTTTTCATATGAAAAAATTATTTTTTTTCGTCCACAGGTTTCGGAGATTACGTTAACGCTTCTCAAAAAAACTAAGAACGCAGCAGTTTGGAAGCACTAAGAGTACTTTTCCTATAACTAAGGACGATGAAATTGATTGTAGTGAAATTCATTTTTTTGTAGTTATTATAGTTACTCCGAAAATATAACACATTGTGCGGAAACAAAGCAATTTGAGTAAATTTGGGTTTTTTCTTTTCGAAATACGTTTTAAATTGTTTGTAGTTTTTCATACGAAATACAATTTTTTTTCGTCCACAGGTTTCGGAGATATCGCGAACGCATCTCAAAAAAACCAAGAACGCAGCAATTTGGAAGCACTAAAAGTACTTTTCCTATAACTTCAAACGATGAAATTGATTGTAGTGAAATTCATTTTCTTGTAGTTTTTATAGTTACTCCGAAAATATAATACATTGTGCGGAAACGAAAAAATTTAAGTAAATTAGGGTTTTTTCTTTTTGAAATACGTTTTAAATCGTTTGTAGTTTTTCATATGAAAAAAACAAATTTTTTTCGTCCACAGGTTTCGGAGATATCGCTAACGCATCTCAAAAAAAAAGAACGTAGCAGTTTGGAAGCACTAAAAGTACTTTCCTATAACTACAAACGATGATATTGATTGTAGTGAAATTAATTTTTTTGTAGTTTTTATAGTTACTCCGAAAATATAATACGTTGTGCGGAAACCAAGCAATTTAAGTAAATCTGGGTTTTTTCTTTTTGAAATACGTTTAAATCATTTGTAGTTTTTCATACGAAAAAAAATTTTTTTTGGTCTACAGGTTTCGGAGATATCGCCAACGCATCTAAAAAAACGAAGAACGCAGCAATTTGGAAGCACTAAAAGTGCTTTTCCTATATCTACAAACGATGAAATTGATTGTAGTGAAATTCATTTTTTTGCAGTTTTTATAGTTACTCCGAAAATATAATATATTGTGCGGAAACCAAGCACAGTAAGTAAATTTGGTTTTTTTCTTTTTGAAATACGTTTTAAATCGTTTATAATTTTTCATACGAAAAAAATTTTTTTTTTTGTTCCACAGGTTTCGGAGATATCGCTAACGCATCTCAAAAAAACCAAGAACGCAGCAATTTGGAATCACTAAAAGTACTTTTCCTATAACTACAAACGATGAAATTGATTGTAGTGAAATTCATTTTTTTGTAGTTCTTATAGTTACTCCGAAAATATAAAACATTTTGCGGAAACAAAGCACAGTAAGTAAATTTGGTTTTTTTCTTTTTGAAATACGTTTTAAATCGTTTATAGTTTTTCATATGAAAAAAATTTTTTTTCGTCCACAGGTTTGGAGATATCGCTAACGCATCTCAAAAAAAAGCAAGAACGCGGCAATTTGGAAGCACTAAAAGTACATTTCCTATAACTACAAACAATGAGATTGATTTTAGTGAAATTCAATTTTTTGTAGTTTTTATAGTTACTCCGAAAATATAATACATTGTGCGGAAACCAAGCAATTTAAGTAAATTTGGGTTTTTTCCTTTTGAAATACCTTTTAAATCGTTTGTTCGCAGCAGTTTGGAAGCACTAAAAGTACTTTTCCTATAACTACAAACGATGAAATTGATTGTAGTGAAATTCATTTTTTTGTAGTTTTTATAGTTACTCCGAAAATATAATACATTGTGCGGAAACTAAGCAATTAAGCAAATTTGGATTTTTTCTTTTTGAAATACGTTTTAAATCGTGCGTAGTTTTTCATAAGAAAAAAAATTTTTTTGATACACAGGTTTCGGAGATATCGCAAACGCATCTCAAAAAAACCAAGAACGCAGCAATTTGGGCTCACTAAGAATACTTTTCCTATAACTACAAACGATGAAATTGATTGTAGTGAAATTCATTTTTTTGTATTTCTTATAGTTACTCCGAAAATATAATACATTGTGCGGAAACCAAGAAATTTAAGTAACTTTGGGTTTTTTCCCTTTGAAATACCTTTTAAATCGTTTGTAGTTTTTCATACGAAAAAACCAATTTTTTGTTTCGTCCACAGGTTTCGGAGATATCGCTAACACATCTCAAAAAAACCAAGAACGCAGCAGTTTGGAAGCACTAAAGGTACTTTTCCTATAACTACAAACGATGAAATTAATTGTAGTGAAATTCATTGTTTTGTAGTTATTATAGTTACTCCGAAAATATAACACATTGTGCGGAAATAAAGCAATTTAAGTAAATTTGGGTTTTTTCTTTTCGAAATACGTTTTAAATTGTTTGTAGTTTTTCATACGAAATAAAATTTTTTTTCGTCCACAGGTTTCGGTGATACCGCTAACGCATCTCAAAAAAAGCAAGTACGCAGCAATTTGGAAGCACTAAAAGTACTTTTCCTATAACTTCAAACGATGAAATTGATTGTAGTGAAATTCATTTTTTTGTAGTTTTTATAGTTACTCCGAAAATATAATACATTGTGCGGAAACGAAAAAAATTAAGTAAATTTGGGTTTTTTCTTTTTGAAATACGTTTTAAATCGTTTGTAATTTTTCATATGAAAAAAACTATTTTTTTCGTCCACAGGTTTCGGAGATATCGCTAACGCATCTCAAAAAAAAAGAACGCAGCAGTTTGGAAGCACTAAAAGTACTTTCCTATAACTACAAACTATGAAATTGATTGTAGTGAAATTCATTTTTTTGTAGTTTTTATAGTTACTCCGAAAATATAATACGTTGTGCGGAAACCAAGCAATTTAATAAATCTGGGTTTTTTCTTTTTGAAATACGTTTAAATCCTTTGTAGTTTTCACACGAAAAAAAATTTTTTTTTTGCTCTACAGGTTTCGGAGATATCGCCAACGCATCTAAAAAAAACCAAGAACGCAGCAATTTGGAAGCACTAAAAGTACTTTTCCTATATCTACAAACGATGAAATTGATTGTAGTGAAATTCATTTTTTTGTAGTTCTTATAGTTACTCCGAAAATATAATACATTTTACGGAAACCAAGCACAGTAAGTAAATTTGGTTTTTTCTTTTTGAAATACGTTTTAAATCGTTTATAGTTTTTCATACGAAAAAAAATTTTTTTTGGTCCACAGGTTTCGGAGATATCGCTAACGCATCTCAAAAAAACCAAGAACGCAGCAATTTGGAATCACTAAAAGTACTTTTCCTATAACTACAAACGATGAACGATGAAATTGATTGTAGTGAAATTCATTTTTTTGTAATTTTTATAGTTACTCCGAAAATATAATACATTGTGCGGAAACCAAGCAATTTAAGTAAATTTGGGTTTTTTCCTTTTGAAATACCTTTTAAATCGTTTGTTCGCAGCAGTTTGGAAGCACTAAAAGTACTTTTCCTATAACTACAAACGATGAAATTGATTGTAGTGAAATTCATTTTTTTGTAGTTTTTATAGTTACTCCGAAAATATAATACATTGTGCCGAAACCAAGCAATTTAAGTATATTTGGGTTTTTTCTTTTTGAAATACATTTTAAATCGTTTTTAGTTTTTCATACAAAAAAAAATTTTTTTTTGGTCCACAGGTTTCGGAGATATCGCTAACGCATCTCAAACAAACCAAGAACGTAGCAATTTGGAAGCACTAAGACTACTTTTCCTATAACTACAAACGATGAAATTGATTTTATCGAAGAAATTCCTTTTTTTTTGTAGTTTTTATAGTTACTCCGAAAATATAATACATTGTGCGGAAACCAAGTAATTTAAGTAAATTTGGGGGTTTTCTTTTTGAAATACTTTTTAAATCTTTTGGAGATTTTCATACGAAAAAACATTTTTTTTGCTCCACAGCGCCGCTTTCGGTTGCCGATACTACATAATCCATAAGCGCCTTTGTACCATTAGCAAAATTGGGAAATTCGAAGACACCCGTTTGGGTATACCAAACAATGATTTTTGCACAGCAAATGGGTTCTTTGAATAATATTCTCGATTTAATTTTCAAGCATATTAAAGTTGTTGAATGTGCAAGTAAATATTGTTGCTTAAAATTCCTATGTTCAAAAATAAAACAAACTTCATTTCAGCATACCCCTTCTAACAAAAATTATTCTTACGCTCAAGCAAATGTACGTACATACATATGTATGTTCATATGTAAGCTAAGAAACCTATGAACATGGTAATGTATCTGCTATGACGATCGTAGCGTATAATCAGAAACCAAGCAGTTTAAGTAAATTTGGTTTTTTCTTTTTGAAATACGTTTTAAATCGTTTGTAGTTTCTCATACGAAAAAAAATTTTTTTTGTCCACAGGTTCCGGAGATATCGCTAACGCATCTCAAAAAATCAAGAACGCAGCAATTTGGAAGCAATAAAAGTACTTTTCCTATAACTACAAACGATGAAATTGATTGTAGTGAAATTTTTTTTTGTCTACAGGTTTCGGAGATATCGCTAACGCATCTCAAAAACAGCCAAGAACGCAGCAATTTGGAAGCACTAAAAGTACTTTTCCTATAACTACAAATGCTGAAATTTTTTGTAGTGAAATTAATTTTTTGCAGTTTTTATGGTTACTCCGAAAATATAATACATAGTGCCGAAACCAAGCAATTTAAGTATATTTGGGTTTTTTCTTTTTGAAATACATTTTAAATCGCTTGTAGTTTTTCATATGAAAAAAATATTTTTTTTCGTCACAGGTTTCGGAGATTACGTTAACGCTTCTCAAAAAAACTAAGAACGCAGCAGTTTGGAAGCACTAAGAGTACTTTTCCTATAACTAAGGACGATGAAATTGATTGTAGTGAAATTCATTTTTTTTTTGTTATTATAGTTACTCCGAAAATAGAATACGTTGTGCGGAAACCAAGCAATTTAAGTAAATCTGGGTTTTTTCTTTTTGAAATACGTTTAAATCGTTTGTAGTTTTTCATACGAAAAAAAAATTTTTTTGGTCTACAGGTTTCGGAGATATCGCCAACGCATCTAAAAAAACGATGAACGCAGCAATTTGGAAGCACTAAAAGTACTTTTCCTATATCTACAAACGATGAAATTGATTGTAGTGAAATTCATTTTTTTGCAGTTTTTATAGTTACTCCGAAAATATAATACATTGTGCGGAAACCAAGCACAGTAAGTAAATTTGGTTTTTTTCTTTTTGAAGTACGTTTTAAATCGTTTATAATTTTTCATACGAAACAAAATTTTTTTTTTTTTGGTCCACAGGTTTCGGAGATATCGCAAACGCATCTCAAAAAAACCAAGAACGCAGCAATTTGGAATCACTAAAAGTACTTTTCCTATAACTTCAAACGATGAAACTGATTGTAGTGAAATTCATTTTTTTGTAGTTTTTATAGCTACTCCGAAAATATAATACATTGTGCGGAAACCAAGCAATTTAAGTAAATTTGGGTTTTTTCTTTTTGAAATACGTTTTAAATCGTTTTTAGTTTTTCATACAAAAAAAAAATTTTTTTTGGTCCACAGGTTTCGGAGATATCGCTAACGCATCTCAAAAACAGCCAAGAACGCAGCAATTTGGAAGCACTAAAAGTACTTTTCCTATAACTACAAATGCTGAAATTTTTTGTAGTGAAATTAATTTTTTGCAGTTTTTATGGTTACTCCGAAAATATAATACATAGTGCCGAAACCAAGCAATTTAAGTATATTTGGGTTTTTTCTTTTTGAAATACATTTTAAATCGCTTGTAGTTTTTCATATGAAAAAAATATTTTTTTTCGTCACAGGTTTCGGAGATTACGTTAACTCTTCTCAAAAAAACTAAGAACGCAGCAGTTTGGAAGCACTAAGAGTACTTTTCCTATAACTAAGGACGATGAAATTGATTGTAGTGAAATTCATTTTTTTGTTGTTATTATAGTTACTCCGAAAATATAACACATTGTGCGGAAACAAAGCAATTTAAGTAAATTTGGGTTTTTTCTTTTCGAAATACGTTTTAAATTGTTTGTAGTTTTTCACACGAAATACAATTTTTTTCCGTCCACAGGTTTCGGAGATATCGCTAACGCATCTCAAAAAAACCAAGAACGCAGCAATTTGGAAGCACTAAAAGTACTTTTCCTATAACTTCAAACGATGAAATTGATTGTAGTGAAATTCATTTTTTTGTAGTTTTTATAGTTACTCCGAAAATATAATACATTGTGCGGAAACGAAAAAATTTAAGTAAATTTGGGTTTTTTCTTTTTGAAATACGTTTTAAATCGTTTGTAATTTTTCATATGAAAAAACAAATTTTTTTCGTCCACAGGTTTCGGAGATATCGCTAACGCATCTCAAAAAAAAAGAACGCAGCAGTTTGGAAGCACTAAAAGTACTTTCCTATAACTACAAACGATGATATTGATTGTAGTGAAATTAATTTTTTTGTAGTTTTTATAGTTACTCCGAAAATAGAATACGTTGTGCGGAAACCAACCAATTTAAGTAAATCTGGGTTTTTTCTTTTTGAAATACGTTTAAATCGTTTGTAGTTTTTCATACGAAAAAAAAATTTTTTTGGTCTACAGGTTTCGGAGATATCGCCAACGCATCTAAAAAAACGATGAACGCAGCAATTTGGAAGCACTAAAAGTACTTTTCCTATATCTACAAACGATGAAATTGATTGTAGTGAAATTCATTTTTTTTGCAGTTTTTATAGTTACTCCGAAAATATAATACATTGTGCGGAAACCAAGCACAGTAAGTAAATTTGGTTTTTTTCTTTTTGAAGTACGTTTTAAATCGTTTATAATTTTTCATACGAAACAAAATTTTTTTTTTTTTGGTCCACAGGTTTCGGAGATATCGCTAACGCATCTCAAAAAAACAAAGAACGCAGCAATTTGGAATCACTAAAAGTACTTTTCCTATAACTAAAAACGATGAAATTGATTGTAGTGAAATTAATTTTTTTGTAATTTTTGTAGTTACTCCGATAATATAATACATTGTGCCGAAACCAAGCAATTTAAGTATATTTGGGTTTTTTCTTTTTGAAATACATTTTAAATCGTTTGTAGTTTTTCATATGAAAAAACAATTTTTTTTCGTCCACACGTTTCGGAGATATCGTTAACGCATCTCAAAAAAACTAAGAACGCAGCAGTTTGGAAGCACTAAGAGTACTTTTCCTATAACTAAGGACGATGAAATTTATTGTAGTGAAATTCATTTTTTTGTAGTTTTTATAGTTACTCCGAAAATATAACACATTGTGCGGAAACCAAGCAATTTAAGTAAATTTGGGTTTTTTCTTTTCGAAATACGTTTTAAATTGTTTGTAGTTTTTCACACGAAATACAATTTTTTTCCGTCCACAGGTTTCGGAGATATCGCTAAAGCATCTCAAAAAAACCAAGAACGCAGCAATTGGGAATCACTAAAAGTAATTTTCCTATAACTACAAACGATGAAATTGATTGTAGTGAAATTAATTTTTTTGTAATTTTTATAGTTACTCCGATAATATAATACATTGTGCCGAAACCAAGCAATTTAAGTATATTTGGGTTTTTTCTTTTTGAAATACATTTTAAATCGTTTGTAGTTTTTCATATGAAAAAACAATTTTTTTTCGTCCACACGTTTCGGAGATATCGTTAACGCATCTCAAAAAAACTAAGAACGCAGCAGTTTGGAAGCACTAAGAGTACTTTTCCTATAACTAAGGACGATGAAATTTATTGTAGTGAAATTCATTTTTTTGTAGTTTTTATAGTTACTCCGAAAATATAACACATTGTGCGGAAACCAAGCAATTTAAGTAAATTTGGGTTTTTTCTTTTCGAAATACGTTTTAAATTGTTTGTAGTTGTTCATACGAAATAAAATTTTTTTTCGTCCACAGGTTTTGGAGATATCGCAAACGCATCTCAAAAAAACCAAGAACGCAGCAATTTGGAAGCACTAAAAGTAGCTTTCCCAAAACTTCAAACGATGAAACTGATTGTAGTGAAATTCATTTTTTTGTAGTTTTTATAGCTACTCCGAAAATATAATACATTGTGCGGAAACCAAGCAATTTAAGTAAATTTGGGTTTTTTCTTTTTGAAATACGTTTTAAATCGTTTTTAGTTTTTCATACAAAACAAAATTTTTTTTTGGTCCACAGGTTTCGGAGATATCGCTAACGCATCTCAAAAAAACCAAGAACGTAGCAATTTGGAAGCACTAAGACTACTTTTCCTATAACTACAAACGATGAAATTGATTGTATCGAAGAAATTTCTTTTTTTTTTGTAGTTTTTATAGTTACTCCGAAAATATAATACATTGTGCGGAAACCAAGCAATTTAAGTAAATATGGGTATATCTTTTTGAAATACGTTTTAAATCGTTTGTAGTTTTTCATACGAAAAAAAATTTTTTTTTGGTCTACAGGTTTCGGGGATATCGCTAACGCACATAAAAAAACCAAGAACTTAGCAATTTGGAAGCATTAAAAGTACTTTTCCTATAACTACAAACGATGAAATTGATTGTAGTGAAATTAATTTTTTTTTAGTTGTTATAGTTACTCCGAAAATATAATACATTGTGCGGAAACCAAGTAATTTAAGTAAATTTGGGGGTTTTCTTTTTGAAATACTTTTTAAATCTTTTGGAGATTTTCATACGAAAAAACATTTTTTTTTTTGCTCCACAGCGCCGCTTTCGGTTGCCGATACTACAAAATCCATAAGCGCCTTTGTACCATTAGCAAAATTGGGAAATTCGAAGACACCCGTTTGGGTATACCAAACAATGATTTTTGCACAGCAAATGGGTTCTTTGAATAATATTCTCGATTTAATTTGCAAGCATAATAAAGTTGTTGAATGTGCAAGTAAATATTGTTGCTTAAAATTCCTATGTTCAAAAATAAAACAAACTTCATTTCAGCATACCCCTTCTAACAAAAATTATTCTTACGCTCAAGCAAATGTACGTACATACATATGTATGTTCATATGTAAGCTAAGAAACCTATGAACATGGTAATGTATCTGCTAATACGATCGTAGCGTATAATCAGAAACCAAGCAGTTTAAGTAAATTTGGTTTTTTCTTTTTGAAATACGTTTTAAATCGTTTGTAGTTTTTCATACGAAAAAAAATTTTTTTTGTCCACAGGTTTCGGAGATATCGCTAACGCATCTCAAAAAACCAAGAACGCAGCAATTTGGAAGCACTAAAAGTACTTTTCCTATAACTACAAACGATGAAATTGATTGTAGTGAAATTTTTTTTGTCTACAGGTTTCGGGGATATCGCTAACGCACCTAAAAAAACCAAGAACTTAGCAATTTGGAAGCATTAAAAGTACTTTTCCTATAACTACAAACGATGAAATTGATTGTAGTGAAATTAATTTTTTTTTAGTTGTTATAGTTACTCCGAAAATATAATACATTGTGCGGAAACCAAGTAATTTAAGTAAATTTGGGGGTTTTCTTTTTGAAATACTTTTTAAATCTTTTGGAGATTTTCATACGAAAAAACATTTTTTTTTTGCTCCACAGCGCCGCTTTCGGTTGCCGATACTACATAATCCATAAGCGCCTTTGTACCATTAGCAAAATTGGGAAATTCGAAGACACCCGTTTGGGTATACCAAACAATGATTTTTGCACAGCAAATGGGTTCTTTGAATAATATTCTCGATTTAATTTGCAAGCATAATAAAGTTGTTGAATGTGCAAGTAAATATTGTTGCTTAAAATTCCTATGTTCAAAAATAAAACAAACTTCATTTCAGCATACCCCTTCTAACAAAAATTATTCTTACGCACAAGCAAATGTACGTACATACATATGTATGTTCATATGTAAGCTAAGAAACCTATGAACATGGTAATGTATCTGCTAATACGATCGTGGCGTATAATCAGAAACCAAGCAGTTTAAGTAAATTTGGTTTTTTCTTTTTGAAATACGTTTTAAATCGTTTGTAGTTTTTCATACGAAAAAAAATTTTTTTTGTCCACAGGTTTCGGAGATATCGCTAACGCATCTCAAAAAACCAAGAACGCAGCAATTTGGAAGCACTAAAAGTACTTTTCCTATAACTACAAACGATGAAATTGATTGTAGTGAAATTCTTTTTTGTCTACAGGTTTCGGAGATATCGCTAACGCATCTCAAAAACAGCCAAGAACGCAGCAATTTGGAAGCACTAAAAGTACTTTTCCTATAACTACAAATGCTGAAATTGATTGTAGTGAAATTAATTTTTTGTAGTTTTTATAGTTACTCCGAAAATGTAATACATTGTGCCGAAACCAAGCAATTTAAGTATATTTGGGTTTTTTCTTTTTGAAATACATTTTAAATCGCTTGTAGTTTTTCATATGAAAAAATTATTTTTTTTCGTCCACAGTTTTCGGAGATTACGTTAACGGATCTCAAAAAAACTAAGAACGCAGCAGTTTGGAAGCACTAAGAGTACTTTTCCTATAACTAAGGACGATGAAATTGATTGTAGTGAAATTAATTTTTTTGTAGTTATTATAGTTACTCCGAAAATATAACACATTGTGCGGAAACAAAGCAATTTAAGTAAATTTGGGTTTTTTTCTTTTCGAAATACGTTTTAAATTGTTTGTAGTTTTTCATACGAAATACAATTTTTTTTCGTCCACAGGTTTCGGAGATATCGCTAACGCATCTCAAAAAAGCAAGAACGCAGCAATTTGGAAGCACTAAAAGTACTTTTCCTATAAATTCAAACGATGAAATTGATTGTAGTGAAATTCATTTTTTTGTAGTTTTTATAGTTACTCCGAAAATATAATACATTTTGCGGAAACGAAAAAATTTAAGTAAATTTGGGTTTTTTCTTTTTGAAATACGTTTTAAATCGTTTGTAATTTTTCATATGAAAAAACAAATTTTTTTCGTCCACAGGTTTCGGAGATATCGCTAACGCATCTCAAAAAACCAAGAACGCAGCAATTTGGAAGCACTAAAAGTACTTTTCCTATAACTACAAATGCTGAAATTGATTGTAGTGAAATTAATTTTTTGTAGTTTTTATAGTTACTCCGAAAATATAATACATTGTGCCGAAACCAAGCAATTTAAGTATATTTGGGTTTTTTCTTTTTGAAATACATTTTAAATCGCTTGTAGTTTTTCATATGAAAAAATTATTTTTTTTCGTCCACAGGTTTCGGAGATTACGCTAACGCATCTCAAAAAAACTAAGAACGCAGCAGTTTGGAGTACTTTTCCTATAACTAAGGACGATGAAATTGATTGTAGTGAAATTCATTATTTTGTAGTTATTATAGTTACTCCGAAAATATAACACATTGTGCGGAAACAAAGCAATTTAAGTAAATTTGGGTTTTTTCTTTTCGAAATACGTTTTAAATTGTTTGTAGTTTTTCATACGAAATACAATTTTTTTTCGTCCACACGTTTCGGAGATATCGTGAACGCATCTCAAAAAAACTAAGAACGCAGCAGTTTGGAAGCACTAAGAGTACTTTTCCTATAACTAAGGACGATGAAATTTATTGTAGTGAAATTCATTTTTTTGTAGTTTTTATAGTTACTCCGAAAATATAACACATTGTGCGGAAACCAAGCAATTTAAGTAAATTTGGGTTTTTTCTTTTCGAAATACGTTTTAAATTGTTTGTAGTTTTTCACACGAAATACAATTTTTTTCCGTCCACAGGTTTCGGAGATATCGCTAAAGCATCTCAAAAAAACCAAGAACGCAGCAATTGGGAATCACTAAAAGTAATTTTCCTATAACTACAAACGATGAAATTGATTGTAGTGAAATTAATTTTTTTGTAATTTTTATAGTTACTCCGATAATATAATACATTGTGCCGAAACCAAGCAATTTAAGTATATTTGGGTTTTTTCTTTTTGAAATACATTTTAAATCGTTTGTAGTTTTTCATATGAAAAAACAATTTTTTTTCGTCCACACGTTTCGGAGATATCGTTAACGCATCTCAAAAAAACTAAGAACGCAGCAGTTTGGAAGCACTAAGAGTACTTTTCCTATAACTAAGGACGATGAAATTTATTGTAGTGAAATTCATTTTTTTGTAGTTTTTATAGTTACTCCGAAAATATAACACATTGTGCGGAAACCAAGCAATTTAAGTAAATTTGGGTTTTTTCTTTTCGAAATACGTTTTAAATTGTTTGTAGTTGTTCATACGAAATAAAATTTTTTTTCGTCCACAGGTTTTGGAGATATCGCAAACGCATCTCAAAAAAACCAAGAACGCAGCAATTTGGAAGCACTAAAAGTAGCTTTCCCAAAACTTCAAGCGATGAAACTGATTGTAGTGAAATTCATTTTTTTGTAGTTTTTATAGCTACTCCGAAAATATAATACATTGTGCGGAAACCAAGCAATTTAAGTAAATTTGGGTTTTTTCTTTTTGAAATACGTTTTAAATCGTTTTTAGTTTTTCATACAAAACAAAATTTTTTTTTTGGTCCACAGGTTTCGGAGATATCGCTAACGCATCTCAAAAAAACCAAGAACGTAGCAATTTGGAAGCACTAAGACTACTTTTCCTATAACTACAAACGATGAAATTGATTGTATCGAAGAAATTTCTTTTTTTTTGTAGTTTTTATAGTTACTCCGAAAATATAATACATTGTGCGGAAACCAAGCAATTTAAGTAAATATGGGTATATCTTTTTGAAATACGTTTTAAATCGTTTGTAGTTTTTCATACGAAAAAAAATTTTTTTTTGGTCTACAGGTTTCGGGGATATCGCTAACGCACCTAAAAAAACCAAGAACTTAGCAATTTGGAAGCATTAAAAGTACTTTTCCTATAACTACAAACGATGAAATTGATTGTAGTGAAATTAATTTTTTTTTAGTTGTTATAGTTACTCCGAAAATATAATACATTGTGCGGAAACCAAGTAATTTAAGTAAATTTGGGGGTTTTCTTTTTGAAATACTTTTTAAATCTTTTGGAGATTTTCATACGAAAAAACATTTTTTTTTTTTGCTCCACAGCGCCGCTTTCGGTTGCCGATACTACAAAATCCATAAGCGCCTTTGTACCATTAGCAAAATTGGGAAATTCGAAGACACCCGTTTGGGTATACCAAACAATGATTTTTGCACAGCAAATGGGTTCTTTGAATAATATTCTCGATTTAATTTGCAAGCATAATAAAGTTGTTGAATGTGCAAGTAAATATTGTTGCTTAAAATTCCTATGTTCAAAAATAAAACAAACTTCATTTCAGCATACCCCTTCTAACAAAAATTATTCTTACGCTCAAGCAAATGTACGTACATACATATGTATGTTCATATGTAAGCTAAGAAACCTATGAACATGGTAATGTATCTGCTAATACGATCGTAGCGTATAATCAGAAACCAAGCAGTTTAAGTAAATTTGGTTTTTTCTTTTTGAAATACGTTTTAAATCGTTTGTAGTTTTTCATACGAAAAAAAATTTTTTTTGTCCACAGGTTTCGGAGATATCGCTAACGCATCTCAAAAAACCAAGAACGCAGCAATTTGGAAGCACTAAAAGTACTTTTCCTATAACTACAAACGATGAAATTGATTGTAGTGAAATTTTTTTTGTCTACAGGTTTCGGGGATATCGCTAACGCACCTAAAAAAACCAAGAACTTAGCAATTTGGAAGCATTAAAAGTACTTTTCCTATAACTACAAACGATGAAATTGATTGTAGTGAAATTAATTTTTTTTAGTTGTTATAGTTACTCCCAAAATATAATACATTGTGCGGAAACCAAGTAATTTAAGTAAATTTGGGGGTTTTCTTTTTGAAATACTTTTTAAATCTTTTGGAGATTTTCATACGAAAAAACATTTTTTTTTTGCTCCACAGCGCCGCTTTCGGTTGCCGATACTACATAATCCATAAGCGCCTTTGTACCATTAGCAAAATTGGGAAATTCGAAGACACCCGTTTGGGTATACCAAACAATGATTTTTGCACAGCAAATGGGTTCTTTGAATAATATTCTCGATTTAATTTGCAAGCATAATAAAGTTGTTGAATGTGCAAGTAAATATTGTTGCTTAAAATTCCTATGTTCAAAAATAAAACAAACTTCATTTCAGCATACCCCTTCTAACAAAAATTATTCTTACGCTCAAGCAAATGTACGTACATACATATGTATGTTCATATGTAAGCTAAGAAACCTATGAACATGGTAATGTATCTGCTAATACGATCGTAGCGTATAATCAGAAACCAAGCAGTTTAAGTAAATTTGGTTTTTTCTTTTTGAAATACGTTTTAAATCGTTTGTAGTTTTTCATACGAAAAAAAATTTTTTTTGTCCACAGGTTTCGGAGATATCGCTAACGCATCTCAAAAAACCAAGAACGCAGCAATTTGGAAGCACTAAAAGTACTTTTCCTATAACTACAAACGATGAAATTGATTGTAGTGAAATTTTTTTTGTCTACAGGTTTCGGAGATATCGCTAACGCATCTCAAAAACAGCCAAGAACGCAGCAATTTGGAAGCACTAAAAGTACTTTTCCTATAACTACAAATGCTGAAATTGATTGTAGTGAAATTAATTTTTTGTAGTTTTTATAGTTACTCCGAAAATATAATACATTGTGCCGAAACCAAGCAATTTAAGTATATTTGGGTTTTTTCTTTTTGAAATACATTTTAAATCGCTTGTAGTTTTTCATATGAAAAAATTATTTTTTTTCGTCCACAGGTTTCGGAGATTACGTTAACGCATCTCAAAAAAACTAAGAACGCAGCAGTTTGGAAGCACTAAGAGTACTTTTCCTATAACTAAGGACGATGAAATTGATTGTAGTGAAATTCATTATTTTGTAGTTATTATAGTTACTCCGAAAATATAACACATTGTGCGGAAACAAAGCAATTTAAGTAAATTTGGGTTTTTTCTTTTCGAAATACGTTTTAAATTGTTTGTAGTTTTTCATACGAAATACAATTTTTTTTCGTCCACAGGTTTCGGAGATATCGCTAACGCATCTCAAAAAAACCAAGAACGCAGCAATTTGGAAGCACTAAAAGTACTTTTCCTATAACTTCAAACGATGAAATTAATTGTAGTGAAATTCATTTTTTTGTAGTTTTTATAGTTACTCCGAAAATATAATACATTGTGCGGAAACGAAAAAATTTAAGTAAATTTGGGTTTTTTCTTTTTGAAATACGTTTTAAATCGTTTGTAATTTTTCTTATGAAAAAACAAATTTTTTTCGTCCACAGGTTTCGGAGATATCGCTAACGCATCTCAAAAAAAAAGAACGCAGCAGTTTGGAAGCACTAAAAGTACTTTCCTATAACTACAAACGATGATATTCATTGTAGTGAAATTAATTTTTTTGTATTTTTTATAGTTACTCCGAAAATATAATACGTTGTGCGGAAACCAAGCAATTTAAGTAAATCTGGGTTTTTCTTTTTGAAATACATTTAAATCGTTTGTAGTTTTTCATACGAAAAAAAATTTTTTTTTGGTCTACAGGTTTCGGAGATATCGCAAACGCATCTAAAAAAACGAAGAACGCAGCAATTTGGAAGCACTAAAAGTACTTTTCCTATATCTACAAACGATGAAATTGATTGTAGTGAAATTCATTTTTTTGCAGTTTTTATAGTTACTCCGAAAATATAATACATTGTGCGGAAACCAAGCAAAGTAAGTAAATTTGGTTTTTTTCTTTTTGAAATACGTTTTAAATCGTTTATAATTTTTCATACGAAAAAAAAATTTTTTTTTTTGGTCCACAGGTTTCGGAGATATCGCTAACGCATCTCAAAAAAACAAAGAACGCAGCAATTTGGAATCACTAAAAGTACTTTTCCTATAACTAAAAACGATGAAATTGATTGTAGTGAAATTCATTTTTTTGTAGTTCTTATAGTTACTCCGAAATTATAATTCATTTTGCGGAAACCAAGCACAGTAAGTAAATTTGGTTTTTTTTTTTGAAATACGTTTTAAATCGTTTATAGTTTTTCGTACGAAAAAAAATTTTTTTTGGTCCACAGGTTTCGGAGATATCGCTAACGCATCTCAAAAAACCAAGAACGCAGCAATTTGGAATCACTAAAAGTACTTTTCCTACAACTACAAACGATGAAATTGATTGTAGTGAAATTAATTTTTTTGTAATTTTTATAGTTACTCCGATAATATAATACATTGTGCCGAAACCAAGCAATTTAAGTATATTTGGGTTTTTTCTTTTTGAAATACATTTTAAATCGTTTGTAGTTTCTCATATGAAAAAACAATTTTTTTTCGTCCACACGTTTCGGAGATATCGTTAACGCATCTCAAAAAAACTAAGAACGCAGCAGTTTGGAAGCACTAAGAGTACTTTTCCTATAACTAAGGACGATGAAATTTATTGTAGTGAAATTCATTTTTTTGTAGTTTTTATAGTTACTCCGAAAATATAACACATTGTGCGGAAACCAAGCAATTTAAGTAAATTTGGGTTTTTTCTTTTCGAAATACGTTTTAAATTGTTTGTAGTTGTTCATACGAAATAAAATTTTTTTTGGTCCACAGGTTTCGGAGATATCACTAACGCATCTCTAAAAAACCAAGAACGCAGAAATTTGGAAGCACTAAAAGTACTTTTCATATAACTACAAACGATGAAATTGATTGTAGTGAAATTAATTTTTTTGTAGTTTTTATAGTTACTCCGAAAATATAATACATTGTGCGGAAACTAAGCAATTAAGCAAATTTGGATTTTTTCTTTTTGAAATACGTTTTAAATCGTTTGTAGTTTTTCATTAGAAAAAAATTTTTTTTTGGTCCGCAGGTTTCGGAGATATCGCTAACGCATCTCAAAAAAAACCAAGAACGCAGCAATTTGGAAGCACTAAAAGTACTTTTCCTATAACTACAAACGATGAAATTGATTGTAGTGAAATTAGTTTTTTTGTCGTTTTTATAGTTTCTCCGAAAATATAATACATTGTGCGGAAACTAAGCAATTAAGAAATACGTTTTAAATCGTTTGTAGTTTTTCATAAGAAAACATTTTTTTTTGGTCCACAGGTTTCGGAGATATCGCTAACGCATCTCAAAAAAACCAAGAACGCAGAAATTTGGAAGCACTAACAGTACTTTTCCTATAACTACAAACGATGAAATTGATTGTAGTGAAATTAATTTTTTTGTACTTTTCATAGTTTCTCCGAAAATATAATACATTGTGCGGAAATTAAACAATTTAAGGAAATTTGGGTTTTTTCTTTTTGAAATACGTTTTAAATCGTTTTTAGATCCTCATAAGAAAAAACATTTTTTTTGGTACACAGGTTTCGGAGATATCTCTAACGAATCTCAAAAAAACCAAGAACGCAGCAATTTGGATGCACTAAAAGTACTTTTCCTATAACTACAAACGATGAAATTGATTGTAGTGAAATTCATTTTTTTGTAGTTTTTATAGTTACTCCGAAAATATAATACATTGAGCGGAAACCAAGCAATTTAAGCAAATTTGGGTTTTTTCTTTTTGAAATACATTTTAAATCGTTTGTAGTTTTTCATACGAAAGAAACATTTTTTTTTTGGTCCAAAGGTTTCGGTGATATCGCTAACGCATCTCAAAAAAACCAAGAACGCAGCAATTTGGAAGCACTAAAAGTACTTTTCCTATAACTACAAACGATGAAATTGATTTTAGAGAAATTCTTTTCTTTGTAGTTTTTATAGATACTCCGAAAATATAATACATTGTGTGGAAACCAAGCAATTTAAGTAAATTTGGGTTTTTTTGTTTTGAAATACGTTTTAAATGGTTTGTAGTTTTTCATACGAAAAAAAAATTTTTTTGGTCCACAGGTTTCGGAGATATCGCTAACGCATCTAAAAAAAACCAAGAACGAAGCAATTTGGAAGCACTAAAAGTTCTTTTCCTATAACTACAAACGATGAAATTGATTGTAGTGAAATTCATTTTTTTGTAATTTTCATAGTTACTCCGAAAATATAATACGTTGTGCGGAAACCAAGCAATTTAAGAAAATTTGGGTTTTTTTCTTTTTTTCTCATAGGAAAAAAAATTTTTTTTGGGTTCACAGGTTTCGGAGATATCGCTAACGCATCTCAAGAAAACCAAGAACGCAGCAATTTGGAAGCACTAAAAGTACTTTTCCTGTAACTACAAACGATGAAATTGATTGTAGTGAAATTAATTTTTTTGTAGTTTTTATGGTTACTCCGAAAATATAATACATTGTGCGGAAACCAAGCACTTTAAGTAAATTTGGGTTTTTTATTTTTGAAGTACGTTTTAAATCGTTCGTAGTTTTTCATAAGAAAAAAATTTTTTTCGGTTCACAGGTTTCGGAGATATCGCTAACGCATCTCAAGAAAACCAAGAACGCAGCAATTTGGAAGCACTAAAAGTACTTTTCCTATAACTACAAACGATGAAATTGATTGTAGTGAAATTCATTTTTTTGTAGTTTTTATGGTTACTCCGAAAATATAATACATTGTGCGGAAACCAAGCACTTTAAGTAAATTTGGGTTTTTTATTTTTGAAGTACGTTTTAAATCGTTTGTAGTTTTTCATAAGAAAAAAAATTTTTTTGGTTCACAGGTTTCGGAGGTATCGCTAACGCATCTCAAAATAACCAAGACCGCAGCAATTTGGAAGCACCAAAAGTACTTTTTCTATAACTACACACAATGGAATTGATTGTAGTGAAATTCATTTTTTTGTAGTTTTTATAGTTACTCCGAAAATATAATACATTGTGCGGAAACCAAACAATTTAAGTAAATTAGGTTTTTTTTTTTAAATATGTTTTAAATCGTTTGTAGATTTTCATACGAAAAAACAATTTTTTTCGTCCAAAGGTTTCGGAGATATCGCTAACGCATTTCAAAAAAACCAAGAACGCAGCAGTTTGAAAGCACTAAAAGTACTTTTGCTACAACTACAAACGATGAAATTGATTGTAGTGAAATTCATTTTTTTTTTAGTTTTTATAGTTACTACGAAAATATAATACATTGTGCGGAAACCAAGCAATTTAAGTAAATTTGGGTTTTTTCTTTTTTAAATACGTTTTAAATCGTTTGCAGTTTTTCATAAGTGAAACATTTTTTTTTTTGGTCCAAAGGTTTCGGAGATATCGATAACGCATCTCAAAAAAACGAAGAACGCAGCAATTTGGAAGCACTAAAAGTACTTTTCCTATAACTACAAACGATGAAATTGATTGTAGTGAAATTCATTTTTTTGTAGTTTTTATAGTTACTCCGAAAATATAATACATTGAGCGGAAACCAAGCAATTTAAGCAAATTTGGGTTTTTTCTTTTTGAAATACATTTTAAATCGTTTGTAGTTTTTCATACGAAAGAAACATTTTTTTTTGGTCCAAAGGTTTCGGTGATATCGCTAACGCATCTTCGAAAACCCAAGAACGCATCAATTTGGAAGCAATAAAAGTACTTTTCCTAAAACTACAAACGATGAAATTGATTCTAGTGAAATTTAATTTTTTGTAGTTTTTATAGTTACTCCGAAAATATAATACATTGTGCGGAAACCAAGCACAGTAAGTAAATTTGGTTTTTTCTTTTTGAAATACGTTTTAAATCGTTTATAATTTTTCATACGAAAAAAAAAAATTTTTTTTTGGTCTACAGGTTTCGGAGATATCGCTAACGCATCTCAAAAAAACAAAGAACGCAGCAATTTGGAATCACTAAAAGTACTTTTCCTATAACTACAAACGATGAAATTGATTGTAGTGAAATTAATTTTTTTGTAATTTTTATAGTTACTCCGATAATATAATACATTGTGCCGAAACCAAGCAATTTAAGTATATTTGGGTTTTTTCTTTTTGAAATACATTTTAAATCGTTTGTAGTTTTTCATATGAAAAAACAATTTTTTTTCGTCCACACGTTTCGGAGATATCGTTAACGCATCTCAAAAAAACTAAGAACGCAGCAGTTTGGAAGCACTAAGAGTACTTTTCCTATAACTAAGGACGATGAAATTGATTGTAGTGAAATTCATTTTTTTGTAGTTCTTATAGTTACTCCGAAATTATAATTCATTTTGCGGAAACCAAGCACAGTAAGTAAATTTGGTTTTTTTCTTTTTGAAATACGTTTTAAACCGTTTATAGTTTTTCATACGAAAAAAAATTTTTTTTGGTCCACAGGTTTCGGAGATATCGCTAACGCATCTCAAAAAAACAAAGAACGCAGCAATTTGGAATCACTAAAAGTACTTTTCCTATAACTAAAAACGATGAAATTGATTGTAGTGAAATTCATGTTTTTGTAGTTCTTATAGTTACTCCGAAATTATAATTCATTTTGCGGAAACCAAGCACAGTAAGTAAATTTGGTTTTTTTCTTTTTGAAATACGTTTTAAACCGTTTATAGTTTTTCAGACGAAAAAAAATTTTTTTTGGTCCACAGGTTTCGGAGATATCGCTAACGTATCTCAAAAAAACCAAGAACGCAGCAATTTGGAATCACTAAAAGTACTTTTCCTATAACTAAAAACGATGAAATTGATTGTAGTGAAATTCATTTTTTTGTAGTTCTTATAGTTACTCCGAAATTATAATCCATTTTGCGGAAACCAAGCACAGTAAGTAAATTTGGTTTTTTTCTTTTTGAAATACGTTTTAAACCGTTTATAGTTTTTCATACGAATAAAAGTTTTTTTTGGTCCACAGGTTTCGGAGATATCGCTAACGTATCTCAAAAAAAACCAAGAACGCAGCAATTTGGAAGCACTAAAAGTACTTTTCCTATAACTACAAACGATGAAATTGATTGTAGTGAAATTAGTTTTTTTGTAGTTTTTATAGTTACTCCGAAAATATAATACATTGTGCGGAAACCAAGCACAGTAAGTAAATTTGGTTTTTTCTTTTTGAAATACGTTTTAAATCGTTTATAAATTTTCATACGAAAAAAAAAAAATTTTTTTTTGGTCCACAGGTTTCGGAGATATCGCTAACGCATCTCAAAAAAAACAAAGAACGCAGCAATTTGGAATCACTAAAAGTACTTTTCCTATAACTACAAACGATGAAATTAATTGTAGTGAAATTAATTTTTTTGTAATTTTTATAGTTACTCCGATAATATAATACATTGTGCCGAAACCAAGCAATTTAAGTATATTTGGGTTTTTTCTTTTTGAAATACATTTTAAATCGTTTGTAGTTTTTCATATGAAAAAACAATTTTTTTTCGTCCACACGTTTCGGAGATATCGTTAACGCATCTCAAAAAAAACTAAGAACGCAGCAGTTTGGAAGCACTAAGAGTACTTTTCCTATAACTAAGGACGATGAAATTGATTGTAGTGAAATTCATTTTTTTGTAGTTCTTATAGTTACTCCGAAATTATAATTCATTTTGCGGAAACCAAGCACAGTAAGTAAATTTGGTTTTTTTCTTTTTGAAATACGTTTTAAACCGTTTATAGTTTTTCATACGAATAAAAGTTTTTTTTGGTCCACAGGTTTCGGAGATATCGCTAACGTATCTCAAAAAAACCAAGAACGCAGCAATTTGGAAGCACTAAAAGTACTTTTCCTATAACTACAAACGATGAAATTGATTGTAGTGAAATTAATTTTTTTGTAATTTTTATAGTTACTCCGATAATATAATACATTGTGCCGAAACCAAGCAATTTAAGTATATTTGGGTTTTTTCTTTTTGAAATACATTTTAAATCGTTTGTAGTTTTTCATATGAAAAAACAATTTTTTTTCGTCCACACGTTTCGGAGATATCGTTAACGCATCTCAAAAAAACTAAGAACGCTGTAGTTTGGAAGCACTAAGAGTACTTTTCCTATAACTAAGGACGATGAAATTTATTGTAGTGAAATTCATTTTTTTGTAGTTTTTATAGTTACTCCAAAAATATAACACATTGTGCGGAAACCAAGCAATTTAAGTAAATTTGGGTTTTTTCTTTTCGAAATACGTTTTAAATTGTTTGTAGTTGTTCATACGAAATAAAATTTTTTTGGTCACAGGTTTCGGAGATATCACTAACGCATCTCTAAAAAACCAAGAACGCAGAAATTTGGAAGCACTAAAAGTAATTTTCATATAACTACAAACGATGAAATTGATTGTAGTGAAATTCATTTTTTTGTAGTTTTTATAGTTACTCCGAAAATATAATACATTGTGCGGAAATCAAGCAATTTAAGCAAATTTGGGTTTTTCCTTTGTGAAATACGTTTTAAATCGTTTGTAGTTTTTCATAAGAAAAAAACATTTTTTTTGGTCCACAGGTTTCGGAGATATCGCTAACGCATCTCAAAAAAACCAAGAACGCAGCAATTTAGAAGCACTAAAAGTACTTTTCCTATAACTACAAACAAATAAATTGATTGTAGTGAAATTCATTTTTTTGTAGTTTTTATAGTTACTCCGAAAATATAATACATTGTGCGGAAACTAAGCAATTAAGCAAATTTGGATTTTTTCTTTTTGAAATACGTTTTAAATCGTTTGTAGTTTTTCATTAGAAAAAAAATTTTTTTTGGTCCGCAGGTTTCGGAGATATCGCTAACGCATCTCAAAAAAACCAAGAACGCAGCAATTTGGAAGCACTAAAAGTACTTTTCCTATAACTACAAACGATGAAATTGATTGTAGTGAAATTAGTTTTTTTGTCGTTTTTATAGTTTCTCCGAAAATATAATACATTGTGCGGAAACTAAGCAATTAAGCAAATTTGGATTATTTCTTTTTGAAATAAGTTTTAAATCGTTTGTAGTTTTTCATAAGAAAACATTTTTTTTTGGTCCACAGGTTTCGGAGATATCGCTAACGCATCTCAAAAAAACCAAGAACGCAGCAATTTGGAAGCACTAAAAGTGCTTTTCCTATAACTTCAAACGATGAAATTGATTGTAGTGAAATTAATTTTTTTGTACTTTTCATAGTTACTCCGAAAATATAATACATTGTGCGGAAATTAAACAATTTAATGAAATTTGGGTTTTTTCTTTTTGAAATACGTTTTAAATCGTTTTTAGATTCTCATAAGAAAAAACATTTTTTTTGGTACACAGGTTTCGGAGATATCTCTAACGAATCTCAAAAAAATCAAGAACGCAGCAATTTGGAAGCACTAAAAGTACTTTTCCTATAACTACAAATGATGAAATTGATTGTAGTGAAATTAGTTTTTTTGTAGTTTTTATAGTTACTCCGAAAATATAATATATTGTGCGGAAACCAAGCACTTTAAGTAAATTTGGGTTTTTTATTTTTGAAGTACGTTTTAAATCGTTTGTAGTTTTTCATAAGAAACAAATTTTTTTTGGGTCACAGGTTTCGGAGATATCGCTAACGCATCTCAAAAAAACCAAGACCGCAGCAATTTGGAAGCACCAAAAGTACTTTTCCTATAACTACACACAATGAAATTGATTGTAGTAAAATTCATTTTTTTGTAGTTTTTATAGTTACTCCGAAAATATAATACATTGTGCGGAAACCAAACAATTTAAGTAAATTAGGTTTTTTTTTTAAATATGTTTTAAATCGTTTGTAGATTTTCATACGAAAAAACAATTTTTTTCGTCCAAAGGTTTCGGAGATATCGCTAACGCATTTCAAAAAAACCAAGAACGCAGCAGTTTGAAAGCACTAAAAGTACTTTTGCTACAACTACAAACGATGAAATTGATTGTAGTGAAATTCATTTTTTTTAGTTTTTATAGTTACTACGAAAATATAATACATTGTGCGGAAACCAAGCAATTTAAGTAAATTTGGGTTTTTTCTTTTTTAAATACGTTTTAAATCGTTTGTAGTTTTTCATAAGTGAAACATTTCTTTTTTTGGTCCAAAGTTTTCGGAGATATCGATAACGCATCTCAAAAAAACGAAGAACGCAGCAATTTGGAAGCACTAAAAGTACTTTTCCTATAACTACAAACAATTTTATCGTTTGTAGTGAAATTCATTTTTTTGTAGTTTTTATAGTTACTCCGAAAATATAATACATTGAGCGGAAACCAAGCAATTTAAGCAAATTTGGGTTTTTTCTTTTTGAAATACATTTTAAATCGTTTGTAGTTTTTCATACGAAAGAAAAATTTTTTTTTGGTCCAAAGGTTTCGGTGATATCGCTAACGCATCTCAAAAAAACCAAGAACGCAGCAATTTGGAAGCAATAAAACTACTTTTCCTATAACTACAAACGATGAAATTGATTGTAGTGAAATTCATTTTTTGTAGTTTTATAGTTACTCCGAAAATATTATACATTGTGCGGAAACCAAGCAATTTAAGTAAATTTCGGTTTTTTTATTTTTCAAATACATTTTAAATCGTTTGTAGTTTTTCATACGAAAAAACAATTTTTTTTTCGTGCACAGGTTTCGGAGATATCGTTAACGCATCTTCAAAAAACCAAGAACGCAGCAATTTGGAAGCAATAAAAGTACTTTTCCTATAACTACAAACGATGAAATTGATTGTAGTGAAATTAATTTTTTGCAGTTTTATAGTTACTCCGAAAATGTAATACATTGTGCGGAAACCAAGCCATTTAAGCAAACTTGGGTTTTTCTTTTTGAAATAAGTTTTAGATCGTTTGCAGTTTTTCATAAGAAAAACTTATACTTTTTTTTTGGTCCACAGGTTTCGGAGATATCGCTAACGCATCTCAAAAAAACCAAGAACGCAGCAATTTGGAAGCAATAAAACTACTTTTCCTATAACTACAAACGATGAAATTGATTGTAGTGAAATTCGTTTTTTGTAGTTTTATAGTTACTCCGAAAATATTATACATTGTGCGGAAACCAAGCAATTTAAGTAAATTTGGGTTTTTTTATTTTTCAAATACATTTTAAATCGTTTGTAGTTTTTCATACGAAAAAACAATTTTTTTTTCGTCCACAGGTTTCGGAGATATCGTTAACGCATCTTCAAAAAACCAAGAACGCAGCAATTTGGAAGCAATAAAAGTACTTTTCCTATAACTACAAACGATGAAATTGATTGTAGTGAAATTCATTTTTTGCAGTTTTATAGTTACTCCGAAAATGTAATACATTGTGCGGAAACCAAGCCATTTAAGCAAACTTGTGTTTTTTTCTTTTTGAAATAAGTTTTAGATCGTTTGCAGTTTTTCATAAGAAAAACTTATATTTTTTTTTGTTCCACAGGTTTCGGAGATATCGTTAACGCATCTTCAAAAAACCAAGAACGCAGCAATTTGGAAGCACTAAAAGTACGTTTCCCTATAACTGCAAACGATTCAATTGATTGTAGTGAAATTCATTTTTTTGTAGTTTTTATAGTTACTCCGAAAATATAATACATTTTGCGGAAACCAAGCAATTTAAGTAAATTTGCGTTTTTTCTTTTTCAAATACGTTTTAATCGTTTGTAATTTTTCATACGAAACAAATTTTTTTTTGGTCTACAGGTTTCGGAGATATCGCAAACGCATCTAAAAAAAACCAAGAACGCAGCAATTTGGAAGCACTAAAAGTACTTTTCCTATATCTACAAACGATGAAATTGATTGTAGTGAAATTCATTTTTTTGTAGTTACTCCGAAAATATAATACATTGTGCGGAAACCAAGCACAGTAAGTAAATTTGGTTTTTTTTCTTTTTGAAATACGTTTTAAATCGTTTATAGTTTTTCATACGAAAAAAAATTTTTTTTAACCACAGTTTTCGGAGATATCGCTAACGCATCTCAAAAAAAACCAAGAACGCAGCAATTTGGAAGCACTAAAAGTACATTTCCTATAACTACAAATGATGAAATTGATTGTAGTGAAATTCATTTTTTTGTAGTTTCTATAGTTACTCTGAAAATATAATACGTTGTGCGGAAACCAAGCAATTTAAGTAAATCTGGGTTTTTTTTTTTGAAATACGTTTTAAAACGTTTGTAGTTTTTCATACGAAAAAAACAATTTTTTTTCGTCCACAGGTTACGGAGATATCGCTAACGCATCTCAAATAAACCAATAACGCAGCAATTTGGAAGCACTAAAAGTACATTTCCTATAACTAAAAAAGATGAAATTGATTGTAGTGAAACTCATTTTTTTGTAGTTTTTATAGTTACTCCGAAAATATAATACATTGTGCGGAAACCAAGCAATTTAAGTAAATTTAGGTTTTTTCTATTTGAAATACGTTTTAAATCGTTCGTAGTTTTTCATAAGAAAAAAACTTTTTTGGTTCACAGGTTTCGGAGATATCGCTAACGCATCTCAAAAAAACCAAGAACGCAGCAATTTGGAATCACTAAAAGCACTTTTCCTATAACTACAAACGATGAAATTGATTCTAGTGAAATTCATTTTTTTGTAGTTTTTATAGTTACTCCGAAAATATAATACATTGTGCGGAAACCAAGCAATTTAAGTAAATTTAGGTTTTTTCTTTTTCAAATACGTTTTAAATCGTTCGTAGTTTTTCATAAGAAAAAACTTTTTTTTGGTCCACAGGTTTCGGACACATCGCTAACGCATCTCAAAAAAACCAAGAACGCAGCAATTTGGGATCACTAAAAGTACTTTTCCTATAACTACACACGATGAAATTGATTGTAGTGAAATTCATTTTTTTGTAGTTCTTATAGTTACTCCGAAAATATAACACATTTTGCGGAAACCAAGCACAGTAAGTAAATTTGGTTTTTTTCTTTTTGAAATACGTTTTAAATCGTTTATAGTTTTTCATACGAAAAAAAAAAATATTTTTTGGTCCACAGGTTTCGGAGATATCGCTAACGCATCTCAAAAAAACAAAGAACGCGGCAATTTGGAAGCACTAAAAGTACATTTCCTATAACTAAAAAAGATGAAATTGATTGTAGTGAAACTCATTTTTTTGTAGTTTTTATAGTTACTCCGAAAATATAATACATTGTGCGGAAACCAAGCAATTTAAGTAAATTTAGGTTTTTTCTTTTTGAAATACGTTTTAAATCGTTCGTAGTTTTTCATAAGAAAAAAACTTTTTTGGTTCACAGGTTTCGGAGATATCGCTAACGCATCTCAAAAAAACCAAGAACGCACCAGTTTGGGATCACTAAAAGTACTTTTCCTATAACTACAAACGATGAAATTGATTGTAGTGAAATTCATTTTTTTGTAGTACTTATAGTTACTCCGAAAATATAATACATTGCGCGGAAACTAAGCAATTAAGCAAATTTGGACTTTTTCTTTTTGAAGTGCGTTTTAAATCGTTGTAGTTTTTCATAAGAAAAACATTTTTTTGGTCCACAGGTTTCGGAGATATCGCGAACGCATCTCAAAAAAACCAAGAACGCAGCAATTTGGAATCACTAAAAGCACTTTTCCTATAACTACAAACGATGAAATTGATTCTAGTGAAATTCATTTTTTTGTAGTTCTTATAGTTACTCCGAAAATATAATACATTGTGCGGAAACCAAGCAATTTAAGTAAATTTGGGTTTTTTTCTTTTGAAATACCTTTTAAATCGTTTGTATTTTTTCATACGAAAAAGACATTTTTTTTTCATCCACAGGTTTCGGAGATATCGCTAACGCATCTCAAAAAAACCAAGAACACAGCAGTTTGGAAGCACTCAAAGTACTTTTCCTATAACTACAAACGATGAAATTGATTGTAGTGAAATTCATTTTTTTTAGTTTTTATAGTTACTCCGAAAATATAACACATTTTGCGGAAACCAAGCAATTTAATTAAATTTGGGTTTTTCTTTTTGAAACACGTTTTAAATCGTTTTTAGTTTTTCATAAGAAAAAAAATTTTTTTTGGTCCACAGGTTTCGGAGATATCGCTAACGCATCTCAAAAAAACCAAGAACGCAGCAATTTGGAAGCAATAAAAGTACTTTTCCTATAACTACAAACGATGAAATTGATTGTAGTGAAATTAGTTTTTTGTAGTTTTATAGTTACTCCGATAGTATTATACATTGTGCGGAAACCAAGCAATTTAAGTAAATTTGGGTTTTTTAATTTTCAAATACATTTTAAATCGTTTGTGGTTTTTCATACGAAAAAAACTATTTTTTTTTTCGTCCACAGGTTTCGGAGATATCGCTAACGCATCTTCAAAAAACCAAGAACGCAGCAATTTGGAAGCATTAAAAGTACTTTTCCTGTAAATAAAAATAAAAATAAATGTAAGGCGCGATAACCTCCGAAGAGATCTAAGGCCGGGCTTCTCTTCCAATTTGCGTCGTGCTCCTCTTGATTTTTCCCTACAAATTGGCCGGACGGGACCTACATGTTTTATGCCGACTCCGAACGGCATCTGCAAGGCAGATGAGTTTTCACTGAGAGCTTTTCATGGCAGAAATACAATCGGAGCGCTTGCCAGACACTGCCGAGGGGCGACCCCCGCTTAGAAAAATTTTCTTCTAATTGAAAAATCTTATTTCTAAAATTTTGATGTTGCTTTGCCCGGGAGTTGAACCCAGGGCATACGGTGTGATAGGCGGAGCACGCTACCATCACACCACGGTGGCCGCCTGTAAATACAAATGATGAAATTGATTGTAGTGAAATTCCTTTTTTTGTAGTTTTATAGTTAATCCGAAAATGTAATACATTGTGCGGAAACCAAGCCATTTAAGCAAATTTGGGTTTTTTCTTTTTGAAATACGTTTTAGATCGTTTGCAGTTTTTCATAAGAAAAAATTATTTTTTTTTTGGTCCACAGGTTTCGGAGATATCGCAAACGCATCTCAAAAAAAACCAAGAACCCAACAATTTGGAAGCACTAAAAGTACGTTTCCCTATAACTGCAAGCGATTCAATTGATTGTAGTGAAATTCATTTTTTTGTAGTTTTTATAGTTACTCCGAAAATATAATACATTTTGCGGAAACCAAGAAATTTAAGTAAATTGGGGTTTTTTCTTTTTGAAATACGTTTTAAATCGTTTGTAGTTTTTTCATACGAAAAAACAATTTGTTTTCGTCCACAGGTTTCGGAGATATCGCTAACGCTTCTCAAAAAAGCCAAGAACGCAGCAGTTTGGAAGCACTAAAAGTACTTTTCCTATAACTACAAACGATGAAATTGATTGTAGTGAAATTCATTTTTTTGTAGTTTTTATAGTTACTCCGAAAATATAATACGTTTTGTGGAAACCAAGCAATTTAAGTAAATTTGGGTTTTTTTCCTTTTGAAATACTTTTAAATCGTTTGTAGTTTTTCATACGAAAAAAACATTTTTTTTCGTCCACAGGTTTCGGAGATATCGCTAACACATCTCAAAAAAAACCAAGAAGAAATATAATACATTGCGCGGAAAATAAGCAATTAAGCAAATTTGGATTTTTTCTTTTTGAAATACGTTTTAAATCGTTGTAGTTTTTCATAAGAAAAAAATTTTTTTTCGTCCACAGGTTTCGGAGATATCGCTAACGCATCTCAAAAAACCAAGAACGCAGGAATTTTGGAATCACTAAATGTACTTTTCCTATAACTACAAACAATGAAATTGATTGTAGTGAAACTCATTTTTTTGTAGTTCTTATAGTTACTCCGAAAATATAATACATTGTGCGGAAACCAAGCAATTTAAATAAATTTGGGTTTTTTTCCTTTTGAAATACCTTTTAAATCGTTTGTAGTTTTTCATACGAAAAAACTATTTTTTTTTTTTCGTCCACAGGTTTCGGAGATATCGCTATCACATCTCAAAAAAACCAAGAACACAGCAGTTTGGAAGCACTCAAAGTACATTTCCTGTAACTACAAACGATGAAATTGATTGTAGTGAAATTAATTTTTTTGTAGTTTTTATAGTTACTCCGAAAATATAATACATTGTGCGGAAACCAAACAATTTTAGTAAATTTGGTTTTCTTTTTAAATACGTTTTAAATCGTTTGTAGTTTTTCATACGAAAAAAACATTTTTTTTTTCGTCCACAGGTTTCGGAGATATCGCTACCGCATCTCAAAATAACCAAGAACGCAGCAGTTTGGAAGCACTCAAAGTACTTTTCCTATAACTACAAACGATGAAATTGATTGTAGTGAAATTCATTTTTTGTAGTTTTATAGTTACTCCGAAAATATTATACAATGTGCGGAAACCAAGCAATTTAAGTAAATTTGGGTTTTTTCTTTTTAAACACGTTTTTTTGTAATTTTTCATAAGACAAAAAATTTTTTTTTGGTCCACAGGTTTCGGAGATATCGCTAACGCATCTCAAAAAAACCAAGAACGCAGCAATTTGGAAGCAATAAAAGTACTTTTCCTATAACTACAAACGATGAAATTGATTGTAGTGAAATTCATTTTATGTAGTTTTATAGTTGCTCCGAAAATATTATACAATGTGCGGAAACCAAGCAATTTAAGTAAATTTGGGTTTTTTATTTTTCAAATACATTTTAAATCGTTTGTAGTTTTTCATACGAAAAAAACTATTTTTTTTCTTCCACAGGTTTCGGAGGTATCGCTAACGCATCTTCAAAAAACCAAGAACGCAGCAATTTGGAAGCACTAACAGTACTTTTCCTATAACTACAAACGATGAAATTGATTGTAGTGAAATTCCTTTTTTTGTAGTTTTATAGTTACTCCGAAAATGTGATACATTGTGCGGAAACCAAGCCATTTAAGCAAATTTGGGTTTTTTCTTTTTGAAATACGTTTTAGATCGTTTGCAGTTTTTCATAAGAAAAAATTATTTTTTTTTTGGTCCACAGGTTTCGGAGATATCGCAAACGCATCTCAAAAAAACCAAGAACGCAGCAAATCGGAAGCACTAAAAGTACTTTTCCTATAACTACAAACGACGAAATTGATTGTAGTGAAATTAATTTTTTTGTAGTTTTTATAGTTACTCCGAAAATATAATACGTTGTGCGGAAACCAAGCAATTTAAGTAAATCTGGGTTTTTTTTTTTTGAAATAAGTTTTAAATCGTTTGTAGTTTTTCATACGAAAAAACATTTTTTTTCGTCCACAGGTTTCGGAGATATCGCTAACGCATCTCAAAAAAACCAAGAACGCAGCAGTTTGGAAGCACTAAAAGTACTTTTTCTATAACTACAAACGATGAAATTGATTGTAGTGAAATTAATTTTTTTGTAGTTTTTATAGTTACTCCGAAAATATAATACATTGTGCGGAAACCAAGCAATTTAGGTAAATTTGGGTTTTTTCTTTTTGAAATACGTTTTAAATCGTTTGTAGTTTTTCATATGAAAAAAAAAATTTTCGTCCACAGGTTTCGGAGATATCGCTAACGCATCTCAAAAAAAAAAAGAACGCAGCAATTTGGAAGCACTAAAAGTACTTTTCCTATAACTACAAACGATGAAATTGATTGTAGTGAAATTCATTTTTTTGTAGTTTTTATAGTTACTCCGAAAATATAATACATTGTGCGGAAACCAAGCAATTTAGGTAAATTTGGGTTTTTTCTTTTTGAAATACGTTTTAAATCGTTTGTAGTTTTTGAAACGAAAAAACAATTTTTTTTTGGTCCACAGGTTCCGGAGATATCGCTAACGCATCTCAAAAAACCAAGAACGCAGCAATTTGGAAGCACTAAAAGTACTTTTCCTATAACTACAAACGATGAAATTGATTGTAGAGAAATTCATTTTTTTGTAGTTTTTATAGTTACTCCGAAAATATAATACATTGTGCGGAAACCAAGCAATTTAGGTAAATTTGGGTTTTTTCTTTTTGAAATACGTTTTAAATCGTTTGTAGTTTTTCATATGAAAAAAAAATTTTTCGTCCACAGGTTTCGGAGATATCGCTAACGCATCTCAAAAAAACCAAGAACGCAGCAGTTTGGAAGCACTAAAAGTACTTTTTCTATAACTACAAACGATGAAATTGATTGTAGTGAAATTCATTTTTTTGTAGTTTTTATAGTTACTCCGAAAATATAATACATTGTGCGGAAACCAAGCAATTTAGGTAAATTTGGGTTTTTTCTTTTTGAAATACGTTTTAAATCGTTTGTAGTTTTTGAAACGAAAAAACAATTTTTTTTTGGTCCACAGGTTCCGGAGATATCGCTAACGCATCTCAAAAAACCAAGAACGCAGCAATTTGGAAGCACTAAAAGTACTTTTCCTATAACTACAAACGACGAAATTGATTGTAGTGAAATTAATTTTTTTGTAGTTTTTATAGTTACTCCGAAAATATAATACGTTGTGTCGAAACCAAGCAATTTAAGTAAATCTGGGTTTTTTTTTTTTTAATAAGTTTTAAATCGTTTGTAGTTTTTCATACGAAAAAACCTTTTTTTTCGTCCACAGGTTTCGGAGATATCGCTAACGCATCTCAAAAAAACCAAGAACGCAGCAGTTTGGAAGCACTAAAAGTACTTTTTCTATAACTACAAACGATGAAATTGATTGTAGTGAAATTCATTTTTTTGTAGTTTTCATAGTTACTCCGAAAATATAATACATTGTGCGGAAACCATGCAATTTAGGTAAATTTGGGTTTTTTCTTTTTGAAATACGTTTTAAATCGTTTGTAGTTTTTCATACGAAAAAACAATTTGTTTTCGTCCACAGGTTTCGGAGATATCGCTAACGCTTCTCAAAAAAGCCAAGAACGCAGCAGTTTGGAAGCACTAAAAGTACTTTTCCTATAACTACAAACGATGAAATTGATTGTAGTGAAATTCATTTTTTTGTAGTTTTTATAGTTACTCCGAAAATATAATACGTTTTGTGGAAACCAAGCAATTTAAGTAAATTTGGGTTTTTTCCTTTTGAAATACTTTTAAATCGTTTGTAGTTTTTCATACGAAAAAAACATTTTTTTTTCGTCCACAGGTTTCGGAGATATCGCTAACACATCTCAAAAAAACCAAGAAGAAATATAATACATTGCGCGGAAAATAAGCAATTAAGCAAATTTGGATTTTTTCTTTTTGAAATACGTTTTAAATCGTTGTAGTTTTTCATAAGAAAAAAATTTTTTTTCGTCCACAGGTTTCGGAGATATCGCTAACGCATCTCAAAAAACCAAGAACGCAGGAATTTTGGAATCACTAAAAGTACTTTTCCTATAACTACAAACAATGAAATTGATTGTAGTGAAACTCATTTTTTTGTAGTTCTTATAGTTACTCCGAAAATATAATACATTGTGCGGAAACCAAGCAATTTAAATAAATTTGGGTTTTTTCCTTTTGAAATACCTTTTAAATCGTTTGTAGTTTTTCATACGAAAAAACTATTTTTTTTTTTTTTCGTCCACAGGTTTCGGAGATATCGCTATCACATCTCAAAAAAACCAAGAACACAGCAGTTTGGAAGCACTCAAAGTACATTTCCTGTAACTACAAACGATGAAATTGATTGTAGTGAAATTAATTTTTTTGTAGTTTTTATAGTTACTCCGAAAATATAATACATTGTGCGGAAACCAAACAATTTAGGTAAATTTGGGTTTTTTCTTTTTGAAATACGTTTTAAATCGTTTGTAGTTTTTGAAACGAAATTCATTTTTTTGTAGTTTTTATAGTTACTCCGAAAATATAATGCATTGTGCGGAAACCATGCAATTTAGGTAAATTTGGGTTTTTTCTTTTTGAAATACGTTTTAAATCGTTTGTAGTTTTTCATATGAAAAAAAAATTTTTCGTCCACAGGTTTCGGAGATATCGCTAACGCATCTCAAAAAAAAAAAGAACGCAGCAGTTTGGAAGCACTAAAAGCACTTTCCCATAACTACAAACGATGAAATTGATTGCAGTGAAATTCATTTTTTTGTAGTTTTTATAGTTACTCCGAAAATATAATACATTTTGCAGAAACCAAGCAGTTTAAGTAAATTTGGGTTTTTTCTTTTTGAAATACATTTTAAATCGTTTGTAGTTTTGCATATGAAAAAACAATTTTTTTTCGTCCACAGGTTTCGGAGATATCGTTAGCGCATCTCAAAAAAAGTAAGAACGCAGCAGTTTGGAAGCACTAAGAGTACTTTTCCTATAACTAAGAACGATGAAATTGATTGTAGTGAAATTCATTTTTTGTAGTTTTTATAGTTACTCCGAAAATATAATACATTGTGCGGAAACCAAGCAATTTAAGTAAATTTGGGTTTTTTCCTTTTGAAATACCTTTTAAATCGTTTGTAGTTTTTCATACGAAAAAACCAATTTTTTTTCGTCCACAGGTTTCGGGATATCAAAAAAACCAAGAACGCAGCAGTTTGGAAGCACTAAAAGTACTTTTCCTATAACTACAAACGATGAAATTGATTGTAGTGAAATTCATTTTTTGTAGTTTTTATAGTTACTCCGAAAATATAATACATTGCGCGGAAACTAAGCAATTAAGCAAATTTGGATTTTTTCTTTTTGAAATACGTTTTAAATCGTTGTAGTTTTTCACAAGAAACAAATTTTTTTTGGTACACAGGTTTCGGAGATATCGCTAACGCATCTCAAAAAACCAAGAACGCAGCAATTTGGAATCCCTAAAAGTACTTTTCCTATAACTACAAACGATGAAATTGATTGTAGTGAAATTCATTTTTTTGTAGTTCTTATAGTTACTCCGAAAATATAATACATTGTGCGGAAACCAAGCAATTTAAATAAATTTGGGTTTTTTCCTTTGAAATACCTTTTAAATCGTTTGTAGTTTTTCATACGAAAAAACTAATTTTTTTTTCGTCCACAGGTTTCGGAGATATCGCTATCACATCTCAAGAAAACCAAGAACGCAGCAGTTTGGAAGCACTAAAAGTACTTTTCCTATAACTACAAACTATGAAATTGATTGTAGTGAAATTCATTTTTTGTAGTTTTATAATTACTCCGAAAATATTACACAATGTGCGGAAACCAAGCAATTTAAGTAAATTTGGGTTTTTTATTTTTCAAATACATTTTAAATCGTTTGTAGTTTGCATATGAAAAAACTATTTTTTTTCGTCCACAGGTTTCGGAGATATCGTTAGCGCATCTCAAAAAAACTAAGAACGCAGCAGTTTGGAAGCACTAAGAGTACTTTTCCTATAACTAAGAACGATGAAATTGATTGTAGTGAAATTCATTTTTTGTAGTTTTTATAGTTACTCCGAAATTATAATACATTGTGCGGAAACCAAGCAATTTAAGTAAATTTGGGTTTTTTCCTTTTGAAATACCTTTTAAATCGTTTGCAGTTTTTCATACGAAAAAAACTATTTTTTTTCGTCCACTGGTTTCGGAGATATCGCTAACGCATCTTCAAAAAACCAAGAACGCAGCAATTTGGAATCACTAAAAGTACTTTTCCTATAACTACAAAACACGAAATTGATTGTAGTGAAATTAATTTTTTTGTAGTTTTTATAGTTCCTCCGAAAATATAATACATTGTGCGGAAACCAAGCAATTTAAGTAAATCTGGGTTTTTTCATTTTGAAATAAGTTTTAAATCGTTTGTAGTTTTTCATACGAAAAAAACCATTTTTTTTCCGTCCACAGGTTTCGGAGATATCGCTAACGCATCTCAAAAAAACCAAGAACGCAGCAGTTTGGAAGCACTAAAAGTACTTTTCCTATAACTACAAACGATGAAATTGATTGTAGTGAAATTAATTTTTTTGTAGTTTTTATAGTTACTCCGAAAATATAATACATTGTGCGGAAACCAAACAATTTAAGTAAATTTGGTTTTTTTTAAATACGTTTTAAATCGTTTGTAGTTACGAAAAAAACATTTTTTTTTCGTCTACAGGTTTCGGAGATATCACTACCGCATCTCAAAATAACCAAGAACGCAGCAGTTTGGAAACACTCAAATCACTTTTCCTATAACTACAAACGATGAAATTGATTGTAGTGGAATTCATTTTTTTTAGTTTTTATAGCTACTCCGAAAATATAACACATTTTGCGGAAACCAAGCAATTTAATTAAATTTGGGTTTTTTCTTTTTGAAACACGTTTTAAATCGTTTGTAATTTTTCATAAGACAAAAAATTTTTTTTTGGTCCACAGGTTTCGGAGATAGCGCTAACGCATCTCAAAAAAACCAAGAACGCAGCAATTTGGAAGCAATAAAAGTACTTTTCCTATAACTACAAACGATGAAATTGATTGTAGTGAAATTCATTTTTTGTAGTTTTATAGTTACTCCGAAAATATTATACAATGTGCGGAAACCAAGCAGTATTAGTAAATTTGGGTTTTTTACCTTTCAAATACATTTTAAATCGTTTGTAGTTTTTCATACGAAAAAAACTATTTTTTTTCGTCCACAGGTTTCGGAGATATCGCTAACGCATCTTCAAAAAACCAAGAACGCAGCAATTTGGAAGCAATAAAAGTACTTTTCCTATAACTACAAACGATGAAATTGATTTTAGTGAAATTCCTTTTTTTGTAGTTTTATAGTTACTCCTAAAATGTTATAAATTGTGCGGAAACCAAGCCATTTAAGCAAATTTGGGTTTTTTTCTTTTTGAAATACGTTTTAGATCGTTTGCATTTTTCATACGAAAAAAAATTTTTTTTTTGGTCCACAGGTTTCGGAGATATCGCTAACGCATCTCAAGAAAACCTAGAACGCAGCAATTTGGAAGCACTAAGAGAACTTTTCCTATAACTACAAACGACGAAATTTATTGTAGTGAAATTCATTTTTTTGTAGTTTTTATAGTTACTCCGAAAATATAATACGTTGTGCGGAAACCAAGCAATTTAAGTAAATCTGGGTTTTTTTATTTTGAAATACGTTTTAAATCGTTTGTAGTTTTTCATACAAAAAAATAAATTTTTTTCGTCCACAGGTTTCGGAGATATCGCTAACGCTTCTCAAAAAAGCCAAGAACGCAGCAGTTTGGAAGCACTAAAAGTACTTTTCCTATAACTACAAATGATGAAATTGATTGTAGTGAAATTCATTTTTTTGTAGTTTTTATAGTTACTCAGAAAATATAATACATTGTGCGGAAACCAAGCAATTTAAGTAAATTTGGGTTTTTTCTTTTTGAAATACGTTTTAAATCGTTTGTAGTTTTTCATACGAAAAAAACTATTTTTTTTTCGTCCACAGGTTTCGGAAATACTTTTCCTATAACTGCAAACGATGGAATTGATTGTAGTGAAATTCATTTTTTTTGTAGTTTTTATAGTTACTTCGAAAATATAATACATTGTGCGGAAACCAAGCAATTTAAGTAAATTTGGGTTTTTTTCTTTTTGAAATACGTTTTAAATCCTTTGTAGTTTTTCATATGAAAAAACAATTTTTTTTTGTCCACAGGTTTCGGAGATATCGCTAACGCATCTCAAAAAAAAAAGAACGCAGCAGTTTGGAAGCACTAAAAGTACTTTCTTATAACTACAAACGATGAAATTGATTGTAGTGAAATTCATTTTTTGTAGTTTTTATAGTTACTCCGAAAATATAATACATTGTGCGGAAACCAAGCAATTTAAGTAAATTTGGGTTTTTTCTTTTTGAAATACGTTTTAAATCGTTTGTAGTTTTTCATACGAAAAAAAAATTTTTTTTGGTCTACAGGTTTCGGAGATATCGCTAACGCATCTAAAAAAAACCAAGAACGCAGCAATTTGGAAGCACTAAAAGTACTTTTCCTATATCTACAAACGATGAAATTGATTGTAGTGAAATTTTTTTTTTTTGTAGTTTTTATAGTTACTCCGATAATATAATACATTGTGCGGAAACCAAACAATTTAAGTAAATTTGGTTTTTTTCTTTTTCAAATACGTTTTAAATCGTTTATAATTTTTCATACAAAAAAAAAATTTTTTTTTTTGGTCCACAAGTTTCGGAGATATCGCTAACGCATCTCAAAAAAAACCAAGAACGCAGCAATTTGGAATCACTAAAAGTACTTTTCCTATAACTACAAACGATGAAATTGATTGTAGTGAAATTCATTTTTTGTAGTTTTATAGTTACTCCGAAAATATTATACATTGTGTGGAAACCAAGAAATTTAAGTAAATTTAGGTTTTTTATTTTTCAAATACATTTTAAATCGTTTGTAGTTTTTCATACGAAAAAAAAATTTTTTTTGGTCTACAGGTTTCGGAGATATCGCTAACGCATCTAAAAAAAACCAAGAACGCAGCAATTTGGAATCACTAAAAGTACTTTTCCTATAACTACAAACGATGAAATTGATTGTAGTAAAATTCCTTTTTTTTGTAGTTTTGTAGTTACTCCGAAAAGTTAATACATTGTGCGGAACCAAGCCATTTAAGCAAATTTGGTTTTTTTTATTTTTGAAATACGTTTTAGATCGTTTGCAGTTTTTTATAAGAAAAATTATTTTTTTTGGTCCACAGGTTTCGGAGATATCGCAAACGCATCTCAAAAAAACCAAGAACGCAGCAATTTGGAAGCACTAAAAGTACGTTTCCCTATAACTGCAAACGATTCAATTGATTGTAGTGAAATTCATTTTTTTTTTAGTTTTTATAGTTACTCCGAAAATATAATACATTTTGCGGAAACCAAGCAATTTAAGTAAATTTGGGTTTTTTCTTTTTGAAATACGTTTTAAATCGTTTGTAGTTTTTCATACGAAAAAACCAATTTTTTTCGTCTACAGGTTTCGGAGATATCGCTAACGCTTCTCAAAAAAGCCAAGAACGCAGCAGTTTGGAAGCACTAAAAGTACTTTTCCTATAACTACAAACGATGGAATTGATTGTAGTGAAATTCATTTTTTTGTAGTTTTTATAGTTACTTCGAAAATATAATACATTGTGCGGAAAGCAAGCAATTTAAGTAAATTTGGGTTTTTTCTTTTTGAAATACGTTTTAAATCGTTTGTAGTTTTTCATACGAAAAAAACTTTTTTTTGGTCTACAGGTTTCGGAGATATCGCTAACGCTTCTCAAAAAACCAAGAACGCAGCAATTTGGAAGCACTAAAAGTACTTTTCCTATAACTACAAACGATGAAATTGATTGTAGTGAAATTCATTTTTTTGTATTTTTTATAGTTACTCCGAAAATATAATACGTTGTGCGGAAACCAAGCAATTTAAGTAAATCTGGGTTTTTTTATTTTGAAATACGTTTTAAATCGTTTGTAGTTTTTCATACGAAAAAACAAATTTTTTTCGTCCACAGGTTTCGGAAATATCGCTAATGCATCTCAAAAAAACCAAGAACGCAGCAGTTTGGAAGCACTAAAAGTACTTTTCCTATAACTACAAACGATGGAATTGATTGTAGTGAAATTCATTTTTTTTGTAGTTTTTATAGTTACTTCCAAAATATAATACATTGTGCGGAAACCAAGCAATTTAAGTAAATTTGGGTTTTTTCTTTTTGGAATACGTTTTAAATCGTTTGTAGTTTTTCATATGAAAACCCCAATTTTTTTTCGTCCACAGGTTTCGGAGATATCGCTAACACATCTCAAAAAAACGAAGAACGCAGCAGTTTGGAAGCACTAAAAGTACTTTTCCTATAACTACAAACGATGAAATTGATTGTAGTGAAATTCATTTTTTTGTAGTTTTTATAGTTACTCCGAAAATATAATACATTGCGCGGAAACTAAGCAATTAAGCAAATTTGGATTTTTTCTTTTTGAAATACGTTTTAAATTGTTGTAGTTTTTCATAAGAAAACACATTTTTTTTTTGGTCCACAGGTTTCGGAGATATCGCTAACGCATCTCAAAAAAACCAAGAACGCAGCAATTTGGAATCACTAAAAATACTTTTCCTATAACTACAAATGATGAAATTGATTGTAGTGAAATTAATTTTTTTGTGGTTTTTATAGTTACTCCGAAAATATAATACATTGTGCGGAAACCAAACAATTTAAATAAATTTGGTTTTTTTTTTTTGAAATACGTTTTAAATTCTTTGTAGTTTTTCATACGAAAAAAACGTTTTTTTTTCGTCCACATGTTTCGGAGGTATCGCAAACGCATCTCAAAAAAACCAAGAACGCAGCAGTTTGGAAGCACCCAAAGTACTTTTCCTATAACTACAAACGATGAAATTGATTGTAGTGAAATTCGTTTTTTGTAGTTTTATAGTTACTCCGAAAATATTATACATTGTGCGGAAACCAAGCAATTTAAGTAAATTTGGGTTTTTTATTTTTCACATACATTAAAATCGTTTGTAGTTTTTCATACGAAAAAAACTATTTTTTTTTTCGTCCACAGGTTTCGGAGATATCGCTAACGCACCTTCAAAAAACCAAGCACGCAGCAATTTGGAAGCAATAAAAGTACTTTTCCTAGAACTACAAACGATGAAATTGATTGTAGTGAAATTCCTTTTTTTGTAGTTTTATAGTTACTCCGAAAATGTAATACATTGTGCGGAAACCAAGCCATTTAAGCAAATTTGGGTTTTTTTCTTTTTGAAATACGTTAAACAATTTTTTTTTTCGTCCACAGGTTTCGGAGATATCGTTAACGCATCTCAAAAAACTAAGAACGCAGCACTTTGGAAGAACTAAAAGTACTTTTCCTATAACTACAAATGATGAAATTGATTGTAGTCAAATTCATATTTTTTTAGTTTTTATAGTTACTCCGAAAATACAATACATTGTGCGGAAACCAAGCAATTTAAGTAAATATGGGTTTTTTCTTTTTGAAATACGTTTTAAATCGTTTGTAGTTTTTCATACGAAAAAAAAAATTTTTTTTTTTGGTCTACAGGTTTCGGGGATATCGCTAACGCACCTAAAAAAACCAAGAACTTAGCAATTTGGAAGCATTAAAAGTACTTTTCCTATAACTACAAACGATGAAATTGATTGCAGTGAAATTAATTTTTTTTTTAGTTTTTATAGTTACTCCGAAAATATAATACATTGTGCGGAAACCAAGTAATTTAACTAACTTTGGGGTTTTTCTTTTCGAAATACGTTTTAAATCGTTTGTAGTTTTTCATACGAAAAAAAAATTTTTTTTTGGTCCACAGGTTTCGGAGATATCGCTATCGCATCTCAAAAAAAAAACAAGAACGCAGCAATTTGGAAGCACTAAAAGTACCTTTCCCTATAACTACAAACGATTCAATTGATTGTAGTGAAATTCATTTTTTTGTAGTTTTTATAGTTACTCCGAAAATATAATACGTTGTGCGGAAACCAAGCAATTTAAGTAAATGTGGGGTTTTTCTTTTTGAAATACGTTTTAAATCGTTTGTAGTTTTTCATACGAAAAAAACAATTTTTTTTCGTCCACAGGTTTCGGAGATATCGCTAACTAATCTCAAAAAACCAAGAACGCAGCAGTTTGGAAGCACTAAAAGTACTTTTCCTCTAACTAAAAACGATGAAATTGATTGTAGTGAAATTAATTTTTTTGTAGTTTTTATAGTTACTCCGAAAATATAATACATTGTGCGGAAACCAAGCAATTTAGGTAAATTTGGGTTTTTCTCTTTGAAATACGTTTTAAATCGTTTGTAGTTTTTCATGTGAAAAAACAAATTTTTTTCGTCCACAGGTTTCGGAGATATCGCTAACGCATCTCAAAAAAAAAAGAACGCAGCAGTTTGGAAGCACTAAAAGTACTTTCCTATAACTAAAAACGATGAAATTGATTCATTTTTTTGTAGTTTTTATAGTTACTCCGAAAATATAATACGTTGTGCGGAAACCAAGCAATTTAAGTAAATGTGGGGTTTTTCTTTTTGAAATACGTTTTAAATCGTTTGTAGTTTTTCATACGAAAAAAACAATTTTTTTTCGTCCACAGGTTTCGGAGATATCGCTAACGCATCTCAAAAAAAAAAAGAACGCAGCAGTTTGGAAGCACTGAAAGTACTTTCCTATAACTAAAAACGATGAAATTGATTGTAGTGAAATTCATTTTTTTGTAGTTTTTATAGTTACTCCGAAAATATAATACATTGTGCGGAAACCAAGCAATTTAAGTAAATGTGGGTTTTTTCTTTTTGAAATACGTTTTAAATCGTTTTTAGTTTTTCATACGAAAAAAAATTTTTTTTTGGTCTACAGGTTTCGGAGATATCGCTAACGCATATTAAAAAAACCAAGAACACAGCAATTTGGAATCACTAAAAGTACTTTTCCTATAACTACACACGATGAAATTGATTGTAGTGCAATTCATTTTTTTGTAGTTCTTATAGTTACTCCGAAAATATAATACATTTTGCGGAAACCAAGCGCAATAAGTAAATTTGGTTTTTTTCTTTTTGAAACACGTTTTAAATAGTTTATAGTTTTTCATACGAAAACAAAATTTTTTTTTTGTCCACAGGTTTCGGAGATATCGCTAACGCATCTCAAAAAAACCAAGAACGCAGCAATTTGGAAGCACTAAAAGTACATTTCCTATAACTACAAACGATGAAATTGATTGTAGTGAAACTCATTTTTTTGTAGTTTTTATAGTTACTCCGAAAATATAATACATTGTGCGGAAACCAAGCAATTTAAGTAAATTTAGGTTTTTTATTTTTGAAATACGTTTTAAATCGTTCGTAGTTTTTCATAAGAAGAAAAATTTTTTTTGGTCCACAGGTTTCGGAGATATCGCTAACGCATCTCAAAAAAACCAAGAACGCAGCAATTTGGGATCACTAAAAGTACTTTTCCTATAACTACAAACGATGAAATTGATTGTAGTGAAATTCATTTTTTTGTAGTACTTATAGTTACTGCGAAAATATAATTCATTTTGCGGAAACCAAGCACAGTAAGTAAATTTGGTTTTTTTTTTGAAATACGTTTTAAAACGTTTATAATTTTTCATACGAAAAAAAATTTTTTTTTGGTCCACAGGTTTCGGAGATATCGCTAACTCATCTCAAAAAAACCAAGAACGCAGCAATTTGGGATCACTAAAAGTACTTTTCCTATAACTACAAACGATGAAGTTGATTGTAGTGAAATTAATTTTTTTGTAGTACTTATAGTTACTCCGAAAATATAATTCATTTTGCGGAAACCAAGCACAGTAAGTAAATTTGCTTTTTTTTTTGAAATACGTTTTAAATCGTTTATAATTTTTCATACGAAAAAAAAATTTTGTTTGGTCCACAGGTTTCGGAGATATCGCTAACACATCTCAAAAAAACCAAGAACGCAGCAATTTGGAATCACTAAAAGTACTTTTCTTATAACTACAAACGACGAAATTGATTGTAGTGAACTTCATTTTTTTGTAGTTTTTATAGTTACTCCGAAAATATAATACATTGTGCGGAAACCAAGCAATTAAGCAAATTTGGATTTTTTCTTTTTCAAATACGTTTTAAATCGTTGTAGTTTTTCATAAGAAAAAAATTATTTTTTGGTCCACAGGTTTCGGAGATATCGCAAACGCATCTCAAAAAAAACCAAGAACGCAGTAATTTGGAATCACTAAAAGTACTTTTCCTATAACCACAAACGATGAAATTGATTGTAGTGAAACCCATTTTTTTGTAGTTTTTATAGTTACTCCGAAAATATAATACATTGTGCGGAAACCAAGCAATTAAGCAAATTTGGATTTTTTCTTTTTGAAATACGTTTTAAATCGTTGTAGTTTTTCATAAGAAAAAAATTTTTTTTTTGGTCCACAGGTTTCGGAGATATCGTTAGCGCATCTCGAAAAAACTAAGAACGAAGCAATTTGGAATCACTAAAAGTACTTTTCCTATAACTACAAACGATGAAATTGATTGTAGTGAAACTCATTTTTTTGTAGTTTTTATAGTTACTCCGAAAATATAATTCATTGTGCGGAAACCAAGCAATTAAGCAAATTGGGTTTTTTTCTTTTTGAAATACGTTTTAAATCGTTGTAGTTTTTCATAAGAAATAAAATTTTTTTTGGTCCAAAGGTTTCGGAGATATCGCTAACGCATCTCAAAAAAACCAAGAACGCAGCAATTTGGAATCACTAAAAGTACTTTTCTTATAACTACAAACGATGAAATTGATTGTAGTGAACTTCATTTTTTTGTAGTTGTTATAGTTACTCCGAAAATATAATACATTGTGCGGAAACCAAGGAATTTAAGTAAATTTGGGGTTTTTCCTTTTGAAATACCTTTTAAATCGTTTGTAGTTTTTCATACGAAAAAACCAATTTTTTTTTCGTCCACAGGTTTCGGATATATCGCTAACACATCTCAAAAAACCCAAGAACGCAGCAATTTGGAAGCACTAAAAGTACTTTTCCTATAACTATAAACGATGAAATTTATTGTAGTGAAATTAATTTTTTTGTAGTTTTTATAGTTACTCCGAAAATATAATACATTGTGCGGAAACCAAACAATTTAAGTAAATTTGTTTTTTTTTTTTTTAAATACGTTTTAAATCGTGTGTAGTTTTTCACACGAAAAAAATATTTTTTTTTCGTCCACAGGTTTCGGAGATATCGCTAACGCATCTCAAAAAAACCAAGAACGCAGCAGTTTGGGAGCACTCAAAGTACTTTTCCTATAACTACAAACGATGAAATTGATTGTAGTGAAATTTATTTTTTTTAGTTTTTATAGTTACTCCGAAAATGTAACTCATTTTGCGGAAACCAAGCAATTTAATTAAATTTTGTTTTTTTTCTTTTTGAAACACGTTTTAAATCGTTTGTAGTTTTTCATAAGAAAACAATTTTTTTTTTTGTCCACATGTTTCGGAGATATCGCTAACGCATCTCAAAAAAACCAAGAACGCAGAAATTTGGAAGCAATAAAAGTACTTTTCCTATAACTACAAACGATGAAATTGATTGTAGTGAAATTCATTTTTTGTAGTTTTATAGTTACTCCTAAAATGTAATACATTGTGCGGAAACCAAGCCATTTAAGCAAATTTGGGTTTTTTCTTTTTGAAATACGTTTTAAATCGTTTGTAGTTATTCATACGAAAAAACAAATTTTTTTCGCCCACAGGTTTCGGAGATATCGCTAACGCTTCTCAAAAAAGCCAAGAACATTGTGCGGAAACCAAGCAATTTAAGTAAATTTGGGTTTTTTATTTTTCAAATACATTTTAAATCGTTTGTAGTCTTTCATACGAAAAAAAGTATTTTTTTTTCGTCCACAGGTTTCGGAGATATCGCTAACGTATCTTCAAAAAACCAAGAACGCAGCAATTTGGAAGCACTAAAAGTACTTTTCCTATAACTACAAACGATTAAATTGATTGTAGTGAAATTCCTTTTTTTGTAGTTTTATAGTTACTCTGAAAATGTAATACATTGTGCGGAAACCAAGCCATTTAAGCAAATTTGGGTTTTTTCTTTTTGAAATACGTTTTAAATCGTTTGTAGTTATTCATACGAAAAAACAATTTTTTTTCGCCCAGAGGTTTCGGAGATATCGCTAACGCTTCTCAAAAAAGCCAAGAACGCAGCAGTTTGGAAGCACTAAAAGTAGTTTTCCTATAACTACAAACGATGAAATTGATTGTAGTGAAATTCATTTTTTTGTAGTTTTTATAGTTACTCCGAAAATATAATACATTGTGCGGAAACCAAGCAATTTAAGTAAATTTGGGTTTTTTCTTTTTGAAATACGTTTTAAATCGTTTGTAGTTTTTCAAACGAGAAAACAATTTTTTTTTGGTCCACAGGTTTCGGAGATATCGATAACGCATCTCTAAAAACCAAGAACGCAGCAATTTGGAGGCACTAAAAGTACTTTTCCTATAACTACAAACGATGAAATTGATTGTAGTGAAATTCATTTTTTTTGTAGTTTTTAGAGTTACTCCGAAAATATAATACATATTGCGGAAACCAAGCAGTTTAAGTAAATTTGGGTTTTTTCTCTTTGAAATACGTTTTAAATCGTTTGTAGTTATTCATACGAAAAAACAAATTTTTTTCGCCCACAGGTTTCGGAGATATCGCTAACACTTCTCAAAAAAGCCAAGAACGCAGCAGTTTGGAAGCACTAAAAGTAGTTTTCCTATAACTACAAACGATGAAATTGATTGTAGTGAAATTCATTTTTTTGTAGTTTTTATAGTTACTCCGAAAATATAATACATATTGCGGAAACCAAGCAGTTTAAGTAAATTTGGGTTTTTTCTTTTTGAAATACGTTTTAAATCGTTTGTAGTTATTCATACGAAAAAACAAATTTTTTTCGCCCACAGGTTTCGGAGATATCGCTAACGCTTCTCAAAAAAGCCAAGAACGCAGCAGTTTGGAAGCACTAAAAGTAGTTTTCCTATAACTACAAACGATGAAATTGATTGTAGTGAAATTCATTTTTTTGTAGTTTTTATAGTTACTCCGAAAATATAATACATTGTGCGGAAACCAAGCAATTTAAGTAAATTTGGGTTTTTTCTTTTTGAAATACGTTTTAAATCGTTTGTAGTTTTTCAAACGAGAAAACAATTTTTTTTTGGTCCACAGGTTTCGGAGATATCGATAACGCATTTCTAAAAACCAAGAACGCAGCAATTTGGAGGCACTAAAAGTACTTTTCCTATAACTACAAACGATGAAATTGATTGTAGTGAAATTCATTTTTTTGTAGTTTTTATAGTTACTCCGAAAATATAATACGTTTTGCGGAAACCAAGCAATTTAAGTAAATATGGGTTTTTTCTTTTTGAAATACGTTTTAAATCGTTTGTAGTTTTTCATACGAAAAAAACAATTTTTTTTCGTCCACTGGTTTCGGAGATATCGCTAACGCATCTCAAAAAAACCAAGAACGCAGCAGTTTGGAAGCACTAAAAGTACTTTTCCTATAACTACAAACGATGAAATTGATTGTAGTGAAATTCATTTTTTTGTAGTTTTTATAGTTACGTTTCCCTATAACTGCAAACGATTCAATTGATTGTAGTGAAATTCATTTTTTTGTAATTTTTATAGTTACTCCGAAAATATAATACATTGTGCGGAAACCAAGCAATTTAAGTAAATTTGGGTATTTTCTTTTTGAAATACGTTTTAAATCGTTTGTAGTTTTTCATATGAAAAAACAAATTTTTTTCGTCCAAAGGTTTCGGAGATATCGCTAACGCATCTCAAAAAAATAGAACGCAGCAGTTTGGAAGCACTAAAAGTACTTTCCTATAACTAAAAACGATGAAATTGATTGTAGTGAAATTCATTTTTTTGTAGTTTTTATAGTTATTCCGAAAATATAATACATTTTGCGGAAACCAAGCAGTTTAAGTAAATTTGGGTTTTTTCTTTTTGAAATACATTTTAAATCGTTTGTAGTTTTTCATATGAAAAAACAGTTTTTTTTTTCGTCCACAGGTTTCGGAGATATCGTTCACGCATCTCAAAAAAACTAAGAACGCAGCAGTTTAGAAGCACTAAGAGTACTTTTCCTATAACTAAGAACGATGAAATTGATTGTAGCGAAATTCCTTTTTTTGTAGTTTTTATAGTTACTCCGAAAATATAATACATTGTGCGGAAACCAAGCAATTTAAGTAAATTTGGGTTTTTTCTTTTTGAAATACGGTTTAAATCGTATGTAGTTTTTCATACGAAAAAAAATTTTTTTTTTGGTCTACAGGTTTCGGGGATATCGCTAACGCACCTCAAAAAACCAAGAACTTAGCAATTTGGAAGCAGTAAAAGTACTTTTCCTATAACTACAAACGATGAAATTGATTGTAGTGAAATTAATTTTTTTGTAGTTTTTATAGTTATTTCGAAAATATAAAACATTTTGCGGAAACCAAGCAATTTAAGTAAATTTGGGTTTTTTCTTTTTGAAATACGTTTTAAATCGTTTGTAGTTTTTCACAAGAAAAAAAATTTTTTTTTTGGTCCACAGGTTTCGGAAATATCGCTAACGCATCTCAAAAAAACCAAGAACGCAGCAATTTGGAAGCACTAAAAGTACTTTTCCTATAACTACAAATGATAAATTGATTGTAGTGAAATTCATTTTTTTGTAGTTTTTATAGTTACTCCGAAAATATAACACATTGTGCGGAAAACAAACAATTTAACTAAATTTGGTTTTTTCTTTCTGTAATACGTTTTAAATCGTTTGTAGTTTTTCACACGAAAAAAAAATTTTTTTTTTGGTCAACAGGTTTCGGAGATATCGCTAACGCATCTCAAAAAACCCAAGAACGCAGTAATTTGGAAGCACTAAAAGTACTTTTCCTATAACTACAAACCATGAAATTGATTGTAGTGAAATTCATTTTTTTGTAGCTCTTATAGTTACTCCGACAATATAATACATTGTGTGGAAACCAAGCACTTTAAGTAAATTTGTTTTTTTTTTTTTTGAAATACGTTTTAAATCGTTCGTAGTTTTTCATGCAAAAAAAATTTTTTTTTAGTCCAAAGGTTTCGGAAATATCGCTAACGCATCTCAAAAAAACCAAGAACGCAGCAATTTAGAAGCACTAAGAGTACTTTTCCTATAACTACAAACGATGAAATTGATTGTAGAGAAATTCCTTTTTTTTTAGTTTTTATAGTTACTCCGAAAATATAACACATTGTGCGGAAAACAAACAATTTAACTAAATTTGGTTTTTTCTTTCTGTAATACGTTTTAAATCGTTTGTAGTTTTTCACAAGAAAAAAAAATTTTTTTTTTGGTCCACAGGTTTCGGAAATATCGCTAACGCATCTCAAAAAAACCAAGAACGCAGCAATTTAGAAGCACTAAGAGTACTTTTCCTATAACTACAAACGATGAAATTGATTGTAGAGAAATTCCTTTTTTTTTAGTTTTTATAGTTACTCCGAAAATATAACACATTGTGCGGAAAACAAACAATTTAACTAAATTTGGTTTTTTCTTTCTGTAATACGTTTTAAATCGTTTGTAGTTTTTCACAAGAAAAAAAAATTTTTTTTTTGGTCCACAGGTTTCGGAAATATCGCTAACGCATCTCAAAAAAACCAAGAACGCAGCAATTTAGAAGCACTAAGAGTACTTTTCCTATAACTACAAACGATGAAATTGATTGTAGAGAAATTCCTTTTTTTTTAGTTTTTATAGTTACTCCGAAAATATAATACATTGTGCGGAAACCAAGTAATTTAAGTAAATTTGGAGTTTTTCTTTTTGAAATACTTTTTAAATCGTTTATAGTTTTTCATACGAAAAAAAAAAATTTTTTTGGTCCACAGGTTTCGGAGATATCGCTAACGCATCTCAAAAAAACCAAGAACGCAGCAATTTGGAAGCACTAAAAGTACTTTTCCTATAACTACAAACGATAAAATTGATTGTAGTGAAATTAATTTTTTTTGTAGTTTTTATAGTTATTCCGAAAATATAAAACATTTTGCGGAAACCAAGCAATTTAAGTAAATTTGGGTTTTTTTTTTTTGAAATACGTTTTAAATCGTTTTTAGTTTTTCACACGAAAAAATAAATTTTTTTTTGGTCCACAGGTTTCGGAAATATCGCTAACGCATCTCAAAAAAACCAAGAACGCAGCAATTTAGAAGCACAAGAGTACTTTTCCTATAACTACAAACGATGAAATTGATTGTAGAGAAATTCCTTTTTTTTTAGTTTTTATAGTTACTCCGAAAATATAATACATTGTGCGGAAACCAAGCAATTTAAGTAAATTTGGGTTTTTTTCTTTTTGAAATACGTTTTGAATCGTTTGTAGTTTTTTATACGAAAAAAAAAATTTTTCTTGGTCCCCAGGTTTCGGAGATATCGCTAACGCATCTCAAAAAAACAAAGAACACAGCAATTTGGAAGCACTAAAAGTACTTTTCCTATAACTACAAACGATGAAATTGATTGTAGTGAAATTAATTTTTTTGTAGTTTTTATAGTTATTCCGAAAATATAATACATTGTGCGGAAACCAAGCAATTTAAGTAAATTTGGTTTTTTCTTTTTGAAATACGTTTTAAATCGTTTGTAGTTTTTCATAGGAAAAAAAATTTTTTTTGTCCACAGGTTTCGGAGATATCGCTAACGCATCTCAAAAAACCAAGAACACAGCAATTTTGAAGCACTAAAAGTACTTTTCCTATAACTACAAACGATGAAATTGATTGTAGTTAAATTCATTTTTTTGTAGTTTTTATAATTACACCGAAAATATAATACGTTGTGCGGAAACTAAGCATTTAAGCAAATTTGCTTTCTTCTTTTTGAAATACGTTTTAAATCGTTTGTAGTTTTTCATAAGAAAAAAATTTTTTTTTGTCTACAGGTTTCGGAGATATCGCTAACGCATCTCAAAAACAGCCAAGAACGCAGCAATTTGGAAGCACTAAAAGTACTTTTCCTATAACTACAAATGATAAATTGATTGTAGTGAAATTCATTTTTTTTGTAGTTTTTATAGTTACTCCGAAAATGTAACACATTGTGCGGAAAACAAACAATTTAACTAAATTTGGCTTTTTCTTTCTGTAATACGTTTTAAATCGTTTGTAGTTTTTCACACGAAAAAAACATTTTTTTTTGGTCAACAGGTTTCGGAGATATCGCTAACGCATCTCAAAAAAACCAAGAACGCAGTAATTTGGAAGCACTAAAAGTACTTTTCCTATAACTACAAATCATGAAATTGATTGTAGTGAAATTAATTTTTTTGTAGTTTTTATAGTTACTCCGAAAATAAAATACATTGTGCGGAAACCAAGCAATTTAAGTAAATTTGGGTTTTTCTTTTTGAAATACGTTTTAAATCGTTTGTAGTTTTTTATACGAAAAACAATTTTTTTTTGGTAAACAGGTTTCGGAGATATCGCCAACGCATCTCATAAAAACGAAGAACGCAGTAGTTTGGAAGCACTAAGAGTACTTTTCCTATAACTACAAACGATGAAATTGATTGTAGTGAAATTGATTTTTTTGTACTTTTCATAGTTACTACGAAAATATAATACCTTGTACGGAAACCAAACAATTTAAGCAAATTTGGGTTTTTTTCTTTTTGAAATACATTTTAAATCGTTTGTAGTTTTTGATAGGAAAAAAAATTTTTTTTTTGGTCCACAGGTTTCGGAGATATCGCTAACGCATCTCAAGAAAACCAAGAACGCAGCAATTTGGAAGCACTAAAAGTACTTTTCCTATAACTACAAACGATGAAATTGATTGTAGTGAAATTCATTTTTTTTGTAGCTCTTATAGTTACTCCGACAATATAATACATTGTGTGGAAACCAAGCACTTTAAGTAAATTTGTTTTTTTTTTTTTGAAATACGTTTTAAATCGTTCGTACTTTTTCATACAAAAAAAATTTTTTTTTAGTCCAAAGGTTTCGGAAATATCGCTAACGCGTCTCATAAAAACCAAGATCGCAGTAATTTGGAAGCACTAAAAGTACTTTTCCTATAACTACAAACGATGAAATTGATTGTAGTGAAATTCATTTTTTTGTAGTTTTTATAGTTACTCCGAAAATATAATACATTGTGCGGAAACCAAAATTTGTTTTTGGTCCACAGGTTTCGGAGATATCGGTAACGCATCTCAAGAAAACCAAGAACGCAGCAATTTGGAAGCACTAAGAGTACTTTTCCTATAACTATAAAGGATGAAATTGATTGTAGCGAAATTCCTTTTTTTGTAGTTTTTATAGTTACTCCGAAAATATAATACATTGTGCGGAAACCAAGCAATTTAAGTAAATTTGGGTTTTTTCTTTTTGAAATACGGTTTAAATCGTTTGTAGTTTTTCATACGAAAACAATTTTTTTTTTTTTGGTCTACAGGTTTCGGGGATATCGCTAACGCACCTAAAAAAACCAAGAACTTAGCAATTTGGAAGAACTAAAAGTACTTTTCCTATAACTACAAATGATGAAATTGATTGTAGTTAAATTCATTTTTTTGTAGTTTTTATAGTTACTCCGAAAATATAATACATTGTGCGGAAACCAAGCACTTTAAGTAAATATGGGTTTTTTCTTTTTGAAATACGTTTTAAATCGTTTTTAGTTTTTCATACGAAAAAAAAATTTGTTTTTGGTCCACAGGTTTCGGAGATATCGGTAACGCATCTCAAGAAAACCAAGAGCGCAGCAATTTGGAAGCACTAAGAGTACTTTTCCTATAACTATAAAGGATGAAATTGATTGTAGCGAAATTCCTTTTTTTGTAGTTTTTATAGTTACTCCGAAAATATATTACATTGTGCGGAAACCAAGCAATTTAAGTAAATTTGGGTTTTTTCTTTTTGAAATACGGTTTAAATCGTTTGTAGTTTTTCATACGAAAAAAAATTTTTTTTGGTCTACAGGTTTCTGGGATATCGCTAACGCACCTAAAAAAAACCAAGAACTTAGCAATTTGGAAGAACTAAAAGTACTTTTCCTATAACTACAAACGATGAAATTGATTGTAGTGAAATTCATTTTTTTTGTAGTTTTTATAGTTACTCCGAAAATATAATACATAGTGCGGAAACCAAGCAATTTAAGTAAATTTAGGTTTTTTCTTTTCGAAATACGTTTTAAATCGTTTTTAGTTTTTCATACGAAAAAAAAATTTGTTTTTGGTCCACAGGTTTCGGAGATATCGCATCTCAAGAAAACCAAGAACGCAGCAATTTGGAAGCACTAAGAGTACTTTTCCTATAACTACAAATGATGAAATTGATTGTAGTCAAATTCATTTTTTTGTAGTTTTTATAGTTACTGCGAAAATATAATACATTGTGCGGAAACCAAGTAATTTAAGTAAATTTGGGGTTTTTCTTTTTGAAATACGTTTTAAATCGTTTATAGTTTTTCATACGAAAAAAAAATTTTTTTTGGTCCACAGGTTTCGGAGATATCGCTAACGCATCTCGAAGAACCCAAGAACGCAGCAATTTGGAAGCACTAAAAGTACTTTTCCTATAACTACAAACGATGAAATTGATTGTAGTGAAATTAATTTTTTTTGTAGTTTTTATAGTTATTCCGAAAATATAAAACATTTTGCGGAAACCAAGCAATTTAAGTAAATTTGGGTTTTTTCTTTTTGAAATACGTTTTAAATCGGTTTTAGTTTTTCACACGAAAAAAAAATTTTTTTTGGTCCACAGGTTTCGGAAATATCGCTAACGCATCTCAAAAAAACCAAGAACGCAGCAATTTAGCAGCACTAAGAGTACTTTTCCTATAACTACAAACGATGAAATTGATTGTAGAGAAATTCCTTTTTTTTCTAGTTTTTATAGTTACTCCGAAAATATAATACATTGTGCGGAAACCAAGCAATTTAAGTAAATTTGGGTTTTTTCTTTTTGAAATACGGTTTAAATCGTTTGTAGTTTTTCATACGAAAAAAAATTTTTTTTTTTGTCTACAGGTTTCGGGGATATAACTAACGCACCTAAAAAAACCAAGAACTTAGCAATTTGGAAGAACTAAAAGTACTTTTCCTATAACTACAAATGATGAAATTGATTGTAGTCAAATTCATTTTTTTTGTTGAAATAATAACTTGGAGTTTTAAGTTCAATATTTCCTATTGAGAACATATTTCTAATAATTAGAATGAATAAGACATATTACATATATTGATGAGTTAACTATATGTACACATGAATTTTATCTTTTAGTCCTCATTAAATCGTTGAACTAAGAAGTGCTTTTCTTTTATTGTACCGGACATTCACGTAAGTATACAAACCCCCTTCCAAATTCCTACCAACAAAGGTTATGGTCCCAGATCGCGTGTGAAGTTATTTAAAATTTAATAATTAATCGGGTTTTACAAAATAAAATTTTAAAAATGAATTCGAGTTTGCAAATCGAAAAACTGAGCGATAATAACTATGATGTGTGGTGCATGCAAATGCGCAGCATATTTGTTAATATGGACCAAAGGCGCATCGTTAATGAAGATTGTAAACGCAGTGATGAAAATGCAGAAAAGTGGGATCAAGATGATCAAAAAGCGCTAGCTAATATTATTTTATGCGTAAAACCGACGCAACTCAGCAATATTAAGGCTTGTAAAACTTCAGTGGAAGCATGGAAGAGGCTTCGAGATGTTCATGTGCCGAGGGGACCTTTACAAAAAGTTTCGCTTTATAAAAAGTTGCTTGGTTGCAGTATGTCTGCTGGTCAAAGCATGTCAACTTATCTAAATTCGTTTGTCGAAGTCGTAGATAAATTAGCCGAAGTGAACATCGAGTTAAACGAAGAGCTAAAAGTCATAATACTATTATCTAGTTTGCCGTACGAGTACGAAAACTTCGTGGTAGCTATCGAGACTCGTGATGAATTGCCGAGTTTCAGTACTTTAAAAGTAAAGCTGTTAGAAGAGTGTGCTAGAAGGGAACAACAAGCAGATCAAAAAGCTCCTGCGCACGCTGTTTATACAAGTGTAAGAGAATCAGCGCATAATGGTAATAAAATAAATACAAAAGCAAAAAGTCATGTAAAGTCAAATGAGTTCAAGGGTAAATGCTTTAGTTGTGGCATGCGTGGCCATACGGCTTCACAATGCAAAAGAAAGGGCAAACAACAATATGATCGTGAAGATAAACAAAGTTCTAAAATTAACGAGCTTTCTTACGCTGTATATGCTGCTGCTGTGGGGGATGAACGAAGTAAATACAATTGGTGTGTCGACAGTGGTGCAACAACACATATGTGTTGCGACAAGAATATGTTCGTGTCATTCATCGAAAAACGAGAAAAAGTTATGTTAGCAGCAGATAATTTCACTTACTCACAAGGTATAGGTACGGTCAAAATAAAAACAAATGAATGTGAAATAGAGCTACGTGATGTATTGTTTGTGCCTTCACTGAAAATGAACTTTTATTCTGTTAACAAAGCTCTGCAGCATAAACATACAGTGGTAATCAAAAACTATGTTGTGGAAGTAAAAAATTCCATAGGGTTAACATTGCTTAGAGCTAGATTACAAAATGATTTGTTTATATTCAATGCACAAGTACAAGGTTCAAAAATTTATTTAAATAATTTAAAGTGGCATAATCGATATGGTCATATAAACTTCGAAAGTTTAAAGAAAATTGCCGACAAAGGTTTAGTGCGCGGTATGGACACAAAAGATGTGAAAACAAAAACAAATTGTGACACATGCAACAAAGCAAAATTAAGTGCAATGCCTTTTCCAAAAAAATTTGAAATTGAGCCAAAAGAAATATTAGAGCTTGTGCATACAGATGTATGTGGACCCATAAACGTAAAATCAGTAGGTGGTGCACGATACTTTCTCACATTTATTGACGATTTCTCGAGAATGATTTTTGTTTATTGTATTAAAGAAAAGAGCGAAGTATTTGAAAAGTTTCAATTATTCAAAAATATGGTCGAATGTCAAACTCAGAAGAAAATTAAAAAGCTCCGAAGTGACAATGGTACGGAGTACATAAACAATAAATTTACCGATTTTTTAAATGAGTGCGGAATTCAAAGGCAGTTAACTGTGCCATATACTCCCCAGCAAAATGGAGTGGCAGAGAGATTTAACCGCACAATTGTAGAAATGGCTAGAAGTTTGCTGGTGCATGCAAATATAGAACAAGAATTGTGGGGTGAAGCTATACACACAGCTGTATATTTACGTAATCGCGCACCTACCAAATTACTTAGAGATTGCACTCCTTATGAGATTTGGTACAACAAAAAGCCGTCGGTAAAACATTTCAGGGTTTTTGGTTCGCGCGCATTCGCGTTAAATAAAACGCAGCGTGGTAAATTCAGCGCAAAGGGCAAAGAGTATTTGTTCGTCGGATATTCTGAGATTGCAAAAGCTTATCGCTTGTATGATAAGGAAACGAGGCAAATTTGTGTAAGACGTGACGTAAAATTTTTAGAAGATGAAGTCAACTTAGCTGTGCCCGAAGGTGACACCAAAAACAGAGATGAAAATGACATTGCTACAATTTTTGTAAAAATCGACGATCGTAAACATGTTGAAGAAGAGCGGAAAGAAGATGAAGAGTTTGAAAGTTGCACCGAAGACGAAACAGAGGTAGAAGAGGCAAATGTAGGCAATGTTGCAGAGAATGGAATCGTTTCGGATGAAATGCAATTAATAGGTGAGTCTCATAGAAATGGAAACGAATCACGTCGCGGTCGAGGTAGGCCAAAAATTATTCACACTGGTCAAGTAGGGCGTCCCAAAAAAGAGTATCAGATGCTAAATTATCTACAATATGGTGAAGATATAGACACGCCGCGATCGGTCAAAGAAGCATTGTCAAGCGAATACTCCTTTGAGTGGAAGAAATCAATGGAAGAAGAATATTCGGCGCTTCTTGCTAACAACACTTGGTCAGCAGTAGATCTGCCTGATGGTCAAAAAGCGATTGGATCGAAGTGGGTTTTTCGAATAAAACGTGATTCAGATGGCAATATTCAAAAGTTCAAGTCGGGACTAGTAGCAAAAGGCTGCAGTCAGCAGCTGGGTTTAAATTACTGGGAAAATTTTTCGCCTGTAATACGATATAAAACAATTCGTATGCTACTTGCTATTGCCGTTGAGAAAGAGCTTCACTTACATCAGATCGATATTTCCAATGCATATCTCAATAGTAAGATTACGGAAGAAATTTACCTTAAACAACCAGAAGAATTTGTAGACAATAAAAATCCTAATAAAGTTTTAAAGCTAAATAAAGCCATTTACGGCTTAAAGCAGTCTGGGCGACACTGGAATAGTACTCTTGATGTAGCATTGAAAGATATGGGTTTCAGCCCATGCAAAAGCGAACCGTGTTTGTATGTCAAACCATGTTGTATGCCATTGTATTGGCAGTTATAGTTACATTGCCGTTTATGTCGACGATCTTATCTTAGCATGTCCAAGCGAGAAAGAAATTGCGATAATTAAAAAATCATTATCGTCTAAATTTCAACTACACGATAGCGGGGCAATGACATTTTTTCTTGGCTTCGAAATAGAACGTCAGGGTAAGACAGGTGCGATTTCTGTGTGTCAGAAGAACTATATAAACGAGTTATTGAGTATGTATGGTGTGACATCATGTCGTCCGGTAAGCACACCTCTAGATCCTGGTTTTCAAGTAAGCTGCAGAAATGACAAGTGCACTAAAATAGACGCAACAAGCTATCAATCGTTAATTGGATCTTTAATGTACTTGGCCATTTCAACGCGGCCAGACATTATGCACGCAGTAAGTTTATTAGCACAAAGAAACCAAGAACCCCACACAGAACATGTGGCTGGTGCAAAACATGTCCTACGATACTTATCAAAAACCATCAATTTAAAGTTACACTACTGCAAAAATGGTAAACCGGTAGAAGGCTATGCGGATGCGGATTGGGCGAGTAACAATTTAGATAGGAAATCATACACCGGTTATTCGTTCTTTTTGGCGGGTAGCGCTTTTTCCTGGCAAGCAAAGAAGCAAGATGTAGTCGCATTGAGCAGCACAGAGGCTGAGTACATCGCTTTAAGTACGGCAGCAAAAGAGGCTGTATATCTGCGGCGCTTACCTAAAGAAGTTGGTTTTATTCACGACATCGGTCCTGTTAAGTTAAAAGGCGACAACATGAGCGCAATTCAAATTTCAAAGAACCCTGTGTTCCACAAGCGAACCAAGCACATAGATTTGAAATATCATTATATCCGAGAAGTTGTCGAACAAAAAGTAATTATAAAAATATAAAACATTGTGCGGAAATCAAGCAATTTAAGTAAATTTGGGTTTTTTCTTTTTGAAATACGTTTTAAATCGTTTTTAATTTTTCATACGAAAAAAAAAATTTTTTTTTGGTCCACAGGTTTCGGAGATATCGCTAACGCATCTCAAAAAAAACCAAGAACACAGCAATTTGCAAGCACTAAAAGTACTTTTCCTATAACTACAAACGATGAAACTGTTTGTAGTGAAATTAATTTTTTTGTAGTTTTTATAGTTATTCCGAAAATATAATACATTGTGCGGAAACCAAGCAATTTAAGTAAATTTGGTTTTTTCTTTTTGAAATACGTTTTAAATCGTTTGTAGTTTCTCATAGGAAAAAAAATTTTATTTGTCCACAGGTTTCGGAGATATCGCTAACGCATCTCAAAAAACCAAGAACGCAGCAATTTTGAAGCACTAAAAGTACTTTTCCTATAACTACAAACGATGAAATTGATTGTAGTGAAATTCATTTTTTTGTAGTTTTTATAGTTACTCCGAAAATATAACACATTGTGCGGAAAACAAACAATTTAACTAAATTTGGTTTTTTCTTTTTGAAATACGTTTTAAATCGTTTGTAGTTTCTCATAGGAAAAAAAATTTTATTTGTCCACAGGTTTCGGAGATATCGCTAACGCATCTCAAAAAACCAAGAACGCAGCAATTTTGAAGCACTAAAAGTACTTTTCCTATAACTACAAATGATGAAATTGATTGTAGTGAAATTCATTTTTTTGTAGTTTTTATAATTACACCGAAAATATAATACGTTGTGCGGAAACTAAGCATTTAAGCAAATTTGGTTTCTTCTTTTTGAAATACGTTTTAAATCGTTTGTAGTTTTTCATAAGAAAAAAATTATTTTTTGTCTACAGGTCTCGGAGATATCGCTAACGCATCTCAAAAACAGCCAAGAACGCAGCAATTTGAAGCACTAAAAGTACTTTTCCTATAACTACAAATGATAAATTGATTGTAGTGAAATTCATTTTTTTGTAGTTTTTATAGTTACTCCGAAAATATAACACATTGTGCGGAAAACAAACAATTTAACTAAATTTGGTTTTTTCTTTCTGAAATACGTTTTAAATCGTTTGTAGTTTTTCACACGAAAAAAAAATTTTTTTTTGGTCAACAGGTTTTGGAGATATCGCTAACGCATCTCAAAAAAACCAAGAACGCAGTAATTTGGAAGCACTAAAAGTACTTTTCCTATAACTACAAACGATGAAATTGATTGTAGTGAAATTAATTTTTTTGTAGTTTTTATAGTTACTCCGAAAATAAAATACATTGTGCGGAAACCAAGCAATTTAAGTAAATTTGGGTTTTTTCTTTTTGAAATACGGTTTAAATCGTTTGTAGTTTTTCATACGAAAAAAATTTTTTTTTTGGTCTACAGGTTTCGGGGATATCGCTAACGCATCTCAAAAAAACTAAGAACGCAGCAGTTTGGAAGCACTAAGAGTACTTTTCCTATAACTATAAAGGATGAAATTGATTGTAGCGAAATTCCTTTTTTTGTAGTTTTTATAGTTACTCCGAAAATATAATACATTGTGCGGAAACCAAGCAATTTAAGTAAATTTGGGTTTTTTCTTTTTGAAATACGGTTTAAATCGTTTGTAGTTTTTCATACGAAAAACATTTTTTTTTTGGTCTACAGGTTTCGGGGATATCGCTGCCGCACCTAAAAAACCAAGAACTTAGCAATTTGGAAGAACTAAAAGTACTTTTCCTATAACTACAAACGATGAAATTGATTGTAGTGAAATTCATTTTTTTGTAGTTTTTATAGTTACTCCGAAAATATAATACATTGTGCGGAAACCAAGCAATTTAAGTAAATTTAGGTTTTTTCTTTTCGAAATACGTTTTAAATTGTTTGTAGTTTTTCATACGAAAAAAAAATTTTTTTTCGTCCACAGGTTTCGGAGATACCGCCAACGCATCTCAAAAAAATCAAGAACGCAGCAATTTGGAAGCACTAAAAGTACTTTTCTTATAACTTCAAACGATGAAATTGATTGTAGTGAAATTCATTTTTTTGTAGTTTTTATAGTTACTCCGAAAATATAATACATTTTGCGGAAACCAAGCATTTAAGTAAATTTGGGTTTTTTCTTTTTGAAATACGTTTTAAATCGTTTTTAGTTTTTCATACGAAAAAAAAATTTGTTTTTGGTCCACAGGTTTCGGAGATATCGGTAACGCATCTCAAGAAACCCAAGAACGCAGCAATATGGAAGCACTAAGAGTACTTTTCCTATAACTATAAAGGATGAAATTGATTGTAGCGAAATTCCTTTTTTTGTAGTTTTTATAGTTACTCCGAAAATATAATACATTGTGCGGAAACCAAGCAATTTAAGTAAATATGGGTTTTTTCTTTTTGAAGTACGGTTTAAATCGTTTTTAGTTTTTCATACGAAAAAAATTTTTTTTTTGGTCTACAGGTTTCGGGGATATCGCTAACGCACCTAAAAAAACCAAGAACTTAGCAATTTGGAAGAACTAAAAATACTTTTCCTATAACTACAAATGATGAAATTGATTGTAGTCAAATTCATTTTTTTGTAGTTTTTATAGTTACTCCGAAAATATAATACATTTTGCGGAAACCAAGCAATTTAAGTAAATATGGGTTTTTTCTTTTTGAAATACGTATTAAATCGTTTGTAGTTTTTCATACGAAAAAAAAATTTTTTTTGGAATAAATTTTTTTTTTTTTAGTTTTTATAGTTACTCCGAAAATATAATACATTGTGCGGAAACCAAGTAATTTAAGTAAATTTGGGGTTTTTCTTTTTGAAATACGTTTTAAATCGTTTATAGTTTTTCATACGAAAAATAAATTTTTTTGGTCCACAGGTTTCGGAGATATCGCTAACGCATCTCAAAAAAACCAAGAACGCAGTAATTTGGAAGCACTAAAAGTACTTTTCCTATAACTACAAACGATGGAATTGATTGTAGTGAAATTAATTTTTTTTGTAGTTTTTATAGTTATTCCGAAAATATAAAACATTTTGCGGAAACCAAGCAATTTAAGTAAATTTAGGTTTTTTCTTTTTGAAATACGTTTTAAACCGTTTTTAGTTTTTCACACCAAAAAAAAATTTTTTTTTGGTCCACAGGATTCGGAAATATCGCTAACGCATCTCAAAAAAACCAAGAACACAGCAATTTAGAAGCACTAAGAGTACTTTTCCTATAACTACAAACGATGAAATTGATTGTAGAGAAATTCCTTTTTTTTTTAGTTTTTATAGTTACTCCGAAAATATAATACATTGTGCGGAAACCAAGCAATTTAAGTAAATTTGGATTTTTTCTTTTTGAAATACGTTTTGAATCGTTTGTAGTTTTTTATACGAAAAAAAAATGTTTTTCTTGGTCCACAGGTTTCGGAGCTATTGCTAACGCATCTCAAAAAACCAAGAACCCGGCAATTTGGAAGCACTAAAAGTACTTTTCCCATAACTACAAACGATGAAAGTGATTGTTGTGAAATTCATTTTTTTGTAGTTTTTATAGTTACCCCGAAAATATAATACATTTTGCGGAAACCAAACAATTTAAGTAAATTTGGGGTTTTCTTTTTGAAATACGTTTTAAATCGTTTTTAATTTTTCATACGAAAAAAAAATTTTTTTTTTGGTCCACAGGTTTCGGAGATATCGCTAACGCATCTCAAAAAAAACCAAGAACACAGCAATTTGGAAGCACTAAAAGTACTTTTCCTATAACTACAAACGATGAAACTGATTGTAGTGAAATTAATTTTTTTGTAGTTTTTATAGTTATTCCGAAAATATAATACATTGTGCGGAAACCAAGCAATTTAATTAAATTTGGTTTTTTCTTTTTGAAATACGTTTTAAATCGTTTGTAGTTTTTCATAGGAAAAAAAATTTTATTTGTCCACAGGTTTCGGAGATATCGCTAACGTATCTCAAAAAACCAAGAACGCAGCAATTTTGAAGCACTAAAAGTACTTTTCCTATAACTACAAACGATGAAATTGATTGTAGTGAAATTCATTTTTTTTGTAGTTTTTATAATTACATCGAAAATATAATACGTTGTGCGGAAACTAAGCATTTAAGCAAATTTGGTTTCTTCTTTTTGAAATACGTTTTAAATCGTTTGTATTAGAAATAAGAAAAAAATTATTTTTTGTCTACAGGTCTCGGAGATATCGCTAACGCATCTCAAAAAAACTAAGAACGCAGCAGTTTGGAAGCACTAAGAGTACTTTTCCTATAACTACAAACGATGAAATTGATTGTAGTGAAATTGATTTTTTTGTACTTTTCATAGTTACTACGAAAATATAATACCTTGTGCGGAAACCAAGCAGTTTAAGCAAATTTGGGTTTTTTTCTTTTTGAAATACATTTTAAATCGTTTGTAGTTTTTCATAGGAAAAACAATTTTTTTTTTGGTCCACAGGTTTCGGAGATATCGCTAACGCATCTCAAGAAAACCAAGAACGCAGCAATTTGGAAGCACTAAAAGTACTTTTCCTATAACTACAAACGATGAAATTGATTGTAGTGAAATTCATTTTTTTGTAGCTCTTATAGTTACTCCGACAATATAATACATTGTGTGGAAACCAAGCACTTTAAGTAAATTTGTTTTTTTCTTTTTGAAATACGTTTTAAATAGTTCGTAGTTTTTCATAAAAAAATATTTTTTTTTAGTCCAAAGGTTTCGGAAATATCGCTAACGCATCTCATAAAAACCAAGATCGCAGCAATTTGGAAGCACTAAAAGTACTTTTCCTATAACTACAAACGATGAAATTGATTGGAGTGAAACTCATTTTTTTGTAGTTTTTATAGTTACTCCGAAAATATAATACATTGTGCGGAAACCAAGCAATTTAAGTAAATTTGGGTTTTTTCTTTTTGAAATGCGTTTTAAATCGTTTGTAGTTTTTCATACGAAGAAAACAATTTTTTTTTCGTCCACAGGTATCGGAGATATCGCTAACGCATCTCAAAAACACCAAGATCGCAGCAGTTGGGAAGCACTAAAAGTACTTTTCCTATAACTACAAACGATGAAATTGATTGTAGTGAAATTCATTTTTTTTTAGTTTTTATAGTTGCTCCGAAAATATAATACATTGTGCGGAAACAAAGCAATTTAATTAAATTTGGGTGTTTTCTTTTTGAAATACGTTTCAAATCGTTTGTAGTTTTTCATACGAAGGAAACTATTTTTTTTTGGTCCACATGTTTCGGAAATATCGCTAACGCATCTCAAAAAAACCAAGAACGCAGCAATTTAGAAGCACTAAGAGTACTTTTCCTATAACTACAAACGATGAAATTGATTGTAGCGAAATTCCTTTTTTTTAGTTTTTATAGTTACTCCGAAAATATACTACATTGTGCGGAAACCAAGCAATTTAAGTAAATTTGGGTTTTTTCTTTTTGAAATACGTTTTAAATCGTTTGTAGTTTTTCATACGAAGAAAACTATTTTTTTTTCGTCCACAGGTATCGGAGATATCGCTAACGCATCTCAAAAAAACCAAGAACGCAGCAGTTGGGAAGCAATAAAAGTACTTTTCCTATAACTACAAACGATGAAATTGATTGTAGTGAAATTCATTTTTTTTTTTAGTTTTTATAGTTGCTCCGAAAATATAAAACATTGTGCGGAAACCAAGCAATTTAAGTAAATTTGAGTTTTTTCTTTTTGAAATACGTTTTAAATCGTTTTTAGTTTTTCACACAAAAAAAATTTTTTTTTGGTCCACAGGTTTCGGAAATATCGCTAACGCATCTCAAAAAAACCAAGAACGCAGCAATTTAGAAGGACTAAGAGTACTTTTCCTATAACTACCAACGATGAAATTGATTGTAGCGAAATTCCTTTTTTTTAGTTTTTATAGTTACTCCGAAAATATAATACATTATGCGGAAACCAAGCAATTTAACTAAATTTGGGTTTTTTCTTTTTGAAATACGTTTTAAATCGTTTGTAGTTTTTCATACGAAAAAAAAGTTTTTTTTTTGGTCCACAGGTTTCGGAGCTATTGCTAACGCATCTCAAAAAACCAAGAACGCAGCAATTTGGAAGCACTAAAAGTACTTTTCCCATAACTACAAACGATGAAAGTGATTGTGGTGAAATTCATTTTTTTGTATTTTTTATAGTTACTCCGAAAATATAATACATTATGCGGAAACCAAGCAATTTAACTAAATTTGGGTTTTTTCTTTTTGAAATACGTTTTAAATCGTTTGTAGTTTTTCATACGAAAAAAAAGTTTTTTTTTTGGTCCACAGGTTTCGGAGCTATTGCTAACGCATCTCAAAAAAACCAAGAACGCAGCAATTTGGAAGAACTAAAAGTACTTTTCCTATAACTACAAACAATGAAATTGATTGTAGTGAAATTCATTTTTTTGTAGTTTTTATAGTTATTCCGAAAATATAATACATTGTGCGGAAACCAAGCAATTTAAGTAAATTTGGTTTTTTCTTTTTGAAATACGTTTTAAATCGTTTGTAGTTTTTCATCGGAAAAAAATTTTTTTTTGTCCACAGGTTTCGTTGATATCGCTAACGTATCTCAAAAAACCAAGAACGCAGCAATTTTGAAGCACTAAAAGTACTTTTCCTATAACTACAAAGGATGAAATTGTTTGTAGTGAAATTCATTTTTTTGTAGTTTTTATAATTACACAGAAAATATAATACGTTGTGCGGAAACTAAGCATTTAAGCAAATTTGGTTTCTTCTTTTTATACTCAGTTGAGCAGAGCTCACACAGTATATTAAATTTGATTGGATAACGGTTGGTTGTACAGGTATAAAGGAATCGAGATAGATATAGACTTCCATATATCAAAATCATCAGTATCGAAAAAAAATTAGATTAAGCCATGCCCGTCCGTCTGTCCGTTAACACGATAACTTGAGTACATTTTGAGATATCTTGATGAAATTTGGTATGCAGATTCCTGGGCGCTCATCTCAGATCGCTATTTAAAATGAACGATATCGGACTATAACCACGCCCACTTTTTCGATATCGAAAATTTCGAAAAATCGAAAAATTGAGCTAATTCATTACCAAAGAGGGATAAAGCGATGGAACTTGGTAGGTGCGTTGAAATTATGACGCAGAATAGAAAATAAGTAAAAGATTGGACAATGGGCGTGGCACGGCCCACTTTTAAAAGAAGGTAATTTAGAAGTTTTGCAAGCTGTAATTTGGCAGTCGTTGAAGATATCATGATGAAATTTGGCAGGAGCGTTACTCCTATTACCATATGTATGCTTAATAAAAATTAGCAAAATCGGAGAACGACCACGCCCACTTTTAAAAAAAAATTTTTTTTTAAGTGAAATTTTTACAAAAAATTTAATATCTTTACAGTTTATAAGTAAATTATGTCCAGTAATGATATGGTGCAACAAAATACAAAAATAAAACAAAATTTCAAAATGGGCGTGGCTCCGCTCTTTTTCATTTGATTTAATGCCATAAGTCGAACAAAAATTTACACATCCTTGTGAAATTTGGTAACGGGATAGATTCTAGGACGATAACTGTTTTCTGTGAAAAAGGGTGAAATCGGTTGAAGCCACGTCCAATTTTTATACACAGTCGACCGTCTGTCCTTCCGATCGGCCATTAACACGATAACTTGAGCAAAAATCGATATATCTTTACTAAACTCAGTTCACATAATTATCCGAACTCACTTTCTATAGGTATAAAAAATGGCCGAAATCTGACTATGACCACGCCCACTTTTTCTATATCGAAAATTACGAAAAATGAAAAAAGTGCCATAATTCTATACCAAATACGAAAAAAGGGTTGAAACATGCTAATTGGATTGGTTTATTGACGCAAAATATAACTTTAGAAAAAAACTTTGTAAAATAGGTGTGACACCTACCATATTAAGTAAAAGAAAATGAAAAAGTTCTGCAGGGCGAAATCAAAAGCCCTTGGAATCATGGCAGGAATACTGTTCATGGTATTACATATATAAATAAATTAGCGGTACCCGACAGAAGATGTTCTGGGTCACCCTGTTCCACATTTTGGTCGATATCTCGAAAACGCCTTCACATATACAACTACCACCACTCCCTTTTAAAAATCTTATTAATACCTTTAAATTGACACCCATATTGTATCAAAATATTATAGAGTCACACCTGGTCCACCTTTATGGCGATATATCGAAAAGGCGTCCACCTATAGAACTAAGGCCCACTCCCTCTTAAAATACTCATTATAACCTTTTGTTTGATACCCATAATGTACAAACGCATTCTAGAGTCAAGCCTGGTCCACCTTTATAACGATATCCCGAAAAGGCGTCCGCCTATAGAATTAAGGCCCACTCCCTTTTAAAATACTCGTTAACACCTTTCATTTGATACCCATATCGTAAAAAAATTCTAAAGTCACCCCTAGTCCACCTTTATGGCGATATCTCGAAAAGGCGTCCACCTATATAACTAAGGCCCACTCCCTTTTAAAATAATCATTAACACCTTTCATTTGATACCCATATTGTACAAACAAATTCTAGAGTCATCCCTGGTCTACCTTTATGGCGATATCTCGAAAAGGCGTCCACCCATAGAACTAAGGCCCACTCACTTTTAAAATACTCTTTAACACCTTTCATTTGATACCCATATCGTACAAATTAATTCTAGAGTCACCCCTGGTCCACCTTTATTGCGATATTTCGAAAAGGCGTCCACCTATAGAACTAAGGCCCACTCCCTTTTAAAATACTCATTAACACCTTTCGTTTGATACCCATATTGTACAAACGCATTCTAGAGTCATCCCTGGTCCACCTTTTTGGCGATATCTCGAGAAGGCGTCCACCCATAGAACTAAGGCCCACCCACTTTTAAAATACTCATTAACACCTTTCATTTGATACCCATATCGTCCAAATTAATTCTAGAGTCACCCCTGGTCCACCTTTATGGCAATATCTCGAAAAGGCGTCCACCCATAGAACTAAGGCCCACTCCCTTTTAAAATACTCATTAATACCTGCCATTTGATACGCATGTCATACAAACACATTCCAGGGTTACCCGAGGTTCATTTTCCTACATGGTGATTTTCCCTTATTTTGTCTCCATAGCTCTCAACTGAGTATGTAATGTTCGGTTACACCCGAACTTAGCCTTCCTTACTTGTTTCTTTTTGAAATACGTTTCAAATCGTTTGTAGTTTTTCATACGAAGAAAACAATTGTTTTCGTCCACAGGTTTCGGAGATATCGCTAACGCATCTCAAAAAAACCAAGAACGCAGCAGTTTGGAAGCACTAAAAGTACTTTTCCTATAACTACAAATGACGAAATTGATTGTAGTAAAATTCATTTTTTTATAGTTACTCCGAAAATGTAATACATTGTGCGGAAACCAAGCAATTTAAGTAAATTTTGGTTTTTTCTTTTTGAAATACGTGTTAAATAGTTTTTGGTTTTTCATACGAAAAAAATTTTTTTTTGGTCTACAGGTGTCGGAGATATCACTAACGCATCTAAAAAAAACCAAGTACGTAGCAATTTGGAAGCACTAAAAGTACGTTTACTATAACTACAAACGATGAAATTGATTGTAGTGAAATTAATTTTTTTGTAGTTTTTATAGTTACTCCGAAAATATAATAAATTTTTTGGAAACCAAGCAATGTAAGCAAATTTGGGTTTTTCCTTTTTGAAATACGATTTAAATAGTTTGTAGTTTTTCATAAGAAAAAAATTTTTTTTTGGTCCACAGGCTTCGGAGATATCGCTAACGCATCTTAAAAAAACCAAGAACGCAGCAATTTGGAAGCACTAAAAGTAACTTTTCCTATAACATCAAACGATGAAATTGATTGTAGTGAAATTCAATTTTTGGTAGTTTTTTTAGTTACTCCGAAAATACAACACATTGTGCAGAAACCAAGCAATTTAAGTAAATTTGGATGTTTTCTTTTTGAAAAACCTTTTAAATCGTTTGTAGTTTTTCATACGAAAAAACAATTTTTTTTTCGTCCACAGGTTTCGGAGATATCGCTAACGCATCTCAAAAAAAAAAAATAAGAACGCAGTAGTTTGGAAGCACTAAGAGTACTTTTCCTATAACTACAAACGCTGATATTGTTTGTGGTCAAATTCATTTTTTTGTAGTTTTTATAGTTACTCCGAAAATATAATACATTGTGCGGAAACCACGCAATTTAAGTAGATTTGGGTTTTTTCTTTTTGAAATACGTTTTAAATCGTTTTAGTTTCTCATACGAAAAAAAAAAATTTTTTTGTCTACAGGTTTCGGGGATATCGCTAACGCACCTAAAAAAACCCAGAATTTAGCAATTTGGAAGCACTAAAAGTACTTTTCCTATAACTACAAACGATGAAATTGCTTGTAGTGAAATTCATTTTTTTTTTTAGTTTTTATAGTTACTCCGAAAATATAATATATTGTGCTTAAACCAATCATTTTAAGTAAATTGGGGTTTTTTCTTTTTGAAATATGTTTTAAATCGTTTGTAGTTTTTCATAAGAAAAAAAAAATTTTTTTTTTGGTCCACAGGTTTCGGAGATATCACTAACGCGTCTTTAAAAAACTAAGAACGCAGCAATTTGGAAGCACTAAAAGTCCTTTTCCTATAACTACAAACGATGAAATTGATTGCAGTGAAATTAATTTTTTTGTAGTTTTTATAGTTACTCCGAAAATATAATACATTGTGCGGAAACTAAGCAATTTAAGTAAATTTGGTGCTTTTCTTTCTGAAATACGTTTTAATTCTTTTGGAGTTTTTCATACGAAAAAACATCTTTTTGCTCCACAGCGCCGCCTTCGATTGCCGATACTACATAATCCATAAGCGCATTTGTACCATTAGCAAAATTGGGAAATTCGAAGACACCTGGTTGGGTATTCCAAACAATGATTTTTGCACAGCAAATGGGTTCTTTGAAAAATTATCTCGATTTAAATTGCTAACATATTAAAGTTGTTAAATGTGCAAGTAAATATTGTTGCTTACAATTCCTATGTTCAAAAATAAAACAAACTTCATTTCAGCATACCCCTTCTAACAAAAGTTATTCTTATGCTCAAGCAAATGTACGTTCATACATATGTATGTTCATATGTAAGCTAAGAAACGTATGAACATGATAATGTATCTGCTATGACGATCGTAGCGTATAATCAGAAACCAAGCAATTTAAGTAAATTTGATTTTTTTCTTTTTGAAATACGTTTTAAATCGTTTGTAGTTTTTCATACGAAAAAACAATTTTTTTTTCGTCCACAGGTTTCGGAGATATCGCTAACGCATCTCAAAAAAACCATGAACGCAGCAATTTGGAAGCACTAAAAGTACTTTTCCTAAAACTGCAAACGATGAAATTTATTGTAGTGAAATTCATTTTTTTGTAGTTTTTATAGTTACTCCGAAAATATAATACATTGTGCGGAAACTAAGCAATTAAGCAAATTTGAATTTTTTCTTTTTGAAATACGTTTTAAATCGTTTGTAGTTTTTCACTAGAAAAAAATTTTTTTTTTGGTCCACAGGTTTCGGAGATATCGCTAACGCATCTCAAAAAAACCAAGAACGCAGCAATTTGGAAGCACTAAATGTACTTTTCCTATAACTACAAACGATGAAATTGATTGTAGTGAAATTCATTTTTTTTTAGTTTTTATAGTTACTCCGAAAATATAATACATTGTACGGAAACTAAGCAATTTAGCAAATTTGGATTTTTTCTTTTTGAAATACGTTTTAAATCGTTTGTAGCTTTTCATAAGAAAAAAAATTTTGTTTGCTCCACAGGTTTCGGTGATATCGCAAACGCATCTCAAAAAAACCAAGAACGCAGCAATTTGGAAGCACTAAAAGTACTTTTCCTATAACTACAAACGATGAGATTGATTGTAGTGAAATTCATTTTTTTGTAATTTTTATAGTTACTCCGAAAACATAATACATTGTGCGGAAACCAAGCAATTTAGAAAATTTTGGTTTTTTCTTTTCGAAATACGTTTTAAATCGCTTGTAGTTTTTCATACAAAAAAAAAGTTTTTTTTCGTCCACAGGTTTCGGAGATATCGCTAACGCATCTCAAAAAAACCAGGAACGCAGATATTTGGAAGCACTAAAAGTACTTTTCCTATAACTACAAACGATGAAATTAAATTTCTTTGTAGTTCTTATAGTTACTCCGAAAATATAATACATTGTGCGGAAACGAAGCAATTTAAGTAAATTTGAATTTTTTTCTTTTTGAAATACGACTTTAAGTCGTTTGTAAATTTTCATACGAAAAAAAATTTTTTTTTGGTCCACAGGTTTCGGAGATATCGCTAAGGCATCTCAAAAAACCCAAGAACGCAGCAATTTGGAAGCACTAAAAGTACTTTTCCTATAACTACAAACGATGAAATTGATTGTAGTGACATTTCTTTTTTTTAGTTTTTATAGTTACTCCGAAAATATAATACATTTTGCGGAAACCAAGCAATGTAAGTAAATTTGGGTTTTTTCTTTTTGAAATACGTTTTAAATCGTTTGTAGTTTTTCATATGAAAAAAATTTTTTTTTTGTCCACAGGTTTCGGAGATATCGCTAACGCATCTCAAAAAAACCAAGAACGCAGATATTTGGAAGCACTAAAAGTGTTTTTCCCATAACTACAAACGATGAAATTGATTGCAGTGAAATTCATTTTTTTGTAGTTTTTATAGTTACTCAGAAAATATAATACATTGTGCGGAAACCAAGCAATTTAAGTAAATTTGGGTTTTTCCTTTTTGAAATGCGTTTTAAATCGTTTGTACTTTTCATAAAAAAAAAAATTTTTTTTGGTACAAACGATGAAATTGATTGAAGTGAAATAAACTTCTTTGTAGTTTTTATAGTTACTCCGAAAATATAATACATTGTGCGGAAACCAAGCATTTTAAGTAAATTGGGGTTTTTTCTTTTTGAAATACGTTTTCAATCGTTTGTAGTTTTTCATACGAAAAAAAAGTTTTTTCTTTGGTCCACAGGTTTCGGAGATATCACTAACGCGTCTTTAAAAAACTAAGAACGCAGCAATTTGGAAGCACTAAAAGTACTTTTCCTATAACTACAAACGATGAAATTGATTGCAGTGAAATTTATTTTTTTGTAGTTTTTATAGTTACTCCGAAAATATAATACATTGTGCTTAAACCAAGCAATTTAAGTAAATTTGGGTTTTTTTCTTTTTGAAATACGTTTTAAATCGTTTGTAGTTTTTCATACGAAAAAAAAAATTTTTTTTTTTGGTCCAGAGGTTTCGGAGATATCGCTAACGCATCTCAAAAAAAACAAGGACGCAGCAATTTGGAAGCACTAAAAGTGTTTTTCCCATAACTACAAACGATGAAATTGATTGTAGTTAAATAAGTTTTTTTGTAGTTTTTATAGTTGCTCCGAAAATATAATACATTTTGCGGAAACAAAGCAATTTAAGTAAATTTGGTGCTTTTCTTTCTGAAATACGTTTTAATTCTTTTGGAGTTTTTCATACGAAAAAACATCTTTTTGCTCCACAGCGCCGCCTTCGATTGCCGATACTACATAATCCATAAGCGCATTTGTACCATTAGCAAAATTGGGAAATTCGAAGACACCTGGTTGGGTATTCCAAACAATGATTTTTGCACAGCAAATGGGTTCTTTGAAAAATTATCTCGATTTAAATTGCTAACATATTAAAGTTGTTAAATGTGCAAGTAAATATTGTTGCTTACAATTCCTATGTTCAAAAATAAAACAAACTTCATTTCAGCATACCCCTTCTAACAAAAATTATTCTTATGCTCAAGCAAATGTACGTTCATACATATGTATGTTCATATGTAAGCTAAGAAACGTATGAACATGATAATGTATCTGCTATGACGATCGTAGCGTATAATCAGAAACCAAGCAATTTAAGTAAATTTGATTTTTTTCTTTTTGAAATACGTTTTAAATCGTTTGTAGTTTTTCATAAGCAAAAAAAAATTTTTTTTTGGTCCACATGTTTCGGAGATATCGCTAACGCATCTCAAAATAACCATGAACGCAGCAATTTGGAAGCACTAAAAGTACTTTTCCTAAAACTGCAAACGATGAAATTTATTGTAGTGAAATTCATTTTTTTGTAGTTTTTATAGTTACTCCGAAAATATAATACATTGTGCGGAAACTAAGCAATTAAGCAAATTTGAATTTTTTCTTTTTGAAATACGTTTTAAATCGTTTGTAGTTTTTCATTAGAAAAAAATTTTTTTTTTGGTCCACAGGTTTCGGAGATATCGCTAACGCATCTCAAAAAAACCAAGAACGCAGCAATTTGGAAGCACTAAATGTACTTTTCCTATAACTACAAACGATGAAATTGATTGTAGTGAAATTCATTTTTTTTTAGTTTTTATAGTTACTCCGAAAATATAATACATTTTGCGGAAACCAAGCAATGTAAGTAAATTTGGGTTTTTTCTTTTTGAAATACGTTTTAAATCGTTTGTAGTTTTTCATATGAAAAAAATTTTTTTTTTGTCCACAGGTTTCGGAGATATCGCTAACGCATCTCAAAAAAACCAAGAACGCAGATATTTGGAAGCACTAAAAGTGTTTTTCCCATAACTACAAACGATGAAATTGATTGTAGTTAAATAAATTTTTTTGTAGTTTTTATAGTTGCTCCGAAAATATAATACATTGTGCGGAAACCAAGCAATTTAAGTAAATTTGGGTTTTTCCTTTTAGAAATGCGTTTTAAATCGTTTGTAGTTTTCATAAAAAAAAAATTTTTTTTGGTCCACAGGTTTCGGAGATATCGCTTACGCATCTCAAAAAAACCAAGAACGCAGCAATTTGGAAGCACTAGAAGTACTTTTCCTATAACTACAAACGATGAAATTGATTGCAGTGAAATTCATATTTTTTTGTAGTTTTTATAGTTACTCAGAAAATATAATACATTGTGCGGAAACCAAGCAATTTAAGTAAATTTGGGTTTTTCCTTTTTGAAATGCGTTTTAAATCGTTTGTACTTTTCATAAAAAAAAAAATTTTTTTTGGTACAAACGATGAAATTGATTGAAGTGAAATAAACTTCTTTGTAGTTTTTATAGTTACTCCGAAAATATAATACATTGTGCGGAAACCAAGCATTTTAAGTAAATTGGGGTTTTTTCTTTTTGAAATACGTTTTCAATCGTTTGTAGTTTTTCATACGAAAAAAAAGTTTTTTCTTTGGTCCACAGGTTTCGGAGATATCACTAACGCGTCTTTAAAAAACTAAGAACGCAGCAATTTGGAAGCACTAAAAGTACTTTTCCTATAACTACAAACGATGAAATTGATTGCAGTGAAATTTATTTTTTTGTAGTTTTTATAGTTACTCCGAAAATATAATACATTGTGCTTAAACCAAGCAATTTAAGTAAATTTGGGTTTTTTTCTTTTTGAAATACGTTTTAAATCGTTTGTAGTTTTTCATACGAAAAAAAAAATTTTTTTTTTTTGGTCCAGAGGTTTCGGAGATATCGCTAACGCATCTCAAAAAAAAACAAGGACGCAGCAATTTGGAAGCACTAAAAGTGTTTTTCCCATAACTACAAACGATGAAATTGATTGTAGTTAAATAAGTTTTTTTGTAGTTTTTATAGTTGCTCCGAAAATATAATACATTGTGCGGAAACAAAGCAATTTAAGTAAATTTGGTGCTTTTCTTTCTGAAATACGTTTTAATTCTTTTGGAGTTTTTCATACGAAAAAACATCTTTTTGCTCCACAGCGCCGCCTTCGATTGCCGATACTACATAATCCATAAGCGCATTTGTACCATTGGCAAAATTGGGAAATTCGAAGACACCTGGTTGGGTATTCCAAACAATGATTTTTGCACAGCAAATGGGTTCTTTGAAAAATTATCTCGATTTAAATTGCTAACATATTAAAGTTGTTAAATGTGCAAGTAAATATTGTTGCTTACAATTCCTATGTTCAAAAATAAAACAAACTTCATTTCAGCATACCCCTTCTAACAAAAATTATTCTTATGATCAAGCAAATGTACGTTCATACATATGTATGTTCATATGTAAGCTAAGAAACGTATGAACATGATAATGTATCTGCTATGACGATCGTAGCGTATAATCAGAAACCAAGCAATTTAAGTAAATTTGATTTTTTTCTTTTTGAAATACGTTTTAAATCGTTTGTAGTTTTTCATAAGCAAAAAAAAAAATTTTTTTTTGGTCCACATGTTTCGGAGATATCGCTAACGCATCTCAAAAAAACCATGAACGCAGCAATTTGGAAGCACTAAAAGTACTTTTCCTAAAACTGCAAACGATGAAATTTATTGTAGTGAAATTCATTTTTTTGTAGTTTTTATAGTTACTCCGAAAATATAATACATTGTGCGGAAACTAAGCAATTAAGCAAATTTGAATTTTTTCTTTTTGAAATACGTTTTAAATCGTTTGTAGTTTTTCATTAGAAAAAAATTTTTTTTTTTGTCCACAGGTTTCGGAGATATCGCTAACGCATCTCAAAAAAACCAAGAACGCAGCAATTTGGAAGCACTAAATGTACTTTTCCTATAACTACAAACGATGAAATTGATTGTAGTGAAATTCATTTTTTTTTAGTTTTTATAGTTACTCCGAAAATATAATACATTGTACGGAAACTAAGCAATTTAGCAAATTTGGATTTTTTCTTTTTGAAATACGTTTTAAATCGTTTGTAGTTTTTCATAAGAAAAAAAATTTTGTTTGCTCCACAGGTTTCGGTGATATCGCAAACGCATCTCAAAAAAACCAAGAACGCAGCAATTTGGAAGCACTAAAAGTACTTTTCCTATAACTACAAACGATGAGATTGATTGTAGTGAAATTCATTTTTTTGTAATTTTTATAGTTACTCCGAAAACATAATACATTGTGCGGAAACCAAGCAATTTAGAAAATTTTGGTTTTTTCTTTTCGAAATACGTTTTAAATCGCTTGTAGTTTTTCATACAAAAAAAAAATTTTTTTTCGTCCACAGGTTTCGGAGATATCGCTAACGCATCTCAAAAAAACCAAGAACGCAGATATTTGGAAGCACTAAAAGTACTTTTCCTATAACTACAAACGATGAAATTAAATTTCTTTGTAGTTCTTATAGTTACTCCGAAAATATAATACATTGTGCGGAAACGAAGCAATTTAAGTAAATTTGAATTTTTTTCTTTTTGAAATACGACTTTAAGTCGTTTGTAAATTTTCATACGAAAAAAAATTTTTTTTTGGTCCACAGGTTTCGGAGATATCGCTAACGCATCTCAAAAAACCCAAGAACGCAGCAATTTGGAAGCACTAAAAGTACTTTTCCTATAACTACAAACGATGAAATTGATTGTAGTGACATTTCTTTTTTTTTAGTTTTTATAGTTACTCCGAAAATATAATACATTTTGCGGAAACCAAGCAATGTAAGTAAATTTGGGTTTTTTCTTTTTGAAATACGTTTTAAATCGTTTGTAGTTTTTCATATGAAAAAAATTTTTTTTTTGTCCACAGGTTTCGGAGATATCGCTAACGCATCTCAAAAAAACCAAGAACGCAGATATTTGGAAGCACTAAAAGTGTTTTTCCCATAACTACAAACGATGAAATTGATTGTAGTTAAATAAATTTTTTTGTAGTTTTTATAGTTGCTCCGAAAATATAATACATTGTGCGGAAACCAAGCAATTTAAGTAAATTTGGGTTTTTCCTTTTAGAAATGCGTTTTAAATCGTTTGTAGTTTTCATAAAAAAAAATTTTTTTTGGTCCACAGGTTTCGGAGATATCGCTAACGCATCTCAAAAAAACCAAGAACGCAGCAATTTGGAAGCACTAGAAGTACTTTTCCTATAACTACAAACGATGAAATTGATTGCAGTGAAATTCATTTTTTTGTAGTTTTTATAGTTACTCAGAAAATATAATACATTGTGCGGAAACCAAGCAATTTAAGTAAATTTGGGTTTTTACTTTTTGAAATGCGTTTTAAATCGTTTGTACTTTTCATAAAAAAAAAAATTTTTTTTGGTACAAACGATGAAATTGATTGAAGTGAAATAAACTTCTTTGTAGTTTTTATAGTTACTCCGAAAATATAATACATTGTGCGGAAACCAAGCATTTTAAGTAAATTGGGGTTTTTTCTTTTTGAAATACGTTTTCAATCGTTTGTAGTTTTTCATACGAAAAAAAAGTTTTTTCTTTGGTCCACAGGTTTTGGAGATATCACTAACGCGTCTTTAAAAAACTAAGAACGCAGCAATTTGGAAGCACTAAAAGTACTTTTCCTATAACTACAAACGATGAAATTGATTGCAGTGAAATTTATTTTTTTGTAGTTTTTATAGTTACTCCGAAAATATAATACATTGTGCTTAAACCAAGCAATTTAAGTAAATTTGGGTTTTTTTCTTTTTGAAATACGTTTTAAATCGTTTGTAGTTTTTCATACGAAAAAAAAAATTTTTTTTTTTTGGTCCAGAGGTTTCGGAGATATCGCTAACGCATCTCAAAAAAAACAAGGACGCAGCAATTTGGAAGCACTAAAAGTGTTTTTCCCATAACTACAAACGATGAAATTGATTGTAGTTAAATACGTTTTTTTGTAGTTTTTATAGTTGCTCCGAAAATATAATACATTGTGCGGAAACAAAGCAATTTAAGTAAATTTGGGTGTTTTCTTTTTGAAATACGTTTCAAATCGTTTGTAGTTTTTCATACGAAGAAAACTATTTTTTTTTGGTCCACAGGTTTCGGAGATATCACTAACGCTTCTCTAAAAAACCAAAAACGCAGCAATTTGGAAGCACTAAAAGTACATTTCCTATAACAACTGCCAACGATGAAATTGATTGTAGTGAAAATCATTTTTTTGTAGTTTTTATAGTTACTTCGAAAATATAATACATTTTGCGGAAACCAAGCAATTTAAGAAAATTTGGGTTTTTTTCTTTTTGAAATACGTTTTAAATCGTTTGTAGTTTCTCATAAGAAAAAAAATTTTTTTTTGGTCCACAGATTCCGGAGATATCGCTAACGCATCTCAAAAAAACCAAGAACGTAGCAATTTGGAAGCACTAAAAGTACTTTTCCTATAATTAAAAACAATGAAAGTGAATAAAAAAAAATAAATGTAAGGCGCGATAACCTCCGAAGAGATCTAAGGCCGGGCTTCTCTTCCAATTTGCGTCGTGCTCCTCTTGATTTTTCCCTACAAATTGGCCGGACGGGACCTACATGTTTTATGCCGACTCCGAACGGCATCTGCAAGGCAGATGAGTTTTCACTGAGAGCTTTTCATGGCAGAAATACAATCGGAGCGCTTGCCAGACACTGCCGAGGGGCGACCCCGCTTAGAAAAATTTCTTCTAATTGAAAAATCTTATTTCTAAAATTTTGATGTTGCTTTGCCCGGGAGTTGAACCCAGGGCATACGGTGTGATAGGCGGAGCACGCTACCATCACACCACGGTGGCCGCCTGATGAAAGTGATTGTAGTGAAATTCATTTTTTTGTTTAGTTTTTATAGTTAATTCGAAAATATAATACATTTTACGGAAACCAAGCAATTTAAGTAAATTTGGGGTTTTCTTTTTGAATTGCGTTTTAAATCGCTTGTAATTTTTCATACGAAAAAAAAAATTTTTTTTGGTCCACAGGTTTCGGAGATATCGCTAGCGCATCTCAAAAAAACCAAGAATGCAGCAATTTGGAAGCTCTAAAAGTACTTTTCCTATAACTACAAATGATGAAATTGATTGTAGTGAAATTCATTTTTTTGTGTTTTTTATAGTTACTCCGAAAATATAATACATTGTGCGGAAACCAAGCAATTTAAGTAAATTTGGTTCTTTTCTTTTTGAAATACGTTTTAAATCGTTTGTAGTTTTTCATACGAAAAAAATTTTTTTTTGGTCCACAGGTTTCGGAGATATCGCTAACGCATCTCAAAAAAACCAAGAATGCAGCAATTTGGAAGCTCTAAAAGTACTTTTCCTATAACTTCAAACGATGAAATTGATTGTAGTGAAATTCATTTTTTTGTAGTTTTTATAGTTACTGCGAAAATATAATACATTGTGCGGAAACCAAGCAATTTAAGTAAATTTGGGGTTTTTCTTTTTGAAATATGTTTTAAATCTTTTGGAGTTTTTCATACGAAAAAACATTTTTTTTGCTCCACAGCGCCGCTTTCGGTTTCCGATACTACATAATCCATAACCGCCTTTGTACCATTAGCAAAATTGGGAAATTCAAAGACACCCGGTTGGGTATTCCAAACAATGACTTTTGCACAGCAAATGGGTTCTTTGAATAATTCTCTCGATTTAAATTGCTAGCATATTAAAGTTGTTGAATGTGCAAGTAAATATTGTTGCTTAAAATTCCTATGTTCAAAAATAAAACAAACTTCATTTCAACATACCCCTTATAACACAAATTATTCTTACGCTCAAGCAAATGTACGTACATACATATGTATGTTCATATTGTAACGAATTTGCTGCAAATCCTCTTATTTGCCCTTTTGCTAGGTTCGTATCGCTAAACTGTTGAATAAATAACTCCAGTATTGAATAATGGACAAATGGCCTTTATTAAAATACTTCACAATAACACTCAAACTGTGCAACGAATAGCTTATTAACCAAACTGATAGCTTAAATGAAACTGACTTTCAAAATAATACTGCTATTGCTCGCTAGATATCGTCTTAGTCGTAACTGCTTGACAACTCAAATCAAACTGAAATCCAGCGCCTCTACAATTTTCGCCTTTTATATTCTTTGATTTCAACCTTCGCATCTTCTAGGCGCTTCCAGAATCTACTAGTCCAGCAGTTCTCAAACTTCTCAGCTGTAACTACAATTACACAATTTTATAGTTTTTCTCATTGCATACTTATAGGAGTATCTCAGATATATGCATTTGTTTGTGCATTGACTCTCCGCTGCTCGTATACGTACATGGTACATATGTGTAGACGCAATTATTGTTTCGTTTATGTAGATACATAATGATTGTTCTATGGATGTGAATTCACGTCACTGCTTAGCATCGGCTTAGAGATAGCAGCACCCCTTAGTTTTGCTAATATTCGTAACAATATGTAAGCTAAGAAACGTATGAACATGGTAAAGTATCTGCTATGACGATCGTAGCGTATAAAATACATTATGAGGAAACCAAGCAATTTAAGTAAATTTGGGTTTTTTCTTTTTGAGAAACGTTTTAAATCGTTTGTAGCTTTTCATACGAAAAAAAATTTTTTTTTAGTCCACAGGTTTCGGAGATATCGCTAACGCATCTCAAAAAAAACCAAGAACGCAGCAATTTGGAAGCTCTAAAAGTACCTTTCCTATAACTACAAACGATGAAATTGATTGTAGTGAAATTCATTTTTTTGTAGTTTTTATAGTTACCCCGAAAATATAATACATTGTTCGGAAACCAAGCAATTTAAGTAAATTTGTTTTTTTTTCTCTTGGAAATACGTTTTAAATCGTTTGCAGTTTTTCATACGAAAAAACATTTTTTTTGCTCCACAGCACCGCTTTCGGTTGCCGATACTACATAATCCATAAGCGCCTTTATACCATTAACAAAATTGGGAAATTCGAAGACACCCGGGTTGTGTATTCCAAACAATGATTTTTGCACAGCAAATGGGTTCTTTGAATAATTCTCTCGATTTAAATTACTAGCATATTAAAATTGTTGAATGTGCAAGTAAATATTGTTGCTTACAATTCATATGTTTAAAAATAAAACAAACTTCATTTCAGCATACCGCTTCTAACAAAAATTATTCTTACGCTCAAGCAAATGTACGTACATACATATGTATGTTCATATGTAAGCTAAGAAACGTATGAACATGGTAATGTATCTGCTATGACGATCGTAGCTTATAAACAAACTTAGATATATATGCAAACACATACATATATTCTTAAACTAAAGATCAACCAACACCCCCACTTCAAACCCACCTCATTGATACCAATATATCCAAGCATAAGCTAGCATATGTATGTTTGTACATTCAATATTCAAAAACAAAACAAACTTCAATTCAACCAACCGCTTCCAACAAAAATTATTCTTACGCACAAGCATATGTACATACATACATATGTATGTTCACATGTAAATCACAAAATCCTGAAAACTAGCTTCCTCTTTTTCATTCATAATGCTTCTTCTTAAGTTGTCCAAATTAGTGATGCAATTTGGCAACTTGGCATTTGATAAAATCGTCGAAAGAAAAATGTTTGTGATTTTATAAATTCCATCTTCGATGCATATTGAGGGCTTTCATTATAACGCGCATAACTAGTTCCATAACTCGGCACTTTTCCTATGAAATAATACCAAATTATTTATATGACTTAATCGAAGTAGTAATATGGTAGTAAAAAATGCAAATAAAGATGCGCAGATATTGCCCAATAAATGCCCAGTAACGTATTAGCAATATAATCTAAAAATTTTCATGCATTGTTCATATACATTTTTGCAAATAATTTTCCAGTATGTCGAATTGCCGAGTTGACACAGCTTATGGCAATTTTATAGCTCCGACACATAAGCAGTTTTTCATATAGATGGGTTTAACACATGCTTATGCATTATGAGTAGATCGCATGTATTTTTATGGAGAATGGTAGAATGAGCGATACCAGCGCCATCTGGTATTGAAAAGTAGCCCACTCCCCAATTTTGTTCCAAGCAAATCATAAGAAGAATAATTTGACATTTGCTTTGGCTAAGGGTGTTGGCACACTTTGGAAGTGAAATTTTTTTTCCCACTGGTTGGTAAATTTTCTATCATTTTTCACAATTAAAAACTGCACTATAACAATCGAATACGAGACAAAATATGTTAGCAAGTATTTTTGTTGTATTGGGAGAATGTTTACAAAAATGCTTCGCGAAATTTTGTATGTGAATGGGCAAGGCGTAATAAACTTCAATTGCCAAGTCTGAAGTTCCTTCATATTTACAAACGCAACAACTTGGTTGATTGTGGCGATGTTATTGGAATGCATAAGCTTGTGTTAAATGCATCTATATGAAAAATGTCATTGTGTCACCGCCTTTAATTTGCTATTTGAAACACCTCATCTTATTCTGTCGAAAAATTGTTCGCGCAGTCGAACAACCAAGTTTTCAGCAGCTGTGTTGCAGTTCATACATAAAAGTCGAGTTTTACCCGTTTCTGGCCAAAATTCGCACTGTGACGTCATATTGTATATGCTGACTTGTTTATCACATGTCAGTACAAAGTACGAATTTTACACTATTTTCATAGATCAAAAGTAATAAATGGGAGGGTCGAAATGAATTAAAGTAATTTTGCCAAGAAAAATAACATTATGTCGCAAAAGAGCAATAAATTCGTTTATTTTAATATTAATAATAAATTCCCATTTTAGCTGTGAGTTGATTAAAGCTACAAACGGCAACACTTTTAACCACCGACGACACACAATTTGGCTCGTGCCTATTGTATTTCGTTGGCTAATTGCTACGAGCATTCATATGTATATATATATATATATATGTTAGTATACGCGGATTTACATAAATGCTTTGGTCGCTTTAAAGCGTAGCAAGCGGCAATTTTTTTTTCTTATTAGCCGTATACGTTTCATTTTCGCGTGAAAAAAACGCCTATCCTCGCTTAGATAATGCTTGGGACCCATCTAGCGGATGTGATGAAACAACTAGCTACAGCAACAGGGTGTACCGAAAAGCGGAGACACAACCCTCTGTTGTATTTCTGTGTATAACTTATAGCTGAATCAGTTGTGATAAATAGTGGACGCGCATAGAAGACACATATTTCAGTTACATCCGAGTATAATGCGTATTGAAATTTAGTAGTACTAATTTTATGCGTAGCAATTTCAGAGGTGTATTTAAAGTTTGTCGCTTAGCAGTCCATATAAAGTTTAAGCGTAAAAGTATATAGATGAGAAAAAAAAAACACAGCTAATATCTCAAGACGCTGCCACAGCATCAAAACGACCAAAGTGTTTATGGATATCTGCCTTTACTTTGGGGTATTATTGTTTAGAATTGGGCTGAATATGAAAAATTTAAACATTATTTTATGTCTCTAGTTAAAATTTTAAGAGGTTTGAGCGAATATATTTTTTAAATTGGATAGCTTGGTTTATTAATCACATTTATAATTATTGTACATACATTTGACTAGAGACCCTTTATTTTAGGCTTCGTGTAAATATGGAGTTTTTGGTTCCATTACCTTATTTTATATATTTTATAGACTTGTAGTCCTAAATTGACACCCTATACACCTCTATATTAGTATTATGTCTAATAAATTTTGTTCGGTCACGCTCTACTGTCTATGAGGAACTTGGGGTCGCCAATGCCTCGGATGCTAAAGAAACGTGGTTCGCCACGTGTAGGTGAGGTTGACAATTAGGTTGGAGAAGCTATAAATTGGGCTGGCAACCCATTCAAACCTTCCGCAACTCACCTACGAGAGACCAATCCTGTTATAAATATGAATATTTAGCAGGCGACAACAACAACAGCAACAACAAAAGCAGAGTAATAAAGATATTTGACAAAAGAAATTAACGATCTCAAATAATTGTTGTTGTTGTAGCGATAAGGGCACTCCTCGAAGACCTTGGGGATTGTTATCGATGTTGATGATCCTTTGCCGGATGCAGATCCGGTACGTTCCGGTACCAGGCCCGACCATCTCGGGAACGATTTGTTATGGCCACATGCGACCTTCTAGGCCATCCCACCCCCTAGATCCATGAGGAGTTCGGGGTCGCAGAGCCTCGGCTGTTATTGAAACAGGACTCGCCACGGATAGGTGAGGTTGACAATTGGGTTTGGAGAAGCTATGGTAATTCTTTACTTTAGCTCACAACTGCTAAAACTCGTCCAAAAATATTGCGAGGTGTCAAAGACGCGTTATGAACCCAGGACCACGAATCCGAAAGGGGAGTTCCGAAACCGGGGATGGGATCAAAAGTAATTTTGCGCAGAACACCTTTCCTGGGTGGGTCCAACACCGGTTGCAGTTGTGAGCTAAAGTAAAGAATTTCCCTATGATTTAATCAAATTATATATTTGAAGCAATGGAAACAACTGAAAATTTTACACGAATACCACTCTTATGATTTGCCCAAGTGAATCTGATTCTCAGGCTCCAAATAGTATTTTTTTTAATATACTTGTGCATTATTTTTTTACAATGTAGCTATTGGTTACTGTTAATTATACTTACCAACAAAGGCTTTTAACTCATAGTCTACGCCACAAGATTTACCCGTATCGCCAGGCGCGGGTTGTAGTGACACAGAAACTGGACAATAAGGAGGAACTTCAAACGTTCAGTTTGTTGTGGCGGATATATTTGCTCATGCGCTAAATACAAGTCTTTACGAAATGTCAGACCAAGCAGGTCCAAATCCTCACGTCCATATCTGAAAGCGGCAAGTACTTGTCCAAACACCTTGCGATCTTTTTTCGGGATCGATGAAAACTACCCCGTCGATAGGATCAAAGTTCCTTTAAACTTAATTCCTATTTTGGAATTCTTAGAAATATTGCAATCGCCACCTTGATTGACCCACGGGTACCTCCGTAACAGGGGGGTGGAATTCATAGTATTTTTGCGCAAAACACCTTTCTGCGTTGGCGGCCTTTGGCCGCGCTTATAAAAAATAACCCTGGGCTACGCCATGCCAAGTCCGGGTGTGTGGTATAACCGTGGCTACCGCCACGGTGTTGCACAATTTTTTTTGTGGGCACGAACACAACAACAACCACATGAAAATCACCAACTTCAACTGCAAATATCTGCGGACAGAGATAAAATTTTTACTTTCCGCCTTCGGATTATTGTTCTCGAAATTAATACGCGTCTTCTGACACCTCTCTCGTTATTTTTGGTAGCGTATTAGAATTCGACCCCTCAACTAGACTATTACCATAGGGAAAAATATTCGCAACGACCACCTTCATCAAAGCAGCGATGGTCACATTTTTCGCAATGTTCATTTATATACAAAAACAATTACCCCACCTGATGCTGAGCGACTATTTTTTCTTGGCTTTCCAATAAACATGCATTAAAAGACAATATAAATTGAAACATTTTCTCCACAACATCTTTTCCACAATCACAAAAGAAATTGCATGCACGAATTGAATTATTCACTGTACCTACGCAGATGCTACCAAAAATGCAATAACCTACATCCATTAAAACTCACTTGATTTTGGTTCCTTTGTGGAAAATATAAATGCAAATACCGTAGCGCAGTTTTTATTATATCCGAAATTATTTGTAAATAAATTTTTATTACTCTGCTGTTGCGTTTCAAGCTGAAAATAACAAATGGCGGATTCGCAGAAAATTTTTGTGACGTATTTGAGGGTACATAGCATGTAAGAAAAGGCAAGCATATATGTATCGGGCATTTCAATTAGGCCATCTCATTCTGCCATATTAACAATTGTGGAACAATGTGGGATATTTTGTTGTTGGTCGCCATCTTTGGTCACTAGATTTTTGCTGGGAAGCGACACATCTTACCAATATGTATATATGTATATATTTTCGTGCTGTTCGGCTAAGTATATTGCGATGCACTCCAGTTTCAGTGCGCCGTTTTTGTTGTCAGAGTTCAAATGAAACGAGTGTTTTTGAAATGTTGGCTACTAGGTTCAAACACACACCAAATTGGCAATTTATACCATTTGGGCAATTTATTACGCAATTTGTCATATAATAAATTGTAATAATAAATTGCCAATTTAAAAAAAATTGCGTAATAAATTGTTTCAAACTGCAAATGCAACATTGTAAAGTGTGTTTATTGAGTATATTTAAACGTCAATTACGCATGGCTGAACTATATTGTTGGCGCATCTCATCAGCTGATTTTATGTCTTTCATTTCACTGGAGTAGGGATTGTCAAAAGAAGATGGCAAACTCAAAATGAAACCAAAACATTGAACACATTTTCTTACAATGCACAAAAATTTCAAAGTGTTGTGTTTTCAGTCCATTCCATTCACCTAATATCATCACGCACATTTTGACAGTCTTAATAAAGATATGTTGTTACTGTAGAGATGAGCCAACCAGCTATCAAATTACTATTGTATAAGCTAAATAAAGTTGTATGAACACCACTCAATTTAAATCGAAATTGCCTCAATTTATTTTTCTGTTTGAACATAGTATAATATTCGCATATAATTTAAGTAAATTTTGTTTTTTTATATTCAAAACTATTTGATTACATAAAATAAAATATGAATTATTTTTTTTGCACTAATTCTTTTTTAGATACTACTTTTTTTTTAGAGTTCTTTGATATTCCATCATGTAGTTCCCATTTGTTGTTGCTTCTACGTATATAAGGTAGATAATGGCCGACCCCGCTGAAGTCAATATATTCAGTGGCACCAACCAAAACATATGTATTAGTTAGTACCTGTAGCTTAATGGGTATTTCCAACAATGAGAAGCCAGAGGACAAATGATCTTTGGTGCTAATTTTACGACACAGACTGGTAAAGAATGCTTCTATGTCAATCCATAGATGATTGCCGGGTTGAATAAAGATATTGGATTCAATGTTGCAGTTATGGCATCGCCGTACATATTGTTCCAGATATTTAAGTAGGGATTGCTGTAGTCCTTGTATTCTACAAGCTCTAAGTGGTTCGAGATTTGTAGCTACCACAGCTAAACTACACGAAGTAAACTCTGTACATTTTGGGCATGTTGAATTGATAGTCAATGAAGGAACTTTATCAAGCAGCTCGGAAATAGTGTTACTTAAGTTGGAGTTGCAGTCTAGTTCATCGTTCTTAACTTTCTTAAATTTAAGAACAAGATTTTCTCTCTTCAGATGAACGTTCTTATTTACACCTTTGCTTGCGATTTGCTTTATTATGTCAAACACATCTGAACTAATTGTTTCGATATAATTATGGTAGATATATCTATCTACGTAAGCGACAAGTACGCAGTGTAGAGCTGAATCAAAAGGATAAGTATTTATCAGCATAACTACTCCTTGCTTAGTCTTTAACGGCGCCAAACAATTTCTATTAATTAACAAGCCTAATTTTTTTTGTGAATTTGGCCGCTTGTGCATATTTTCTATATCCGGTTCTTTCTGAGCATAATGACTGACTTTTTTATTTTTCAATAGTCCACCCCATTCATCCTTTAGATTTAAGTAATTGTATTTATTTTTATTTTTAGGAGGAAATATTGGATTTATTACACTATTAACTTTGTCTGTGGTACTGGTGCTACTATTCGGAGTGGACGAAAAATGTTTGAATATGGGGGGAGACTTCTTAACTACCTTAAACACATTTTCGTTATTAACTCTTACTTTAAAATTAGGTTCATTTACATCTTTTGATTTTTCATAACTTGTTGTACACAAATCAACGACACTAAAATTTGAAATACTGTTCTCAATATTGAAATCATCACTTCCTTTGATCTTCAATATGCTGCTCAAGTCGTGCATAAAACTCTTAGTTACTTCTGGCAGTGATAAATCAATTATTTCTGTTGAAGAGAGATGTAGAGAACCTATGGCAAGATTGTTTTTGTTGTCAATTGATTGCATTTCAAGTTTGAAGTAGAATTTTGCTTGTATTCACCACTTCGCTCTCGATCTGTATATTTATCATTTTTCGAAAGTTCAGTAGTTTCCGTATCATTGTCAGTAATGGTCGTATCGTTGTTATGGGATAAATACTGCTTGCTGGACATCGCAGCAAGTAGCTTCAGGTTTCCACTCAATACGTTTAAATGCGTTTTAAAAAAAAAATCAAGAGAATTATTCTTCGAATTTGCAAATACATGATATTTTATATCTTTAAAATATTCTTCGCTTATAGCCGAGCTCGCTGTCAAAATAGGTGTCTTATCTTGAATTTGTTTCTGGTAAAATAATGTGGGAACAATAGCAGTCCAAGGTAAAAAATAGTTGTAAAGTTTCCCAACCCGTTCACCAAAATCTTTATTTACGTATTCATTGGGAATTGGGCCAGCAACATTTTTACTGCATACATGTTTTATATTTGCTAAATCTCTTTAAAGGGTTCTAATTGATTTAGTATTTCTTTTCAAATTACTTGACTTTTCTTCACTTTCATATACATTAATCATGTCAGCAAACAAATGAGCTGCCGGAATTCAGGAAAAATTGCGGACCCACATTTAATTAAATTTAATAATAACTCTTTATATTGTGCACATGCATTTCTGCCGCTGTCTTGATGCTCGGAATAAGCAACAGTAAGCACAGCCGTCAGTATATTTTTAAACTCATTCAGAGAAGTGCAATTGCGTAAAATATTAAGGCACCTCATATAAAAATCTTTCTGGTGTCTATTGTTTTTATTGAAGCAAGGCCACATTGATACAAATTTGTTTAAATGGGCAACGTCAATTCTCAGAATGGTTGTTTTCTTAATAGATATGTTATCAACAACATCATCGTAGCATTCATCTATATATTAATTTAAAAGCATATTATTGAATGCCAATGCAGCTGCTTTTAAAAGGGCCAAAGCGAAATCTGTGACTACATGTTTCGGTGCGTCTATATCGCATCTTAAGCCAGTCTCGACAATGTATTGGGACCATGCTTTTCGGATATGAATTGGAGTAGTGGAAGCGACGACTTTTCATAGGCAGCTATAACTTGATAATACAAGATAACTCGTTTAGAGTTATCGTTTCCTGGTACACGTCTGATCAAACTTCCAATAGCATCAATACATATACTGCCAATTCGATCCTTTTGCATGAATAATTTATACAGGGAAATCTGCTCTGGAAGCCAGTACATAATGTACATTTTATTGTGTGCAATCTCGTGTATACTTTCAGAATATTTTGGATCACTCTTTAAATCTTCAATTGCTAAAAGAGGATGGGAAAAAGATTTGAGATTGATATCCTTTCTTTCCTGCCTGTACTTTGCGTTTCTCAAAACATTTTCCTTCGGAAGATTTGCTGGTTCATCATCTCCCAAGCTATATATATGTATTCCGTTGTTACATTCATTGCAAACACATTGAACAGATAGAAATATGGGCAGGAAATTCTCAAATGTTTCCATATATAGCTATAAATTTTATCTGTCCAACCTGGTTCAAAGATTTTATATTCTCGATTGTCTTTGAATCTTTTCGTTTTCAAGTTTAACCTTTTCCATTCACATGACGATAAATAGATTGTTCTTTTGATTACAGTTAAATTCTGGGGAACTCCCTGAGTTGACCAATTTGGGTCGTTAGTATTTCTCTTTCTTTTAAAAATTTGTGTAGCAGGACCACTAATTCTAGCAGATACGTTGTTGGTTATGTACAACCATAAATGTTCTCTGGTCATGCCATGCAAAAGGTTGACAGCTCTTTGCCATACTTCATTATTAAAGGGCAAATACTTATTATTTCCATCTCGAAATTGGAAATCCTTTAGGCGACTATAAATTTTATCAACAGAGTACATACCAGATTTTGGCATTATTACTTGTTTCGATGTCTATAATAAATATATATTACAGCGTTAATAAATTAAATTAATTTTAATTAAAAGACAATAAAATAAAGCAAAAAAATATTAATAAAATAAACATACATAAATATGTACAACTGAGCCCGAGTTTACAAAGCTTCTCATTCGCAAGGACGAAGAAATTTACAAAAAACAAAAAAAAAAAACAAATCTACATGGCACACAAATCAATATAGAGACAAAATGTCTCAATTGTGTTGTTAGTGTAGAAATGAGAAAAACTGAATTAAGCATGAAAACAAATACCAGCAGGATGGCCTAGTGGTTAAATGCTACTGCAGTTTCACCATGTGATTCACGGTTCGAATCCCGGTGAAACCTTTGATAACATTACAAAATTGCCTGATGATGATTACTTTGGCGGTTTTCGAAATGGGTCCATCGCAATATGCCAGTAAATGTTTCTTTCTTTTCAGTTTCTCTTAGAAAACATAATAATTGAAATTCAATAATTATAAGCCGGTGTTAAGCTCATGAATTCTTAAATATAAGTATAAACTGAACACACCATTAAACAAACATACATAAATATGTACAACTGAGCCCGAGTTTACAAAGCTTCTCATTCGCTACGAAGAAGAACTTTACAAAAAAAAAAAAATCTACATGGCACACAAATCAATGTAGAGACAAAATGTCTCAATTGTGTTGTTAGTGTCGAAATGAGAAAAACTGAATTAAGCATGAAAACAAATACCAGCAGGATGGCCTAGTGGTCAAAGGTTACTGCAGTTTCACCATGTGATTCACGGTTCGAATCCCGGTGAAACCTTTGATAACATTACAAAATTGCCTGATGATGATTACGTTGGCGGTTTTCCAAATGTGTCCATCGCAATATTCCAGTAAATGTTTCTTTCTTTTCAGTTTCTATTAGAAAACATAACAAGTGAAATTCAATTATTATAAGCCGGTGTTAAGCTCATGAATTCTTAAATATAAGTATTAATAAAATAAATATAATATTAAATTAATTTAAATGAATTAAAATATAATGAAACGAAATAAAATATAATAAAAAAGAAAATTAAATTAAATTAGAAAAAATAAAATATAATAAAGTAATATAACATAAAATAATAAAAAAAAAAGAAAATTAAATTAAATTAAATAAAACAAAATAAAATAAAATTAAATTAAATTAAATAACACAAAATAAAATAAAATTAATTAAAAAATTAATAGCCTTTATATTAAATAATATATTTTTATTTTATCGAACATATTTATATGATCCCGAAGATGGCTTTAGAATAAAGCCGAAATATCGACAAGAATAAATTATACAACTATAATACAAAAAGTTGTGTTTTTATTTAAATTGGCCTTCAGCTCAAAAATTTAAAAATATATTAATTAATTAAAAAAATTAAATTAAATTAAATAATGTAAAATAAAATAAAATAAAATTAAGTAATGTAAAAAAAAATAAGATAAGATAAAATAAAATACAGTAAAGTGCAATAAAATTAAATAAAACAAAATAAAATGAAATAAAATAAAATAAAGTAAAATAACATAAAATAAAATAAAAAATAAAATAAAATAAAATAAAATAAAATTAAATTAAATTGAATAAAACACAATAAAATAAAATTTATTAGAAAAAAAAAATAAACTAAAATGAAATAAAATAAGATAAAATAAAAAAAAAAAATAAAATGAAATAAAATAAAATAATGTAGAACAAAATAAAATAAAACCAAATTAAATAAAACAAATTAAAATGAAATAAAATTAAATAAAATAAATAAAATTAAATAAAATAAATTAAAGATTAAATCAAATAAAACAAAATTAAATTAAATTAAATTAAATTAAATTAAATAAAACATAATAAAATAAAATTAATTTAACAAGAATAAAATAAAATAAAATAAAATAATGTAAAATAAAATTAAATAAAATAAAATTAAGTTAAATTAAATTAAATAAAATTAAATTAAATTAATTAAAAAAATAAAATAAAAAGAAAATAAAAAAAAATGTAAAATAAATTAAATGAAATAAAATAAACTTTAATAAAATAAAACTAATTTAAAAAAATAGAATAAAATAAAGTAAAATAAAATAAAATAAAATAAAATAAAGTAAAGTAAAATAAAATCAAATTAAATCAAACAAAATAAAATTAAATTAAATAAAATTAAATAAAATAAAATTAAATTAAATAAAATTAAATAAAATTAAATCAAATAAAACAAAATAAAATAAAATAAAGTAAAACAAAATAAAATATAATAAAGTAAAATAAAAGAAATAAAACGAATTGAAATAAATTTAAACAAAACAAGTAAGGAAGGCTAAGTTCGGGTGTAACCGAACATTACATGCTCAGTTGAGAGCTGTGGAGACAAAGTAAGGGAAAATCACCATGTTGTAAAAAGAACCTAGGGTAACCCTGGCATGTGTTTGTATGACATGTGTTTGTATGACATGTGTATCAAATGGAAGGTATTAAAGAGTATTTTAAAGGAAGTGGGCCATAGTTCTATAGATGGACGCCATTTAGGGATATCGCCATAAAGGTGGACCTGGCCTGACTCTAGAATTTGTTTGTACAATATGGGTATCAAATGAAATGTGTTAATGATAATTTTAAAAGGGAGTGGGCCTAAGTTCTATAGGTGGACGCCTTTTCGAGATATCGCCATAAAGGTGGACCAGGGGTGACTCTAGAATTTATTTTGTACGATATTGGTATCAAATGAAAGGTATTAATGAGTATTTTAAAAGGGTGTGGACCTAAGTTCTATAGATGGACGCCTTTTCGAGATATCGCCATAAAGATGGACCAGGGGTGACTCTAGAATTTGTTTGTACGATATGAGTATCAAATGAAAGGTGTTAATGAGTATTTTAAGAGGGCGTGGTCCTTAGTTCTATATGTGGACGCCTTTTCGAGATATCGCCATAAAGATGGACCAGGGGTGACTATAGAATTTGTTTGTACTATATGGGTATCAAACGAAAGGTGTTAATGAGTATTTTAAAAGGGAGTGGGCCTTAGTTCTATAGGTGGACGCCTTTTAGGAATATCGTTATAAAATTGGACCGGGGTTGACTCTAGAATGCGTTTGTACAATATGGGTTTCAAACGAAAGGTGTTAATAAGTGTTTTAAAAGGGAGTGGGCCTTAGTTTTATGGGTGGACGCCTTTTCGGGATATCGCCATAAACGTGGACCAGGGGTGACTCTAGAATGCGTTTGTACAATTTGGGTATCAAATGAAAGGTGTTAATGAGTATTTTAAAAGGGCATGGGCCTTAGTTCTATAGCTGGACGCCTTTTCGGGATATCGCCATAAGGGTGGACCAGGGATGACTCTAGAATTTGTTTATACGATATGGGTATCAAATGAAAGGTGTTAATAAGTATTTTAAAAGGGCGTGGGCCTTAGTTCTATAGGTGGACGCCTTTTCAAGATATCGCCATAAAGGTGGACCAGGGGTGACTCTAGAATTTGTTTGTACGATATGGGTATCAAATGAAAGATGTTAATGAGTATTTTAAAAGTGAGTGGTCCTTAGTTCTACAGGTGGATGCCTTTTCGAGATATCGCCATAAAGGTGGGCCAGGGGTGACTCTAGACTTTGTTAGTACAATATGGGTATCAATTGAAAGGTGTTGATGAGTATTTTCAAAAGGAGTGGGCCTTAGTTCTATATGTGGACGCCTTTTCGAGATATCGCCATAAACGTGGACCAGGGGTGACTCTAGAATGTGTTTGTACGATATGGGTATCAAATTAAAGGTATTAATGAGGGTTTTAAAAGGGAGTGGCCCTTAGTTGTATATGTGAAGACGTTTTCGAGATATCGACCAAAATGTGGACCAGGGTGATCTAGAACATCATCTTTCGGGTACCGCTAATTTATTTATATATGTAATACCACGAACAGTATTCTTTCCAAGATTCCAAGGGCTTTTGATTTCGCCCTGCAAAACTTTTTCATTTTCTTCTACTTAATATGGTAGGTGTCACACCCATTTTACCAAGTTTTTCTCTAAAGTTATATTTTGCGTCAATACACCAATACAATTACCATGTTTCATCCCTTTTTTCGTATTTGGTATATAATTATGGCATTTTTTCATTTTTCGTAATTTTCGATATCGAAAAAGTGGGCGTGGTCATAGTCGGATTTCGGCCATATTTTACACCAATACAAAGTGAGTTCAGATAAGTACGTGAACTGAGTTTAGTAAAGATATATCGATTTTTGCTCAAGTTATCGTGTTAACGGCCGAACGGAAGGACAGACGGTCGACTGTGTGTGGCTTCAACCGATTTCGCCCTTTTTCACAGAAAACAGTTATCGTCCTAGAGTCTAAGCCTCTACCAAATTTCACAAGGATTGATAAATTTTTGTTCGACTTATGACATTAAAATTATGCTAGGCAAATTAAATGGAAAAGGGCAGAGCCACGCCCATTTTGAAATTTTCTTTTATTTTTGTATTTTGTTGCAACATATCATTACTGGAGTTGAATGTTGACATAATTTACTTATATACTGTAAAGATATTAACTTTTCTTTTAAAATTTGAATTTAAAAAAAAATTTTTTTTAAAGTGGGCGTGGTCGTTCCCCGATTTTGCTAATTTTTATTAAGCAGACATATAGTAATAAGAGTAACGTTCCTGCCAAATTTCATCATGATATCTTCAACGACTGCCAAATTACAGCTTGCAAATCTTCTAAATTACCTTCTTTTAAAAGTGGGCGTGCCACGCCCATTGTCCAAAATTTTACTAGTTTTCTGTTCTGCGTCATAAGCTAAACCCACCTACCAAGTTTCATCGCTTAATCCGTATTTGGTAATGAATTATCGCACTTTTTCAATTTTTCGAAATTTTCGATATCGAAAAAGTGGGCGTGGTTATTGTCCGATATCGTTCATTTTAAATAGCGATCTGAGATGAGTGCCCAGGAACCTACATACCAAATTTCATCAAGATACCTCAAAATTTACTCAAGTTATCGTGTTAACGGACAGACGGACGGACATGGCTCAATCGAATTTTTTTTCGATATTGATGATTTTGATATATGGAAGTCTATATCTATCTCGATTCCTTTATACCTGTACAACCAACCGTTATCCAATCAAAGTTAATATACTCTGTGAGCTCAGCTCAACTGAGTATAATAAATAAAGAAAAATTAATACAAAATAAAATAGAATAAAATGAAATGAAATGAAATAATATAAAATAAAGTTAAACAGAATTTAAAAAATAAATTAAGTAAAATGAAATTGAAAAAGAAAACATTTAAGCTATTTACGTAAACGAGCTTATCAAGTTATCTGCTTATTTGGTTATATTTTTTACTCTCTATTATAAAAACAAAATACATAGGAAAACCATTTTTTTATTAGAACTTGATAAGCACGCTTCGGTGAATAGCCGAATTATTAAATTAAAAAAAAAAAATATTTAAATAATATAGAACAAAATAAAATTGAAAAAAAATAAAACAAAATTAAATTAGGTAGATTAAAATAAATAAAAATAAATATTTAAAAAATAAGATCAAATAACACAAAATAAAATTGAGCGTAATAAAGTAAAATAAATAGCCCAGTTTTTCTTATACTAATGCTTTATAAAAACCTTATAAAGGGCTTATCATAGAGCAATTAAATTTATGTAGCCGATGAATACCTATTATGATATCTATTCTTATCAATAATGGAAAATCAGAAATTTATGACTATTTGGCGGTTATGGCTCGATAAAATTGTATTACCATGAAGTATTGGCAACTTATATTATCAGTCAAAGACTATATATTAAGGGCGTACGTGATTAATTGCATATTTTTTTTACCAAATTAAGTCAAATACTAAATTTCCATCCCAGTAGGAAAAGGTAATTTGGTAATGTATAAAATAAGGAACATCGCATATAGAGCTTAGTATGTATGCATGAAAACATGCATACATTTGTCTACAGCGATGTCATATTTAGGAAAATTATGTATTTGACATTAAAAGCCTTACAACAAGCATTACTATCCCACTGGGATACCATTAAACAAAAACACCCCTAAAGGTATTAGTAGTGAAACTTCAAAAAATTAAAATAAAACTGTGCCACTGCCGCTAATATATAGCCCTTTCATGGTGATACTTTGAAATTTTAAACAAATCTTTTCAAACTTACCAAAACTTTTTGAAAAATAATAATTACATTGATATTATTATCCACACGGGTAAAACTTTTTGAAACGTTCACAAAATATATCCAAACCAAACTTTTTGAAAAATAATAAATTCACTTATGCTATTAGTCGCACAGCTAAAATTGTTTGATCCTTTCACAAAAAATGTCCAACGCATACTAAAAATTATTTTGTTTTCTAAACATGATCCTCAGCATCTTCTCCAAGAATTAAAAATTGATTAAAGCTCTAGGTTTTCTACCGAACTTACAAATATAAGTATGTACGTGCATAGGCATATGTAACTACATTTTGTAAAACAAGTGGTGAAAAAAATGTCGTGTGGATGTATTAGTGAGAGCGCTTTGATCGCACGAACCAATTGATTCACTGATCATTCGCTTGTTAGACTGCAACGGCTAAGCACGAAATAAATAATAAATTATTGATGCGCACAATGGCAAGCGAATATTTTATGTTGAACAACACCTTTGGGCAAATTCAATGCGTTTTATGCTAAGAACGTTTTATGCTACAAAACGTTTTATGTACATAACATCAAACGACATTTTGAAAGTTCGCATAAAAACTTAAATAAGTTGAATGCAACAAAAAAATTAACACTTTTTGAGGAGAAAAAGCATTTATTTTTAGAAAAAATAAAAGGGTGGTTGCCCAATATGCAATTCTCTGGCAGGGGAAAAAGGCAAAACGAAATTAAAGACTGAATTATCTTCTTTAATAAGTTCTAAACTGGCGAAGAAGGGTAGACCGTTCACTGACGGTAAATTTATTAAAGACTTAATGATTAAAATTTTTGATAAACTAAGTATAAACATAGACTTTCTAGAATTATTTTTAGTATTATTTTCAAATAAAATTTACAGTTTCCCTATTAGATCTTGTTGCATTTTATCATAATAAATTAGTTAAATTAATTCATATTAATAAAATGAATTTACGCAAATACGTGCATATATTTTTCGCTGCGCAACTAGCGATACCAACACTCGATGTTGACACACCAATTGCTCACACTGATGACCTGATACGAAACATTCATTCTCTCTCAATTCGTTTCCAGGAATGGGGCTTGAAATCAGCTGTCTGTTCATTCAATTGTAAACAAAAGTTCATTCGTTTCCAAGAATGGGTCTTCAAATCAGATGGCTGTGGAGTTGCCTAAAATACGTAAAAAAAACTCCAAGAAATCCGTTCGGTTTCATTATTTTCAAATAAATCAGCAAGTAAGCTGATAAAAACTCATTAAAATTTATAAAAAAGGCAAAGTTTTGTAGAAATATTTTGTGGTAGATAAGTGAAAAAATATGAAATAATATATTTCGGTTGCGTTGCTTTGCTTTGTTGCTCTGGCACCGCCATAAGATAACAATGAACGGCTAACCGCTTTTTTCAGGCTGTTAACTAAACATATTGCGTTAATCTATACGTACAACTTATCTCAGCTGTCAAAAATGGAATGTCGCAACGCTCCACAAAAACATGGCCTTTATGCATGCATTTACATCAATTCGAAGACTAAGAAGCTGACTTTTTCACGAATCGAAAGTTGCTACCAAAACCCGCTTCGTGTGCAGTCCTTCGATGAAAGGTGTTGTCACTGATGAATTTTCCACGGGTGAAAAAGAGTTATTTTTTTCTTCGGATTTGTAATCCTGACAAAAATTCGAGTTTTTTAATATCCAATTTGACAATCTTGAGTAAATTTTCGGTGAAAATCATAAATTAAACCTATACCATGTAAAATAACCCAAAGTTTTTCTGAAATGCCCAAATTTGATTTTGAGCATGATGACATCTATGGCCAATATCATAAAAAAATGTACATGTTTCATATCGGGTCATCAGTGATTGCTCATTGCAGACTGAACCATTCACTAAACAAAGAGCGCAGGCTATCTGTGTGAGTTGCTCATCATCTTAAGATGTACATATGAAACGCCGATGTCTGTTCTAAAACAAAATCAAGTGCGCAGAAAAGCAACATCGTTTCATTTGAACTCTCACCACAAAAACGATGCACTGAAACTGGAGTGCATCGCAATATACATAGCCGGACAGCACGAAAATACATACATACTCTCATGGACAAAATAATAGGTGTAAACACCTTCGGTTCTCTATCCATTACAAGATTTTGCAAATGAAAACAAATTTTGTGTGGTAATAGCTGTGTTTTTTTCAATCTATATACGTTTACGCTTGAACTTTATATGGACTGCTAAGCAAAGAACTTTAAATACACCTCTGAAATTGCTACGCATAAAATTAGTACTACTAAATTTCAATACGCATTATACTCAGATGTAACTGAAATATGTGTCTATGTTTCACCCTCTGCATTAATTCTATTTATTCTATGCGCGTCCATTATTTATCACAACTGATGCAGCTATATGTTGTACACACAAATACAACAGTGGGTTGTGTCTCCGATTTTCGGTACACCCTGAGCTAGTTGTTTAACCACTGCCGCTAGATGGGTCTCCTAAGCATTATCTCAGCGAGGATAGGCGTTTTTATTCACGCGCAAACGAAACGTATACACGTGTAAAAAAAAAAAACAAGGCTAATATTTATGACTTTAGTTACTTATACTAAATATATGAAAACAATTATAATTCATCCATTTACAAGAAAACTGTGTCATAATTAAACAATTTCTTTGGTCAAAATAATAGGTGTATGAAACTTTTCTTAGAAATCTAAGTACACCATTGAAATATAATTCCTTACTCCACTGTTTTCTTAATCAACGGTATCTCCTCCATGTTTTGTATAACCTTGCCTATTCCATTGAATGGCTTTGAATAATTTTTGCAGGTTTCCAAAGGAGTGCTATCTCATCCCAATCTTTCGCCTTCTGCCAAAATAACTCGCTTGTTTTGAAATGAAAAGGACGCAAATCTTTTCCTAAGGTCACTCCTGAATTTCTCAATCAGCTTGAGGTCAGGGGATTGACCTGGCCATTGCATACATGTGACAATCCCATTTCTGAACCACTCAGATACAAACCGGAAAGTATGTTTTGTATCGTTATCTTGGTGATAACTCAATCTGAGTGGGGTGTTTTCCCCCACATAAGGCAGCTTAACATTTCGCAAGATATCCCTGTACACCTATTATATTGTCCATGAGTGTATGTACATATTGGTAAGATTTTCGTATTAAAAACTACAAACGATTTAAAACGTATTTCAAAAAGAAAAACCCAAATTTGCTTAAATTGCTTGGTTTCCGCACAATGTATTATATTTTCGGAGTAACTATAAAAAAAAAAAAAAATAAAATTAATTTCACTACAATCAATTTCATCGTTTGTAGTTATAGGAAAGTACTTTTAGTGCTTCGAAATTGTTGCGTTTTTGGTTTTTTTTTGAGATACGTTAGCGATATCTCCGAAACGTGTGGACCAAAAAAAATTTTTTTCGTATGAAAAATTACAAACGATTTAAAACGTATTTCAAAAAGAAAAAACCCAAATTTCCTTAAATAGCTTGGTTTCCGCATAATGTATTATATTTTCGGAGTAACTATAAAAACTACAAAAAAATGAATTTCACTACAATCAATTTCATCGTTTGTATTTATACGAAAAGTACTTTTAGTGCTTCCAAATTCCAATTTTTTTTCTTATGAAAAACTACAAACAATTTCAAACGTATTTCAAAAAGAAAAAACCCAAATTTGCTTAAATTGCTTGGTTTCCGTACAATGTATTATATTTTCGGAGTAACTATAAAAACAACAAAAAAAAAATGAATTTCACTACAATCAATTTCATCGTTTGTAGTTATAGGAAAAGTACTTTTAGTGCTTCGAAATTGTTGCGTTCTTGGTTTTTTTTTTTTGAGATACGTTAGCGATATCTCCGAAACGTGTGGACCAAAAAAATTTTTTTTCGTATGAAAAATTACAAACGATTTAAAACGTATTTCAAAAAGAAAAAACCCAAATTTGCTTAAACTGCTTGGTTTCCGCACAATGTATTATATTTTCGGAGTAACTATAAAAACAACAAAAAATGAATTTCACTACAATCAATTTCATCGTTTGTAGTTATAGGAAAAGTACTTTTAGTGCTTCCAAATTGCTGCGTTCTTAGTTTTTTTTGAGATACGTTAGCGATATCTCCGAAACGTGTGGACCAAACAAATTTTTTTTCGTATGAAAAATTACAAACGATTTAAAACGTATTTCAAAAAGAAAAAACCCAAATTTGCTTAAACTGTTTGGTTTCCGCACAATGTATTATATTTTCGGAGTAACTATAAAAACAACAAAAAATGAATTTCACTACAATCAATTTCATCGTTTGTAGTTATAGGAAAAGTACTTTTAGTGCTTCCAAATTGCTGCGTTCTTGGTTTTTTGAGATGCGTTAGCGATATCTCCGAAACTTGTGGACAAAAAAAAATTTTTTTTCTTATGAAAAACTACAAACGATTTGAAACGTATTTAAAAAAGAAAAAACCCAAATTTGCTTAAACTGCTTGGTTTCCGCACAATGTATTATATTTTCGGAGTAACTATAAAAACTACAAAAAAATTAATTTCCCTACAATCAATGTCATCGTTTGTAGTTATAAGAAAAGTACCTTTAGTGCTTCCAAATTGCTGCGTTCTTAGTTTTTTTGACCTGTAGACAAAAAAAAAAAAAATTATTTTTCGTATGAAAAACTACAAACGATTTAAAACGTATTTCAAAAAGAGAAAAACCAAATTTACTTAAATTGCTTGGTTTCTGCTCAATGTTATGACAAACTCTCAATGAAATTAAAGATTTTTCAGAAGAAATAAATGCAAATATAGAAATTTGATAACACTTCAATAAATAAAGTAATAAGTATTGGGTTTTCAGCTGGAATATGGGTAGGAGGGTTGGGGGTATATATTTCTCAAAGGCAGGTTTGATAAACCAAGTCAAACGGCACTTGAATAGCATCAATTCCACCCTTAAATACGTATGTGCATACGTACACAGAAGCATGTGCCTGTCGATCAGCTTTTGAGCATTGTATCATTGAATATATATGTATGAAAATATGAACCAAAGAAAAAATGTACATACATATTCAATAATACCCCAAAGTAAAGGCAGATATCCATAAACACTTTGGTCGTTTTGATGCTGTGGCAGCGTCTTGAGATAATAGCTGTGTTTTTTTTCTCATCTATATACGTTTACGCTTAAACTTTATATGGACTGCTAAGCGACAAACTTTAAATACACCTCTGAAATTGCTACGCATAAAATTAGTACTACTAAATTTCAATACACATTATACTCGGATGTAACTGAAATATGTGTCTTCTATGCGCGTCCACTATTTATCACAACTGATTCAGCTATAAGTTATACATAGAAATACAACAGAGGGTTGTGTCTCCGCTTTTCGGTACACCCTGTTGCTGTAGCTAGTTGTTTCATCACATCCGCTAGATGGGTCCCCAAGCATTATCTAAGCGAGGATAGGCGTTTTTTCACGCGCAAATGAAACGTATACGCGTGTAAAAAAAAACACGGCTAATAAGAAAAAAAATTGCCGCTTGCTACGCTTTAAAGCGACCAAAGCATTTATGTAAATTCGCGTATACTGACATATATATATATATATACATATGAATGCTCGTAGCAATTAGCCAACGAAATACAATAGGCACGAGCCAAATTATGTGTCGTCGGCGGTTAAAAGTGTTGCCGATTGTAGCTTTAATCAACTCACAGCTAAAATGGGAATTTATTATTAATATTAAAATAAACTAATTTATTGCTCTTTTGCGACATAATGTTACTTTTCTTGGCAAAATTACTTTAATTCATTTCGACCCTCCCATTTATTACTTTTGATCTATGAATATAGTGTAAAATTCGTACGTTGTACTGACATGTGATAAACAAGTCAGCATATACAATGTGACGTCACAGTGCGAATTCGGGCCAGAAACGGGTAAAACTCGACTTTTATGTATGAACTGCAACACAGCTGCTGAAAACTTGGTTGTTCGACTGCGCGAACAATTTTTCGACAGAATAAGATGAGGTTTTTCAAATAGCAAATTAAAGGCGGTGACACAATGACATTTTTCATATAGATGTATTTAACACAAGCTTATGCATTCCAATAACATCGCCACAATCAACCAAGTTGTTGCGTTTGTAAATATGAAGGAACTTCAGACTTGGCAATTGAAGTTTATTACGCCTTGCCCATTCACATACAAAATTTCGCGAAGCATTTTTGTAAACATTCTCCCAATACAACAAAAATACTTGCTAACATATTTTGTCTCGTATTCGATTGTTATAGTGCAGTTTTTAATTGTGAAAAATGATAGAAAATTTACCAACCAGTGGGAAAAAAAATTTCACTTCCAAAGTGTGCCAACACCCTTAGCCAAAGCAAATGTCAAATTCTTCTTCTTATGATTTGCTTGGAACAAAATTGGGGAGTGGGCTACTTTTCAATACCAGATGGCGCTGGTATCGCTCATTCTACCATTCTCCATAAAAATACATGCGATCTACTCATAATGCATAAGCATGTGTTAAACCCATCTATATGAAAAACTGCTTATGTGTCGGAGCTATAAAATTGCCATAAGCTGTGTCAACTCGGCAATTCGACATACTGCAAAATTATTTGCAAAAATGTATATGAACAATGCATGAAAATTTTTATATTATATTGCTAATACGTTACTGGGCATTTATTGGGCAATATCTGCGCATCTTTATTTGCATTTTTTACTACCATATTACTACTTCGATTAAGTCATATAAATAGTTTGTTATTAATTCATAGTAAAAGTGCCGAGATATGGAAGTATTTCTGCGCGTTATAATGAAAGCCCTCAATATGCATCGAAGTTGGAATTTATAAAATCACAAACATTTTTCTTTTGACGATTTTATCAAGTGCCATGTTGCCAAATTGCATAAACAATTTGGACAACTTAAGAAGAAGGATTATGAATGAAAAAGAGGAAGCTAGTTTTCAGGATTTTGTGATTTATATGTGAACATACATATGTATGTATGTACATATGCTTGTGCGTAAGAATAATTTTTGTTAGAAGCGGTTGGTTGAATAGAAGTTTGTTTTGTTTTTGAACATTGAATGTACAAACATACATATGCTAGCTTATGCTTGGATATATTGGTATCAATGAGGTGGGTGTGAAGTGGGGGTGTTGGTTGATCTTTAGTTTAAGAATATATGTATGTGTTTGCATATATATCCAAGTTTGTTTATACGCTACGATCATCATAGCAGATACATTACCATGTTCATACGTTTCTTAGCTTACATATGAACATACATATGTATGTACGTACATTTGCTTTAGCGTAAGAATAATTTTTGTTAGAAGGGGTATGCTGAAATGAAGTTTGTTTTATTTTTGAACATATGAATTGTAAGCAATAATATTTACTTGCACATTCAACAACTTTAATATGCTTGTAATTTAGATAGAGAGAATTATTCAAAGAACCCATTTGCTGTGCAAAAATCATTGTTTGGAATACCCAACCGGGTGTCTTCGAATTTCTCAATTTTGCTAATGGTACAAAGGCGCTTATGGAATATGTAGTATCGATACAAACAAACAATCGATAGTACAAACGATTTAAAACGTGTCTCAAAAAGAAAAACCCCAAATTTACTTAAATTGCTTGGTTTACGCACAATGTATTATATTTTCGGAGTAACTATAAAAACTACAAAAAAATGAATTTAAATGCAATCAATTTTATAGTTTGTAGTTATAGGAAAAGTACTTTTAGTGCTTCCAAATTGCTGCGTTCTTGGTTTTTTTGAGATGCGTTAGCATATCTCGGAAACCTGTGGACCAAAAAAAATTTTTTTTTCGTATGAAAAACTACAAACGATTTAAAACGTATTTCAAACAATTGTTTTTTGTTTTTATCGGCCTATTTATAAATCATTCAAGGTTCGAATCGAGCTCAAGGCCAGAAAAATAATTTTTTTCTAATGATAATTATTGTTATTTTTTAATTTTTCTAAATTTGAAAAATTGTATTTTGTTTTTGGAATAGTAAGTAGAAAATTTTTCAGACAACCTGCCATAGCTGCGCAGATAGATCCATTTCGAAGGGTGCTAAGCCTTCATCATCAGTACGCTTTAGGCATGCTGCGCTAACCATTTAGCTATACAGCGGTGGTTTGTTTGACTGGCAAATTTGCTACTTCTATTTTTTTTTTTTTTTTTTTTTACCAACTATATTTATTCAGTGTGGCGCCATCTGGTGCAAATCACTGATAATGCTGGATTTTTGTTTATTGGCAATTACTTTGTTTGACATTCCCAAGTGCTCATGGTTTATTAACAATTGTTTTTTGTTTTTATCGGCCTATTGATAAATCATTCAAGGTTCGAATCGAGCTCAAGGCCAGAACAATAATTTTTTTCTAATGATAATTATTGTTATTTTTTAATTTTTCTAAATTTGAAAAATTGTATTTTGTTTTTGGAATAGTAAGTAGAAAATTTTTCAAACAACCTGCCATAGCTGCGCAGATAGATCCATTTCGAAGGGTGCTAAGCCTTCATCATCAGTACCCTTTAGGCATGCTGCGCTAACCATTTAGCTATACAGCGGTGGTTTGTTTGACTGGCAAATTTGCTACTTCTATTTTTTTTTTTTTTTTTTTTTTTTTTTTACCAACTATATTTATTCAGTGTTGCGCCATCTGGTGCAAATCACTGATAATGCTGGATTTTTGTTTATTGTCAATTACTTTGTTTGACATTCCCAAGTGCTCATGGTTTATTAACAATTGTTTTTTGTTTTTATCGGCCTATTGATAAATCAGTCAAGGTTCGAATCGAGCTCAAGGCCAGAACAATAATTTTTTTCTAATGATAATTATTGTTATTTTTTAATTTTTCTAAATTTGAAAAATTGTATTTTGTTTTTGGAATAGTAAGTAGAAAATTTTTCAGACAACCTGCCATAGCTGCGCAGATAGATCCATTTCGAAGGGTGCTAAGCCTTCATCATCAGTACGCTTTAGGCATGCTGCGCTAACCATTTAGCTATACAGCGGTGGTTTGTTTGACTGGCAAATTTGCTACTTCTATTTTTTTTTTTACCAGCTATATTTATTCAGTGTTGCGCCATCTGGTGCAAATCACTGATAATGCTGGATTTTTGTTTATTGTCAATTACTTTGCTTGACATTCCCAAGTGCTCATGGTTTATTAACAATTGTTTTTTGTTTTTATCGGCCTATTGATAAATCATTCAAGGTTCGAATCGAGCTCAAGGCCAGAACAATAATTTTTTTCTAATGATAATTATTGTTATTTTTTAATTTTTCTAAATTTGAAAAATTGTATTTTTAAAACAAAACAAAAATCCAGCATTATCAGTGATTTGCACCAGATGGCGCAACACTGAATAAATATAGTTGGTAAAAAAAAAAAAAAAAAATAGAAGTAGCAAATTTGCCAGTCAAACAAACCACCGCTGTATAGCTAAATGGTTAGCGCAGCATGCCTAAAGCGTACTGATGATGAAGGCTTAGCACCCTTCGAAATGGATCTATCTGCGCAGCTATGGCAGGTTGTCTGAAAAATTTTCTACTTACTATTCCAAAAACAAAATACAATTTTTCAAATTTAGAAAAATTAAAAAATAACAATAATTATCATTAGAAAAAAATTATTGTTCTGGCCTTGAGCTCGATTCGAACCTTGAATGATTTATCAATAGGACGATAAAAACAAAAAACAATTGTTAATAAACCATGAGCACTTGGGAATGTCAAACAAAGTAATTGACAATAAACAAAAATCCAGCATTATCAGTGATTTGCACCAGATGGCGCAACACTGAATAAATATAGTTCGTAAAAAAAAAAAAAAAAAAAAAAAAAAAGTTGCTTGGTTGCAGTATGTTTGCTGGTCAAAGCATGTCAACTTATCTAAATTCGCTTGTCGAAGTCGTAGATAAATTCGCCGAAGTGAACATCGAGTTAAACGAAGAGCTAAAAGTCATAATACTATTATCTAGTTTGCCGTCCGAGTACGAAAACTTCGTGGTAGCTATCGAGACTCGTGATGAATTGCCGAGTTTCAGTACTTTAAAAGTAAAGCTGTTAGAAGAGGGTGCTAGAAGGGAACAACAAGCAGATCAAAAATCTCCTGCGCAAGCTGTTTATACAAGTGTAAGAGAATCAGCGCATAATGGTAATAAAATAAATACAAAAGCAAAAAGTCATGTAAAGTCAAATGAGTTCAAGGGTAAATGCTTTAGTTGTGGCATGCGTGGCCATACGGCTTCACAATGCAAAAGAAAGGGCAAACAACAATATGATCGTGAAGATAAACAAAGTTCTAAAATTAACGAGCTTTCTTACGCTGTATATGCTGCTGCTGTGGGGGATGAACGAAGTAAATACAATTGGTGTGTCGACAGTGGTGCAACGACACATATGTGTTGCGACAAGAATATGTTCGTGTCATTCATCGAAATACGAGAAAAAGTTATGTTAGCAGCAGATAATTTCACTTACTCACAAGGTATAGGTACGGTCAAAATAAAAACAAATGAATGTGAAATAGAGCTGCGTGATGTATTGTTTGTGCCTTCACTGAAAATGAACTTTTATTCTGTTAACAAAGCTCTGCAGCATAAACATACAGTGGTATTCAAAAACTATGTTGTGGAAGTAAAAAATTCCATAGGGTTAACATTGCTTAGAGCTAGATTACAAAATGATTTGTTTATATTCAATGCACAAGTACAAGGTTCAAAAATTTATTTAAATAATTTAAAGTGGCATAATCGATATGGTCATATAAACTTCGAAAGTTTAAAGAAAATTGCCGACAAAGGTTTAGTGCGCGGTATGGACACAAAAGATGTGAAAACAAAAACAAATTGTGACACATGCAACAAAGCAAAATTAAGTGCAATGCCTTTTCCAAAAAAATTTGAAATTGAGTCAAAAGAAATATTAGAGCTTGTGCATACAGATGTATGTGGACCCATAAACGTAAAATCAGTAGGTGGTGCACGATACTTTCTCACATTTATTGACGATTTCTCGAGAATGATTTTTGTTTATTGTATTAAAGAAAAGAGCGAAGTATTTGAAAAGTTTCAATTATTCAAAAATATGGTCGAATGTCAAACTCAGAAGAAAATTAAAAAGCTCCGAAGTGAAAATGGTACGGAGTACATAAACAATAAATTTACCGATTTTTTAAATGAGTGCGGAATTAAAAGGCAGTTAACTGTGCCATATACTCCCCAGCAAAATGGAGTGGCAGAGAGAGTTAACCGCACAATTGTAGAAATGGCTAGAAGTTTGCTGGTGCATGCAAATATAGAACAAGAATTGTGGGGTGAAGCTATACACACAGCTGTATATTTACGTAATCGCGCACCTACAAAACTGCTTAGAGATTGCACTCCTTATGAGATTTGGTACAACAAAAAGCTGTCGGTAAAACATTTCAGGGTTTTTGGTTCGCGCGCATTCGCGTTAAATAAAACGCAGCGTGGTAAATTCAGCGCAAAGGGCAAAGAGTATTTGTTCGTCGGATATTCTGAGGTTGAAAAAGCTTATCGCTTGTATGATAAGGAATCGAGGCAAATTTGTGTAAGACGTGACGTAAAATTTTTAGAAGATGAAGTCAACTTAGCTGTGCCCGAAGGTGACACCAAAAACAGAGATGAAAATGACATTGCTACAATTTTTGTAAAAATCGACGATCGTAAACATGTTGAAGAAGAGCGGAAAGAAGATGAAGAGTTTGAAAGTTGCACCGAAGACGAAACAGAGGTAGAAGAGGCAAATGTAGGCAATGTTGCAGAGAATGGAATCGTTTCGGATGAAATGCAAATAATTGGAGAGTCTCATAGAAATGGAAACGAATCACGTCGCGGTCGAGGTAGGCCAAAAATTATTCACACTGGTCAAGTAGGGCGTCCCAAAAAAGAGTATCAGATGCTAAATTATCTACAATATGGTGAAGATGTAGACACGCCTCGATCGGTCAAAGAAGCATTGTCAAGCGAATACTCCTTTGAGTGGAAGAAATCAATGGAAGAAGAATATTCGGCACTTCTTGCTAACAACACTTGGTCAGCAGTAGATCTGCCTGATGGTCAAAAAGCGATTGGATCGAAGTGGGTTTTTCGAATAAAACGTGATTCAGATGGCAATATTCAAAAGTTCAAGTCGAGACTAGTAGCAAAAGGCTGCAGTCAGCAGCTGGGTTTAAATTACTGGGAAACTTTTTCGCCTGTAATACGATATGAAACAATTCGTATGCTACTTGCTATTGCCGTTGAGAAAGAGCTTCACTTACATCAGATCGATATTTCCAATGCATATCTCAATAGTAAGCTTACGGAAGAAATTTACCTTAAACAACCAGAAGAATTTGTAGACAATAAAAATCCTAATAAAGTTTTAAAGCTAAATAAAGCCATTTATGGCTTAAAGCAGTCTGGGCGACACTGGATTAGTACTCTTGATGTAGCATTGAAAGATATGGGTTTCAGCCCATGCAAAAGCGAACCGTGTTTGTACGTCAAACAATACAAGGGCAGTTATAGTTAGTTACTTACTTACTTAATTGGCGCTTAACCGTCTAAACGGTTATGGCCGTCCAACAAGGCGCGCCAGTCGCTCCTTCGCTCCGCCAACCGGCGCCAATTGGTCACACCAAGGGAGTTTAAATCGTTTTCCACCTGGTCCTTCCAACGGAGTGGGGGCCGCCCTCTACCTCTGCTTCCATAGGCGGGTTCCGATAGAAACACTTTCTTGGCCGGAGCATCATCTTTCATTCGCATAACATGGCCTAGCCAGCGCAGCCGCTGCGTTTTAATTCGCTGGACTATGTTGATGTCTGCGTATAGCTCGTACAGCTCATCATTAAATCTTCTTCGGTACTCGCCATCGCCAACGCGTAGAGGTCCATAAATCTTTCGAAGAACTTTTCTCTCGAACACTCCCAAAGCCGCTTCATCTGCTGTTGTCATGGTCCATGCTTCTGCCCCATATAGCAGGACGGGTACGATAAGTGACTTGTAGAGTATGATTTTCGTTCGCCGAGAGAGGACTTTACTTTTCAATTGCCTACCTAGTCCAAAGTAGCATTTATTGGCAAGATTGATTCTTCGCTGGATTTCAGTGCTGATGTTGTTGCTAATGTTGATGCTGGTTCCCAAATAAACGAAGTCTTTTACTATTTCGAAATTATGGCTGCCAACAGTAGAGTGGTTGCCAAGGCGCATATGCGCTGACTCTTTGCTCGATGACAGCAGGTACTTCGTTTTGTCCTCATTCACCATCAAACCCATCTTTACCGCTTCTTTTTCCAGCTTGGAGTAAGCAGAACTAACAGCGCGGGTGTTTATGATATCAATGTCATCAGCATATGCCAGTAATTGCACGCTTTTATAGTATATTGTTCCAGTGCGGTTAAGTTCTGCAGCTAGTATAATTTTCTCCAGCATCAAATTAAAGAAATCGCACGATAGGGGGTCACCCTGTCTGAAACCTCGTTTAGTTTCGAACGGCTCGGAGAGGTCCTTCCCAATTCTGACTGAGCTGATGGTGTTGCTCAACGTCATTTTGCACAGCCGTATAAGTTTTGCGGGGAAACCAAATTCAGACATAGCGGCATATAGGCAGCTCCTTTTCGTGCTGTCGAAGGCGGCTTTAAAGTCGACGAAGAGGTGATGTGTGTCGATTCTCTTTTCACGGGTTTTTTCCAAGATTTGGCGCATTGTGAAAATCTGGTCAATGGTAGATTTACCAGGTCTGAAGCCGCACTGATAAGGTCCAATCAGCCGGTTCACGGTGGGCTTCAATCTTTCGCACAATACACTTGAAAGGACCTTATATGCGATATTAAGAAGGCTGATTCCACGATAGTTGGTGCATTTTGCAGTATCCCCCTTCTTGTGGACTGGGCAAAGAACACTTAGATTCCAACCGTCGGGCATGCTTTCGTCCACCCATATTTTGCTAAGAAGCTGCTGCATGCGCCTTACCAACTCCTCGCCGCCGAACTTGAATAGCTCCGCAGGCAATCCATCAGCGCCCACGGCCTTGTTGTATTTCAATCTGGTTATTGCTATTCTAACTTCGTCATAATCGGGCGGGGGGACATATATTCCATCATCATCGATTGCGGGATCGGGTTCTTCATCTCTGCGCGGTGAATTGCTGCCTCCATTTAGGAGAGCAGAGAAGTGTTCCCTCCATAATCTAAGCACTCTCTGGACATCAGTTACAAGGTCGCCGTTTTCATTCCTACAGGAGTTTGCCCCGGTCTTAAAACCTTCCGTCTGTCGCCGTATTTTTTGGTAGAATTTTCGGGCGTTATTCCTGGTGGCTAGCAGCTCAAGCTCCTCGCACTCACGCCTTTCTGCTTCTGCTTTTTTCTTCCTGAAAAGGCGTCCCGCTTCCCCGTTCAACTCACGATAGCGTTCACACACTCCTCTTGTCGCGCTCGCTTTTAACGTAGCCCTGTAGGCAGCGTCTTTTATTTCGGTTGCAACGCGGCATTCTTCATCATACCAGTTGTTTTTTCGTGGCCGCCGGTACCCAATTTTTTCCTCGGCGGCAGTATGAAGTGCTTTGGAGATATGCTACCACTGCTCCTGTATTCCTTCAGGATGAGTTGTGCCCTCAGAGAGCAGGTGTGAGAGTCGAGTTGCGAAATCATTGGCAGTCTGTTGTGATTGAAGCTTTTCGACGTCTAGCTTTCCTTGTGTTTTTTGTTCCTTGTTTTTAGCCGCGTTGAGGCGGGTGCGTATTTTGGCTGCAACGAGATAATGGTCCGAATCGATGTTAGGTCCTCGGATCGTTCGCACATCTAAAACACTGGAGGCATGCCGTCCGTCTATCACAACGTGATCGATCTGATTGCGAGTATTTCGATCAGGAGACAGCCATGTAGCTTGATGTATCTTTTTATGCATGAACCTCGTGCTTGATATGACCATGTTTCGAGCACCGGCAAAGTCAATCAGCCTCAGTCCGTTAGGAGAAGTTTCATTGTGTAGGCTGAACTTTCCGACTGTAGGGCCAAAAACACCTTCTTTGCCCACCCTGGCGTTAAAGTCGCCAAGCACGACTTTTATATCATGACGGGGGCAGCGCTCGTATGTGCGTTCTAATCGTTCATAAAAAGTGTCTTTCACCTCATCGTCTTTCTCCTCTGTCGGCGCATGGGCGCAGATGAATGATATATTAAAAAATTTTGCTTTTATTCGAATAGCGGCGAGACGCTCGTCCACAGGCGTGAACGCCAGCACTTGGCGACAAAGTCTCTCTCCCACCACGAATCCGACGCCGAAACTGCGCTTATTCGCATGGCCACTCCAATATATGTCACAATTTTTGATCTTCTTTCTTCCTTGCTTCGTCCAACGCATTTCTTGGATGGCGGTGATGTCAGATTTTGCTTTGACGAGGACATCAACCAGCCGGGCATCTGCACCAATCCCATTCAGGGAGCGGACGTTCCAGGTGCATGCCCTCAATTCATTGTCCTTCAAACGTTTGCCATGGTCGTCATCAATAGAGAGTGTATTTATCCGAGGCTTGTTGTTATATTTCATTGGAGTATGGTTTTACGTGACGGGTCCCAAGCCCAGCGCACAACCCGCTCAGCGGGGGCGAAAATATTAATTGGCACGTTTATATAGCGAGCCGCTTGCTCCAAGACAGACGCCCGCTTGCAGCCGCACCTAGAGGTGTACAGACGCTGCCGATGAAATCTCCCCCGGCTAGCCCTTAAACCGATTATGTCAGAGTGGCCTAGCCAGGTTGTCGCCTTCTCACATTAGCTCACCGCTAAACGGGTGTTTAGCGGCTACCCAGAGGATACTTGGCCGCAAGCGACCGGCAGTAGTGAGCTGCTTGCATGTCCAAGCGAGAAAGAGATTGCGAGCATTAAAAAATCATTATCGTCTAAATTTCAACTACACGATAGCGGGGCAATGACTTGGCTTCGAAATAGAACGTCAGGGTAAGACAGGTGCGATTTCTGTGTGTCAGAAGAACTATATACACGAGTTATTGAGTATGTATGGTGTGACATCATGTCGTCCGGTAAGCACACCTCTAGATCCTGGTTTTCAAGTAAGCTGCAGAAATGCCAAGTGCACTAAAATAGACGCAACAAGCTATCAATCGTTAATTGGATCTTTAATGTACTTGGCCATTTCAACGCGGCCAGACATTATGCACGCAGTAAGTTTATTAGCACAAAGAAACCAAGAACCCCACACCGAACATGAGGCTGGTGCAAAACATGTCCTACGATACTTATCAAAAACCATCAATTTAAAGTTACACTACTGCAAAAATGGTAAACCGGTAGAAGGCTATGCGGATGCGGATTGGGCGAGTAACGATTTAGATAGGAAGTCATACACCGGTTATTCGTTCTTTTTGGCGGGTAGCGCCTTTTCCTGGCAAGCAAAGAAGCAAGATGTAGTCGCATTGAGCAGCACAGAGGCTGAGTATATCGCTTTAAGTACGGCAGCAAAAGAGGCTGTATATCTGCGGCGCTTACTTAAAGAAGTTGGTTTTATTCACGACATCGGTCCTGTTAAGTTAAAAGGCGACAACATGAGCGCAATACAAATTTCAAAGAACCCTGTGTTCCACAAGCGAACCAAGCACATAGATTTGAAATACCATTATATCCGAGAAGTTGTCGAACAAAAAGTAATAGAATTAGAGTACGTCTCCACAAATGAAAATGTTTCTGATATTTTTACAAAAAATCTGCAAAAACAGAAACATGTAAAATTTGTTCAAATGCTTGGTCTTAAAAATTAACTGAAGAAATATTTAACTTAAGAAAGAGTGTTGAAATAATAACTTAATAACTTGGAGTTTTAAGTTCAATATTTCCTATTGAGAACATATTTCTAATAATTAGAATGAATAAGACATATTACATATATTGATGAGTTAACTATATTTACACATGAATTTTATCTTTTAGTCCTCATTAAATCGTTGAACTAAGAAGTGCTTTTCTTTTATTGTACCGGACATTCACGCAAGTATACAAATCCCCTTCCAAATTCCTACCAACAAAAACTACAAACGATTTAAAACGTATTCAAAAAGAAAAAACCCAAATTTTCTTAAATTGCTTGGTTTTCGCACAATGTATTATATTTTCGGAGTAACTATAAAAACTAAAAAAAAATGAATTTCACTACAATCAATTTCATCGTTTGTAGTTATAAGAAAAGTACTTTTAGTGCTTCCAAAATGCTGCGTTCTTGGTTTTTTGAGATGCGTTAGCGATATCTCCGAAACCTATGGACCAAAAAAAAAATGTTTTTCGTAGGAAAAACTACAAACGATTTAAACGTATTTCAAAAAGAAAAAACCCAAATTTACTTAAATTGCTCGGTTTCCGCACAATGTATTATATTTTCGGAGTAACTATAAAAACTACAAAAAAAAAATGAATTTCACTACAATCAATTTCATCGTTTGTAGTTATAAGAAAATTACTTTTAGTGCTTCCAAATTGCTGCGTTCTTGGTTTTTTAGAGATTCGTTGGCGATATCTCCGAAACCTGTTTACCAAAAAAAAAAATTGTTTTCGTAGGAAAAGCTACAAACGATTTAAACGTATTTCAAAAATAAAAAACCCAAATTTACTTAAATTGCTCTGTTTCCGCACAATGTATTATATTTTCGCAGTAACTATAAAAACTACATAAAAATTAATTTAACTACAATCAATTTCATCGTTTTTAGTTATAGGAAAAGTACTTTTAGTGCTTCCAAATTTCTGCGTTCTTGATTTTTTTGAGATGCGTTAGCGATATCTCCGAAACCTGTGGACCAAAAAAAATGGTTTTCTTAGGAAAAACTACAAACGATTTAAACGTATTTCAAAAGGAAAAAACCCAAACTTACTTAAATTGCTCGGTTTCCGCACAATGTATTATATTTTCGCAGTAACTATAAAAACTACAAAAAAAATGAATTTCACTACAATCAATTTCATCGTTTGTAGTTATAAGAAAAGTACTTTTAGTGCTTCCAAATTGCTGCGTTCTTGGTTTTTTAGATATGCGTTAGCGATATCTCCGAAACCTGTGGACAAAAAAAAAATTTTTTTCGTAGCAAAAACCACAAACGATTTAAACGTATTTCAAAAAGAAAAAACTCAAATTTACTTAAATTGCTCGGTTTCCGCAAAATGTATTATATTTTCGCAGTAACTATAAAAACTACAAAAAAATTAATTTCACTACAATCAATTTCATAGTTTTTATACTCAGTTGAGCAGAGCTCACAGAGTATATTAAGTTTGATTGGATAACGGTTGGTTGTACATATATAAAGGAATCGAGATAGATATAGACTTCAATATATCAAAATAATCAGGATCGAAAAAAAATTTGATTGAGCCATGTCCGTCCGTCCGTTAACACGATAACTTGAGTAAATTTTGAGGTATCTTGATGAAATTTGGTATGTAGGTTCCTGAGCACTCAGCTCAGATCGCTATTTAAAATGAACGATATCGGACTATAACCACGCCCACTTTTTCGATATCGAAAATTTCGAAAAACCGAAAAAGTGCGATAATTCATTACAAAAGACCGATAAAGCGACGAAGCTTGGTAGATGAGTTGAACTTATGACGCAAAATAGAAAATTAATAAAATTTTGGACAATGGGCGTGGCACCGCCCACTTTTAAAAGAAGGTAATTTAAAATTTTGCAAGCTGTAATTTGGCAGTCGTTGAAGATTTCATGATGAAATTTGGCAGGAACGTTACTCTTATTACTATATGTACGCTTAATAAAAATTAGCAAAATCGGAGAAGGACCACGCCCACTTTTAAAAAAAAAATTTTTTTTAAGTAAAATTTTAACAAAAAATTTAATATCTTTACAGTATATAAGTAAATTATGTCAAGATTCAACTCCAGTAATGATATGGTACAACAAAATACAAAAATAAAAGAAAATTTAAAAATGGGCTTGGCTCCGCCCTTTTTCATTTAATTTGTCTAGGATACTTTTAACGCCATAAGTCGAACAAAAATTAACCAATCCTTTTGAAATTTGGTAGGGACATAGATTTTATGGCGTTAACTGTTTTCTGTGAAAACGGGCGAAATCGGTTGATGTCACGCCCAGTTTTTATACACAGGCGTCCGTCTGTCCTTCCGCATGGCCGTTAACACGATAACTTGAGCAAAAATCGATATATCTTTACTAAACTCAGTTCACGTACTTATCTGAACTCACTTTATCTTGGTATGAAAAATGAACGAAATCCCACTATGACCACGCCCACTTTTTCGATATCGAAAATTACGAAAAATGAAAAAAATGCCATAATTCTATACCAAATACGAAAAAAGGGATGAAATATGTTAAGGTTATTGGATTGTTTTATTGACGCGAAATATAACTTTAGAAAAAACTTTATAAAATGGTTGTGACACCTACCATATTAAGTAGAAGAAAATGAAAAAGTTCTGCAGAGCGAAAAAAAAACCCTTAAAATCTTGGCAGGTATTACATATATAAATAAATTAGCCGTATCCAACAGATGATGTTCTGGATCACCCTGGTCCACATTTTTGTCGATATATGGAAAACGCCTTCACATATACAACTACCACCACTCCCTTTTAAAAGCCTCATTAATATCTTTAATTTGATACCCGTATCGTACAAACACATTCTAGAGTCACCCCTGGTCCACCTTTATGGCGATATCTCGAAAAGGAGTCCACCTATAGAACTAAACCCCACGCCCTTTTAAAATACTCATTAACACCTTTCATTTGATACCCATATCGTACAAACATATTCTAGAGTCACCCCTGGTCCACCTTTATAGCTATATCGAGAGAAGGCCTCCACCTGTAGACTAAGGTCCACTCCCTTTTAAAATACTCATTAATACCTTTCGTTTGATACCCATATTGTACAAACGCATTCTAGAGTCACCCTGGTCCATCTTTATGCCGATATCTCGAAAAGGAGACCACCTATACAACTACCACCACTCCCTTTTAAAACGCTCATTAGTACCTTTAAATTGTTACCGATATCGTACAAACACATTCTAGAGTCACCCCTGGTCCACCTTTATGGCGTTATCTCAAAAAGGCGTCCACCTATAGAACGAAGGCCCACTCCCTTTTAAAAATACTGATTAACACCTTTCATTTGATACCCATATCGTACAAACAAAGTCTAGAGTCACCCCTGGTCCACCCTTATGGCGATATCTTGAAAAGGCGTCCACCTATAGAACTAAGGCCCACTCCCTCTTAAAATACTCATTAACTCCTTTCGTTTGATACCCATATTGCACAAACGAATTCTAGAGTCACCCCTGGTCCACCTTTATGGCGATATCTCGAAAAGGCAAACACCTATAAAACGAAGGCCCACTCCCTTTTAAAAATACTCATTAACACCTTTCATTTGATACCCATATCGTACAAACAAAGTCTAGAGTCACCCCTGGTCCAGAAAGGCCCACTCCCTCTTAAAATACTCATTAACTCCTTTCGTTTGATACCCATATTGCACAAACGAAATCTAGAGTCACCCTTGGCCCACCTTTATGGCGATATCTCGAAACGGCGTCCACCTATGGAACTAAGGATTACTCCCTTTTAAAATACTCATTAACACCTTTCATTTGATACCCATATCGTACAAACGCATTCTAGAGTCACACCTGGTCCATCTTTATGGCGATATCTCGAAAAGGCGTCCACCTATAGAACTAAGGCCCACTCCCTCTTAAAATACTCATTAACTCCTTTCGTTTGATACCCATATTGCACAAACGAATTCTAGAGACACCCCTGGTCCACCTTTATGGCGATATCTCGAAAAGGGGTCCACCTATAAAACGAAGGCCCACTCCCTTTTAAAAATACTCATTAACACCTTTCATTTGATACCCATATCGTACAAACAAAGTCTAGAGTCACCCCTGGTCCACCCTTATGGCGATATCTTGAAAAGGCGTCCACCTATAGAACTAAGGCCCACTCCCTCTTAAAATACTCATTAACTCCTTTCGTTTTATACCCATATTGCACAAACGAATTCTAGAGTCACCCCTGGTCCACCTTTATGGCGATATCTCGAAAAGACAAACACCTATAAAACGAAGGCCCACTCCCTTTTAAAAATACTCATTAACACCTTTCATTTGATACCCATATCGTACAAACAAAGTCTAGAGTCACCCCTGGTCCACCTTTATTGCGATACCTCGAAAATGCGTCCACCTATAGAACTAAGGCCCAGTCCCTCTTAAAATACTCATTAACTCCTTTCGTTTGATGCCCATATTGTGCAAACAAATTCTAGGGTCACCCCTGGCCCACCTTTATGGCGATATCTCGAAACGGCGTCCACCTATGGAACTAAGGATTACTCCCTTTAAAATGCTCATTAACACCTTTCATTTGATACCCATATCGTACAAACGCATTCTAGAGTCACCCCTGGTCCATCTTTACGGCGATATCTCGATAAGGCGTCCATCTATAGAACTTAGGTCCACGCCCTTTTAAAATACTCATTAATACCTTTCATTTGATACCCATATCGTACAAACGCATTCTAGAGTCAACCCTGATCCACTTTTATGGCGATATCCCTAAATGGCGTCCACCTATAGAACTATGGCCCCCTCCCTCATAAAATACTCTTTAATTCCTTTCATTTGATACACATGTCATACAAACACATTCCAAGGTTTCCCTCGGTTCATTTTCCTACATGGTTATTTTCCCTTATGTTGTCACCATAGCTCTCAACTGAGTATGTAATGTTCGGTTACACCCGAACTTAACCTTCCTTACTTGTTAGTTATAGGAAAAGTACTTTTAGTGCTTCCAAATTGTTGCGTTCTTGATTTTTTGAGATGCGTTAGCGATATCTCCGAAACCTGTGGACCAAAAAAAATTGTTTTTTCATGTTAAAAACTACAAACGATTTAAAACGTATTTCAAAAAGAAAAAACCCAAATTTACTTAAATTTCTTGGTTTCCGCACAATGTATTATATTTTTGGAGTAACTATAAAAACAACAAAAAAATTAAATTCACTAGAATCAATTTCATCGTTTGTAGTTATAGGAAAAGTACTTTTAGTACTTCCAAATTGCTCCGTTTTTGGTTTTTTTGAGATGCGTTAGCGATATCTCCGAAACCTGTGGACCAAAGAAAAATTGTTTTTTCGTATTAAAAACTACAAACGATTTAAAACGTATTTCATAAAGAAAACCCCAAATTTACTTAAATCGCTTGGTCTCCGCACAATGTATTATATTTTCGGAGTAACTATAAAAACAACAAAAAAATTAAATTCACTAAAATCAATTTCATCGTTCGTAGTTATAGGAAAAGTACTTTTAGTGCTTCCAAATTGCTGCGTTCTTGGTTTTTTGAGATGCGTTAGCGATATCTCCGAAACCTGTGGAAAAAAAAAAATTTTTTTCGTATGAAAAACTACAAACGATTTAAAACGTATTGCAAAAAGAAAAAACCCAAATTTACTTAAATTGCTTGGTTTTCGCACAATGTATTATATTTTCGAAGTAACTATAAAAACTACAAAAAAATGAATTTCACTAAAATTAATTTCATCGGTTGCAGTTATAGGAAAAGTACTTTTAGTGCATCCAAACTGTTGCGTTATTGGTTTTTTTGAGATGCGTTGGCGATATCTCTGAAACTTGTGGACCAAAAAAAAAATGTTCTTCGTATGAAAAACTGTTAAAGCATCAAAGCAGTTCAACTATAAAAACATGATTTTAATGAATATTGTTCAACTGTAACTTTTATAACTTGTTAATTTTAAAATTAACTATCTCTGAGTATTTGAGCTATTTGCCATCTGAATTATAATTTTTTTATTCAGTTTTTTTACTCTAAAATAAAATACTTGGTCGTATACTCTAAAATCGGCGTTTTATCAGGTTATGGGCCCAGAGCTACGCGAATACGGGAATTAAATATTACTTAGTTTCTTTTGCGGTAACGGGAGTTTAACGAATTTTGCAAATTCGTCCAATATGTCAAATTTTCGTATCGAGCCGCTAAACGCGGAAAACTACGATACGTGGAAAATGCAAATGCGTGCGATTTTGGTCAAAAACGATTTGTGGTCCTATGCGGAAGGGAGCAAGGCAAGTCCTACGGCTGCTGAAGAAGCAGTTTTGTGGAAAATAAATGACCAGAAAGCATGTGCGGACATTATGCTAGCTATGAGTCCATCTGAGCTGGGACTAGTGGTAGAATGTGAAAATGCACAGAAAATGTGGGCAAAGCTTGAGGGTACATATCAGTCGAAAGGGCCTGCTCGGAAAGCTACTTTATTAAAGAGAGTTGCCCTTGCCCGTATGAAAGATGGTGAAAACGTAAGAAAGCATTTAAACGATTTTTTTGATGCAGTCGCGAAATTGAAAGATATCAAAGTTGAAATAGGCGATGAGCTGTTAGCAATTTTGCTTCTTTATAGTCTGCCAGATTCTTATGAGACGTTTCGTTGTGCTCTAGAGACGCGTGATGATTTGCCTAAGCCCGAAATGCTTCGCGTAAAGATTTTAGAAGAATCGGAATCGCGAAAAGTGAAACAAGAAAGAAATGAAAATGATGCATTATATGTTAAAAGAAATCAGAATCAAAAACAAAATATTTGTAATAAAAAAAATGACAATAATTCTGACGCGAAACGCGGTCAAAAGCGAATAAAATGTTATCGATGTGGGAGTTTTGGTCATTATGGGAGAGACTGTAAAACGAAGATAGAACATTGTAAACAAAGTGTAAGGAAGGACGAAAATAAGTCCCGTGAAATGCAAAATGCATCTTTAAATGCAACTGAATCGGTTTTCTTGTGCCCTGGTGGAAATAAAAAGTGGTGCTTGGATAGTGGTTGTACATCTCATATGAGTGCAGATAAAAATAATTTTGAGCAATTGTCTGAATTAAATCAATTGCTTAACTTAGCCAACAATAACTCAACAAAAATATCAGGTATCGGTGATGTGAAAGTGGTTGTAGACGAAAATGGTTGCAAGAAAAATATAACACTTAATGATGTGCTGTATGTGCCAGATCTACGTACAAATTTATTATCTGTATCTAAGATAGTGGATAAAGGTTATGAAGTCCACTTTCATAAATGTGATGCTGTAGTAATTGACAAAAATAAAAGTGTACTTTTTACCGCGAAAAGAGATGGAAATCTATATTTCATGAAAAATCAGATCGAAAATAATGCGTTTATAGTTCAACCGAAGAACAATATAGATTTGTGGCATTATCGAATGGGTCATTTGAATGAGCGCGATTTGAAGGAGATGGCAAAGAGCTACTCCGTTTACGGTCTTGATATAGAACCCAAGCAAAATTTGTCAGTATGCGAAGTATGTGTGAGTGAAAAGCAAACGCGCACGGCTTTTCCTAAAAGTGTAACGAATCGTACAAATTCGGTTCTCGAAATTGTCCATAGCGATGTGTGTGGTCCGATGCGTTGTGCATCAAATTCAGGTGCAAAGTATTTCGTAACTTTTATTGACGAATACTCGAGGTGGTGCGAAGTGCATTTCATTATAAACAAATCGGATGTGTTTGAGGCATTCAAAAAGTTTAAAGCGGCAGCGGAGACATTTACGGGTCGGAAAATTAAAGCGCTGCAATCGGACAACGGTCGATAATATTGTAATAGAGAGTTTGATGAGTTCCTACAGAAGTTCGGCATAAAGCGTCGCTTATCTACGCCGTATACACCACAACAAAATGGTATGGCCGAACGTAAAAATCGAACACTTGTTGAGATGGCCAGGTGTATGATGAAGCAGGCGGGTGTACCTCCAAATTTTTGGGCTGAAGCCATTAATACGGCATGTTATTTGCGAAATAGGTGTATAACAAAAGCAACATGTGAAGTGCCGTATAAAATGTGGTCAAATAAAACTCCAACCGTGATACATTTAAGAATTTTTGGGTCAAAAGTATATGTACTGAACAAGGACAAATCGAAAGACAAAATGCAGTCCCGTTCTTTCCCATGTGTAATGGTAGGCTATTCAGACGAATCAAAGGCTTATCGGTTGTGGTCGAAAGAAAAACGAAATGTAATTATAAGTCGCGATGTTAAATTCATTAATGAACCCGGTTTTGATAACGAATATGAAGAAATATATACATCTGAAAATGACAATAAGATCGAAATCCCAGTGAATTTAAGTAATTCGCAAGTAGTAGCTACAAGCGATAGTGAAATACGCAGTGGCAATAACACATCGGTTGTAAACGTAAACAGCGAAATACGTAATGGCAATAATACATCGGTTGTAAACGTAAAACGTGGACGAGGTCGACCACGGTTGCAACGTGGTCAACGCGGAAGACCGAAGAAAATTTATTCGCAAGCTGAGATTCCAGATGATTCGTCACAAAGTGACGAGCTGTGTGAAATAAATTCAGAAGAAGAAGTTTTTGAAGAATGTGAGATGGCTAATTTTGTAGGAAGTCTTGATCCATTAACTTGGCTTGAAGCCGAGTCTGCACCAGATGCTGAGGTATGGAAAAAAGCAATAGAAGATGAATACCTGGCGCAAATTAAAAACAATACTTGGGAAATCTGTGAACGTCCTACTGAACGTAAAGTTATTGGCAACCGTTTAGTGCTTCGTGTTAAAGATGACGGAAAGAAGAAAGCTCGGTTAGTGGCTAAGGGGTTTGCACAACGTAAAGGGGAGGACTTTCACGAAACATATGCACCAGTGGTGCGTTCGACATCTATACGGCTTCTATCAGCTTTATCAGCTGAAATGGACCTCGAGATACATCAAATGGATGTAGTTACGGCTTATCTTAATGGAGAGCTCAAAGATACTGTCTACATGGAGATTCCAGAAAAACTCACTGCAGTTCTTGAAAAAATAAAATCAGGCGAGCCAATCGGTAGTAAAGAGTTAACAAAACATAGTCAACAAGTTGAGGAGACAGTTGGTCGATGGCTTAAACAACTTCAACATATCAAAAACCCCATATGTGTGCTAAAGATGGCGTTGTATGGTCTCCGCCAATCTGGATTAATGTGGTATAACAGGCTTACAAAAAGGCTTAACGAGCTTGGATTAAATGCATCTAAATATGATCCATGTCTATTTTCAAAGCGAAAGGGTAAGCAGTTTTTATTATTAACTATTTATGTAGATGACATTTTATTAGCATCGAACGACAGTACGTGGATAAAAACTGTCAAACGGGCTTTGGCTGATTCTTTTGAAATGAAGGATATGGGTATTGTTCGGAGCAGCAGCCGACATTGAAAATCAATAGAATATATTCACATATTGAAGTCCAAAATTTTAGAACCACCCTAATCTAACTATTACAATTTAAACTTATGTACATACGTGCGATAACATTTTTGCATATTTTCCTATTCCCTCATTAGTAACACACAAACCTATTGTAGAAACATATGAACATATGAACGTTAAATGCAAAACAATTAGGCGCATAAATATTTATGTGCGTAATGTGTGTATATCCACACAAGCAATATATGGGATGGAATGCATTTACTTAGAGCTCCAAAAAAAACAATTGTTTAAGAATATATAAAAACAGTTTTGGGACACATTCTTTTGTAATTGGAATCATCGTAAATTAGGAAATATAAACGCAAAATAGTTCTTAAGTCATTCGTTGTATAACTTTTCTGAAATAAAGTAGTGCAAATCGGAATCGCGTCTTTTACTTGATTTTGTATAGCTGCTAAAAAGGCTTAGTAGCTCAACATTTGGTGACCCCGACGTGATAACATCACGTAATTTATCAGTACTTTCTTCCCGTTTCTTTGAGCTGAACAAAGGGCCTAATCATGCCGGAAGAAAGCCTCGATCGTGTAGCTTTCTTAAAGAAGAAAACAAGAGCTCTATTCGAGAGACTCGGCCAAATAACCATCGAATTGAATTCCGAGAAGCTTCGCAGCATGGATGAGTACAGCCTTTCTGCAACTATGGAGTCTATAACCGACGTAAAATCCAGTTTCACAGTCGCCCATACAAGCTTGGAAGAATTGGACTCCGAATCTATCAGCAGTGACTTGCCAGCCAATTTCGACACCGCTTTAATCAACCTAAGAGCAACTATACAGAGGGAGATTGGCAAACGTAGTGTCCCGCAACATTTTTCCACGCTTAAAATGAACTCCAGCGAGGGGCAATCTATCATTGTTAATGCCAATAGTTCCCGCTTACCACTGTTAACACTACCAAAATTTAGCGGCGCTTATACTGAGTGGACAAATTTCAAATCTATGTTCACCTCAATCATCGACAAAGATAGTGACCTCTCCAACATCGACAAATTGCAGCATCTGCGGTCGTGTTTGAGCGGCGCTGCCCTCGACACCGTGCGCTCACTAGAGATAAGTGATTCCAATTACAAAATCGCTTTAGAGCTCTTACACAAGCGTTTCGATAACAAACGTCTTATCTTTCAGGCACACATCAGGGAGATATTCGGGCTGGACAAGGCAGATTCCAACGCAATGAAACTTCGAGAGTTGACAGACAAGGTAACTGCGCATTTACGAGCATTGCAGTCACTGGCAACCAACGGGCAAATATCAGATTGCATCATCATTCACTTGATACTTCAGAAGCTCGACAAAACAACACAAGCTGAATGGGAGGAGAACTCTTCTGTTAGCGAATTACCTTCATGGGAACAACTGGCTGCATTTTTGGAAAAGCGCTGTAGAACACTCGAGAATGTTGAGCATGCCACTCAGGTACAGACTGGTCAGGTCGTGAAACCGAACAAAGGTGTAAGTACAAACCAAAAGAAATCCTTCGTTGCGTCAAAGGGCTCAACAAGTTCTTGTGTGTTTTGTGAGTCGGTCGATCACGCAATTTACAGCTGCCAACGCTTCGGAAATTTATCTCCGAACTTACGACTTAAAGAAGTTAAAAAGCTCGCTCTTTGTATAAACTGTCTGAAGCGCGGTCATCAACTGCGGGACTGCAAATCCGGTACCTGCCGCAATTGCCAGTGCAAACACCATACTCTCTTGCACCTGAACCGCCCAACAGTGTCGTCAACTGATGGTCAAATCGAGTCTTCGCCGCCAGTTACACGCCAATCCAATGCCATGACTGCGTCGTTATCTGCCTTGCCCCATGCCTCGGTTTCTCCGTCTGATTCTCTGCTTCTTGCTACTGCCGTCGTTCTCATAAAAAATCGCGCTGGATCTTTCGTGCCCTGCCGTGCGCTTTTGAATTCTGGCTCCCAACTACATTTTATCACATCTCGCTTCGTAAACCAGCTTCAACTGCTGAAGACAAAATCTTCGGTTACAGTCTCCGGCATCGGAGATGCCAACTTCTCAACGGAAGGCTATTCAGTGGAGCTCCTACTAAGGTCGCGAATATCAGAGTTCTCAACAAATATCACAGCAGTTGTGGTGCGCACCATCACCGACAATCAGCCTGGGTGCTTCGTAAGCACCAGTGAGTGGAACATTCCATCTAACATTCAACTAGCTGATCCGGGGTTCCACTTATCAGAACGCATTGATCTGCTCATCGGAGCAGGCCTATTCTTCGACTTACTCTGTTTGGGGCAGATACGCTTGGCATCCGGCTTACCTCTGCTCCAAAAGACTCTCTTCGGATGGGTGTTGTCTGGTGGAGGGCAACGCGCTCCAAAACTATCATCCTTTATTGGAAAGCAGAAATCTTCAAACAACACCATCCTTGACTCAAAACTTGATGATCTAGTGCGACGATTTTGGGAAGTTGAGACAAACTTCGAACCCATATCCAAAGCCACTCAGGAAGACATCGTTTGTGAAGCACACTTTCAACAGAATTATTCGCGTTTACCATCAGGAGAATACTCGGTTCGTCTGCCCCTCAAACAGAATCCGGAGGTACTTGGAAATTCTTATTTGAGATCGCGTCAACGCTTCGAGGGTCTTGAAAGGAAATTCGCTCGAAACCCTGACCTTAAGACAGAATATAGTAAGTTCATTAAGGAATATATTGACCTTAATCACATGTCTTTAGTCTCTAACGATAGTTTTCACAAATGCAAATATTTCTTACCGCATCACTGCGTCATCAAAGATAGCAGTAGCACCACAAAACTCAGAGTGGTCTTCGATGGCTCAGGGGCTACTACTTCTGGTTTCTCATTGAACGACTTGCTCATGGCAGGTCCAACCATTCAAGAAAAATTATTTAACATTTTAATCAGATTTCGCACATTTCCTATAGCACTTACTGGTGACATTTGCAAAATGTATCGGTGTGTCCGCGTCACCCCTCCGGATAACATGCTCCAGTGCATATTATGGTGGGAATCTCCGCTTGAAGAATTCCAGATTTATAAGCTGGATACCGTAACGTACGGAACCAAACCTGCTGCATTTCTGGCAATAAGAGCGATGCATCAACTCGCAACTGACGAATCCTCGACTTATCCTATTGGTGCAAAAACTTTGCTTCGAGATTTCTACGTAGATGACATGATATCTGGTGGTGATTCCGTGGAAGAAGTCCGCAATATCAAGTTACAGACAGCCAGTCTCCTTGCGCAAGGAAGTTTCAAGCTGCGTAAGTGGTGTTCGAATAATACCGACATTCTTTGTGAAATTCCAGATGAAGACAAAGAAAGTTTTCTCAAGTTCGATGATGGCAGCAACATCACCAAAACACTGGGTTTAATTTGGAACCCGACTAAGGACAGCCTACTATTCTCTTTCACACCGCAACAAGATTTAGGAAAAAACTCCAAGCGCTCTGCTTTGTCTACTCTAGCTCGGTGCTACGACCCACTTGGACTAATGGGCCCAACCCTAACCAGGGCAAAGATTCTTCTTCAACGTATGTGGAGAGACAAGCTTGAATGGGACGAGAGTTTACCACAATCGTTAGATACTACCTGGTCCGATTTCTGCAACGGGTTTGCAGAAATGCAACATTTATCATTTCCTCGTTATATTTTGCAGCCTGCTGCCATCACCGAAATTCATGCATTTTGCGATGCAAGCCTTGAACCCTACGGTGCCTGTACTTACATTCGATCAATCAAGGATGACAGTTTCCAAGTGCACCTTTTGTGATCAAAGGCCCGGGTCTCACCCCTGAAAACCATTACCGTACCCAAGTTGGAACTCTGCGCTGCTACATTGCTCTCACAGCTTGTGGGTGAGTTTACAAAAATGAAGATTTTTAACTGTTCTTTTCATTGTTGGTCAGATTCTTCAACCGTGCTATCGTGGCTGCAAGAAGAACCATCGAAGTTCAATGTCTTTGTGGCGAACCGAATTTCCACCATACAGCAATTGACAGAAGGCATGCAGTGGCACTATGTTCCTTCAGCAATGAACCCCGCTGATATTTTATCCAAAGGAGCTACGCCGAAGGAACTTCTCATTTCAAAACTTTGGATGCACGGCCCACCATTTTTACAAGAAACAGAGAAGAGCTGGCCACGCATGTGCGCTTCCCAACCAAAACTTCCTGAGCTTCGGAAAAAGGTATTGCTTGTCGAAAATAATCGCATTGACATTACGCTGTCCTTCAAATACATCAATTCGTTCACGACAATGCAGCGGATTTTCGGATATGTCAGCAAATTCCTAAATATTAAACAAGCGCCAAAGTCATCCCAGCTCACGGCTGCGGATATTCGAAAGGGTACCCAATTGCTCGTTCGCATAGTGCAAAGAGCGCAACTTTGGCCCGAGTACACCGCATTGCAAGCCAATAAATGCGTCCCGACTTCCAGCAATATTATTTCGCTATCACCATTTCTTGATGACTTCGGAGTGATTCGCGTAGGCGGTAGATTGAAAAATTCGTTGCTCAGTTTTGAATCGCGCCACCCATGTATTCTACCAAAAGACCATCCACTTACAAATGCAATAATCACATACTTTCATCGAAAACATCATCACGCAGGCCCGCAAGCCTTGCTTGCCTTCATTCGTATGCAGTTCTGGCCAATAGGTGGACGCAAAACCGTCTCACGAGTTCTTCAGAAATGCATCATTTGCTGCAGGTCTAGGCCACGACTCGTCCAGCTCATAATGGGTGACCTACCTAAAGAGCGCATTCAGGCTTCACGTCCTTTCATAGTTACTGGTGTAGACTACTGCGGCCCGTTTTATTACAAGTCTGAAGTACGCAACAAGCCACCTCAAAAATGTTATGTTAGCGTATTTATATGTTTCGCCACAAAGGCTGTCTGGATGGAGTTGGTAAGAGACCTGTCAACTGGTGCATTCATTGATGCACTAAAACGATTTATCGCTACCCGGGGCATGCCAAGCTGTATCTGGTCGGATAACGCCACAAACTTCGTAGGTGCCAAGAATGAGCTCCGCGAGCTGCGAAACTTAGTCCTCAGCGATAATTTCAGCAGAGAAGTCCACAATTTTTGTCTTGAGCATGGTTTCGATTGGCGCTTCATTCCACCTCGCTCTCCACACTTCGGCGGTTTGTAGGAAGCGGCCGTAAAAACAGCAAAACAGCATTTTTACCGTTCCATTGGCTCATTCATGCTTGACTTCGATGAATTGCGTACATTGGTATGTCAAATATCCGCTATAATTAATTCGCGTCCTCTAGTACCTCTTTCAGAAAATCCAGAAGATCTAGATGTGTTAACACCAGGCCATTTTTTAATCGGCGGTCCGATGACAGCTCTTCCTGAACCAGACATTACAAGTTTAAACTATAATCGACTTGGCCGATGGCAGCGCGCAACATGCATACAACAAGTTTTTTGGAAGCGCTGGTCTCGTGAGTATCTAACTCTTCTTCAACAACGCTCCAAATGGCGTACACCTCAGGCCAACATTAAAGTCGGTGACATCGTTTGTCTAAAGGAGGAAAACTCGCCACCCTTAAGGTGGCCCTTAGCACGCGTAATCGAAGTAATATCTGGAGAAGATGGGGTAGTGCGAGTGGCAGTCCTGCGTACATCTACTGGTACAACTCGTCGAGCAGTGCATAAGCTGTGCGTCCTTCCAGTAAATGATTCTGTTGAAAGCCCTAACCTTTCAACGGGGAGGAGGATGTTCGGAGCAGCAGCCGACATTGAAAATCAATAGAATATATTCACATATTGAAGTCCAAAATTTTAGAACCACCCTAATCTAACTATTACAATTTAAACTTATGTACATACGTGCGATAACATTTTTGCATATTTTCCTATTCCCTCATTAGTAACACACAAACCTATTGTAGAAACATATGAACATATGAACGTTAAATGCAAAACAATTAGGCGCATAAGTATTTATGTGCGTAATGTGTGCATATCCACACAAGCAATATATGGGATGGAATGCATTTACTTAGAGCTCCAAAAAAAACAATTGTTTAAGAATATATAAAAACAGTTTTGGGACACATTCTTTTGTAATTGGAATCATCGTAAATTAGGAAATATAAACGCAAAATAGTTCTTAAGTCATTCGTTGTATAACTTTTCTGAAATAAAGTAGTGCAAATCGGAATCGCGTCTTTTACTTGATTTTGTATAGCTGCTAAAAAGGCTTAGTAGCTCAACAGGTATTGTTAAACGCTGTGTAGGAGTTAATTTTAAACAAAATTTAAATACCCATCAAGTGTTCCTAACACAGCAACATTATACGGAGGCACTACTGGAACGTTTTAATATGGCGCAATGTAAGCCTGCCTCGACACCAATGGAAAGTAACATCAAGCTTATGAAACCTGACAAGGCTGACGAAAAAGTAATGACAATGTATCCTTATCAAAGTTTGATCGGAGCGCTTATGTTTCTTGCAGTAACAACTCGTCCAGATATTGCATTTGCTGTAAACTATTTGAGTCAATTTAATACTAATTATAATGAAGAGCATTGGAAGGCTGCAAAACGAGTTTTACGTTATTTGAATGGAACGAAGAATTTTGGTCTTATCTATACTAAAGGTTGTAAAAAGTTATATGGAGTTGTTGACGCCGATTGGGGTGCAAATCTTACCGATAGGCGTTCATACAGTGGTTATGCATTTTTACTAGCTGGTGCAGCAATTAGTTGGGAAGCACGAAAGCAACGTACCGTGGCGTTATCTAGTACTGAAGCTGAATATATGGCAATAACCGAGAGTACCAAAGAAGCAATGTACCTTCGAGGAATTTTAGGCGATTTAGGTGTTTCATGTGAATGCGTTCAGTTATATAATGACAGCCAAAGTGCACAAAAACTTATTCAATGCATTGGTTATCGTTCACGCACTAAACACATTGACGTTCGTCATCATTATGTTCGAGAGTGTCAGCGACGTGGTACAGTGTCACTATGCTATATGCCAACTGCAGATATGCCAGCAGATTTTCTCACAAAGGGTGTACAACAAATAAAACATACTAAGTGCAGAGCAGCATTAGGTATCGGTATTGGAAATAAATTCAACAAGGACATATAGTCTCACTACTTGGAGGGGATGTGTTAAAGCATCAAAGCAGTTCAACTATAAAAACATGATTTTAATGAATATTGTTCAACTTTAACTTTTATAACTTGTTAATTTTAAACTTAAATATCTCTGAGTATTTGAGCTATTTGCCATCTGAATTATAATTTTTTTTATTCAGTTTTTTTACTCTAAAATAAAATACTTGGTCGTATACTCTAAAATCGGCGTTTTATCAAAAACTACAAACGATTTAAAACGTATTTCAAAAATAAAAAATCCAAATTTACTTAAATTGCTTGGTTTCCGCACAATGTATTATATTTTCGGAGTAACAATAAAAACTACAAAAAAATGAATTTAACTACAATCAATTTCATCGTTTGTAATTATAGGAAAAGTACTTTTAGTGCTTCCGAATTGCTGCGTTCTTGGTTTTTTTGAGATGCGTTAGCGATATCTCCGAAACCTGTGAACCAAAAAAATTTTTTTTTGTATGAAAAACTACAAACGATTTAAAACGTATTTAAAAAAAAAACCCAAATTTGCTTAAATTGCTTGGTTTCCGCACAATGTATTATATTTTCGGAGTAACTATAAAAACTACAAAAAAATGAATTTAACTACAATTAATTTCATCGTTTGTAGTTATAGGAAAAGTACTTTTAGTGCTTCCAAATTGCTGCGTTCTTGGTTTTTTGCGATACGTTAGCGATATCTCCGAAACCTGTGGACTAAAAAGAATTTTTTTTTGTATGAAAAACTACAAACGATTTAAAACGTATTCAAAAAGAAAAAACCCAAATTTACTTAAATTGCTTGGTTTTCGCACAATGTATTATATTTTCGGAGTAACTATAAAAACTAAAAAAAAAATGAATTTCACTACAATCAATTTCATCGTTTGTAGTTATAAGAAAAGTACTTTTAGTGCTTACAAAATGCTGCGTTCTTGGTTTTTTGAGATGCGTTAGCGATATCTCCGAAACTGTGGACCAAAAAAAATTTTTTTCGTATGAAAAACTACAAACGATTTAAAAGGTATTTCAAAAAGACAAAACCCAAATTTGCTTAAATTGCTTGGTTTTCGCAGAATGTATTATATTTTCGGAGTAACTATAAAAACTACAAAAAAATAAATTTAACTAGAATCAGCTTCATCGTCTGTAGTTATAGGAAAAGTACTTTTAGTGCTTCCAAATTGCTGCGTTCTTGGTTTTTTTGAGATACGTTTGCGATATCTCCGAAACCTGTAGACCAAAAAAAAAATTTTTTTTCGTATGAAAAACTACAAACAATCTAAACGTGTTTCAAAAAGAAAAAACCCAAATTTACTTAAATTGCTCGGTTTCCGCACAATGTATTATATTTTCGCAGTAACTATAAAAACTAAAAAAAAATTTATTTCACTTCAATCAATTTCATCGTTTTTAGTTATAGGAAAAGTACTTTTAGTGCTTTCAAATTGCTGCGTTCTTTGTTTTTTAGAGATGTGTTAGCGATATCTCCGAAACCTGTGGACCAAAAAAATTTTTTTTTCGTAGGAAAAACTACAAACGATTTAAACGTATTTCAAAAAGAAAAAACCCCAATTTACTTAAATTGCTCGGTTTCCGCACAATGTATTATATTTTCGGCGTAACTATAAAAACTACAAAATAATGAATTTCACTACAATCAATTTCATCGCTTGTAGTTATAGGAAAAGTACTATTAGTGCTTCCAAATTGCTGCGTTCTTTGTTTTTTTGAGATGCGTTAGCGATATGTACGAAATTGTGGACCAAAAAAAAATTTTTTTTCGTATGAAAAACTACAAACGATTTAAAAGGTATTTCAAAAAGACAAAACCCAAATTTGCTTAAATTGCTTGGTTTCCGCAGAATGTATTATATTTTCGGAGTAACTATAAAAACTACAAAAAAATAAATTTCACTAGAATCAATTTCACGTTTGTAGTTTTAGGAAAAGTACTTTTAGTGCTTCCAAATTGCTGCGTTCTTGGTTTTTTTGAGATGCGTTGGCGATATCTCCGAAACCTGTGGACCAAAAAAAAATTTTTTTTCTTATGCAAAAATACAAACGATTTAAAACGTATTTGAAAAAAACCCAAATTTGCTTAAATTGTTTGGTTTCCGCAAAATGTATTATATTTTCGGAGTAACTATAAAAACTACAAAAAAATGAATTTCACTACAATCACTTTCATCGTTTGTAGTTATAGGAAAAGTACTTTTAGTGCTTCCAAATTGCTGCGTTCTTGGTTTTTTTGAGATGCGTTTGCGATATCTTAACCTGTGGACGAAAAAAAAAATTGTTTTTTCGTATGAAAAAGTACAAACGATTTAAAACGTATTTCAAAAAGAAAAAACCCAAATTTACTTAAATTGTTTGGTTTCCGCACAATGTATTATAATTCGGAGTAACTATAAAAACTAAAAAAAAAATTTATTTCACTACAATCAATTTCATCGTTTGTAGTTATAAGAAAAGTACGTTTAGTGCGTCCAAATTGCGGCGTTCTTGTTCATTTTTTTGAGATGCGTTAGCGATATCTCCGAAACCTTTGGACCAAAAAAAAAATTTTTTTTTTCGTATGAAAAACTACAAACAATTTAAATCGTATTTCAAAAAGAAAAAACCCAAATTTATTTAAATTGCTTGGTTTCCGCTCAATGTATTATATTTTTGGAGTAACTATAAAAACTACAAAAAAATTCGTTTCACTACAATCAATTTCATCGTTAGTAGTTATACGAAAAGTGCTTTTAGTGCTTCCAAATTGCTGCGTTCTTGGTTTTTTTGAGATGCGTTAGCGATATCTCCGAAACCTGTGGACCAAAAAAAAACTTTTTTTCGTATGAAAAACTAAAAACGATTTAAACGTATTTCAAAAATAAAAAACCCCAATTTACTTAAATTGCTCGGTTTCCGCACAATTTATTATATTTTCGCAGTAACTATAAAAACTACAAAAAAAATAATTTCACTACAATCAATTTCATCGTTTTGAGATCGAGATGCGTTAGCGATATCTGCGAAACCTGTGACCAAAAAAAAATTTTTTTTGTAGGAAAAACTACAAACGATTTAAACGTATTTCAAAAAGAAAAAACCCCAATTTACTTAATTGCTCGGTTTCCGCACAATGTATTATATTTTCGCAGTAACTATAAAAACTACAAAAAAATTAATTTGACTACAATCAATTTCATCGTTTTTAGTTATAGGAAAAGTACCTTTAGTGCTTCCAAATTGCTGCGGTCTTGGTTTTTTGAGATGCGTTAGCGATATCTCCGAAACCTGTGGACCAAAAAAAAATTGTTTTTTCGTATGAAAAGCTACAAACGATTTAAAACGTATTTCAAAAAGAAAAAACCCAAATTTACTTAAATTGCTTGGTTTCCGCAAAATGTATTATATTTTCGGAGTAACTATAAAAACTACAAAAAAATGAATTTCACTAGAATCAATTTCATCGTTTGTAGTTATAGGAAAAGTACTTTTAGTGCTTCCAAATTACTTCGTTCTTGGTTTTTTTGAGATGCGTTTGCGATATCTAAACCTGTGGACGAAAAAAAAATTGTTTTTTCGTATGAAAAACTACAAACGATTTAAAACGTATTTCAAAAAGAAAAAACCCAAATTTACTTAAATTGCTCGGTTTCAGCAAAATGTATTATATTTTCGGAGTAACTATAAAAACTACAAAAAAAAAATGAATTTCAATACAATCAATTTCATCGTTTGTAGTTATACGAAAATTACTTTTAGTGCTTCCAAATTGCTGCGTTCTTGGTTTTTTAGAGATGGGTTAGCGATATCTCCGAAACCTGTGGACCAAAAAAAAAATTTTTTCGTAGGAAAAACTACAAACGATTTAAAACGTATTTCAAAAAGAAAAAACCCAAATTTACTTAAATTTCTCGGTTTCCGCACAATGTATTATATTTTCACAGCAACTATAAAAACTACAAAAAAATTAATTTCACTACAATCAATTTCATCGTTTGTAGTTATAGGAAAAGTACTTTCAGTGCTTTCAAATTGCTGCGTTCCTGGTTTTTTTGAGATTCGTTAGCGATATCTCCGAAACTTGTGGACCAAAAAAAATTTTTTTACGTATGAAAAACTACAAACGATTTAAAACGTATTTCAAAAGAAAAAAACCCAAATTTACTTAAATTGCTTGGTTTCCGCAAAATGTATTATATTTTCGGAGTAACTATAAAAACTACAAAAAAATGAATTTCACTACAATCAATTTCATCGTTTGTAGTTATAGGAAAAGTACTTTTAGTGCTTCCACATTGCTGCGTTCTTGATTTTTTTGAGATGCGTTAGCGATATCTCCGAAACCTGTGGACCAAAAAAAAAATTTTTTTTCGTATGAAAAACTACAAACAATTTAAAACGTATTTCAAAAAGAAAAAACCCAAATTTACTTAAATTGTTTGGTTTCCGCACAATGTATTATAATTTCGGAGTAACTATAAAAACTAAAAAAAATTTATTTCACTACAATCAATTTCATCGTTTGTAGTTATAAGAAAAGTACGTTTAGTGCTTCCAAATTGCGGCGTTCTGGTTGATTTTTTTGAGATGCGTTAGCGATATCTCCGAAACCAGTGGACCAAAAAAAAAATTTTTTTTTCGTATGAAAAACTACAAACAATTTAAAACGTATTTCAAAAAGAAAAAACCCAAATTTACTTAAATTGCTTGGTTTCCGCTCAATGTATTATATATTTGGAGTAACTATAAAAACTACAAAAAAATTCATTTCACTACAATCAATTTCATCGTTTGTAGTTATAGGGAAAGTGCTTTTAGTGCTACCAAATTGCTGCGTTCTTGGTTTTTTTGAGATGCGTTAGCGATATCTCCGAAACTGTGGACCAAAAAAAAATTTTTTTCGTATGAAAAACTACAAACGATTTAAAAGATATTTCAAAAAACAAAACCCAAATTAGCTTAAATTGCTTGGTTTCCCCAGAATTTATTATATTTTCGGAGTAACTATAAAAGCTACAAAAAAATTAATTTCATTACAATCAATTTCATAATTTGTAGTTATAGGAAAAGTACTTTTAGTGCTTCCAAATTGCTGCGTTCTTGATTTTTTTGAGATGCGTTAGTGATATCTCAGAAACTTGTAGACCAAAACAAAATTTGTTTTTCGTATGAAAAACTACACACGATTAAAAACGCATTTCAAAAAGAAAAAATCCAAATTTACTTAAATTGCTTGATTTCCGCAAAATGTATTATATTTTCGGAGTAACTATATAAACTACAAAAAACTGAAATTCACTACAATCAATTTCATCGTGTGTAGTTATAGGAAAAGTATTTTTAGTGCTTCCAAATTGCTGCGTTATTGGTTTTTTGAGATGCGTTAGCGATATCTCCGAAACTGTGGACCAAAAAAAATTTTTTTTCGTATGAAAAACTACAAACGATTTAAAAGATATTTCAAAAAGATAAAACCCAAATTAGCTTAAATTGCTTGGTTTCCCCAGAATGTATTATATTTTCGCAGTAACTATAAAAGCTACAAAAAAATTAATTTCATTACAATCAATTTCATAATTTGTAGTTACTACAAACTAGTTACTTAAACTACAAACAATTTAAAACGTATTTCAAAAGAAAAAACCCAAATTTACTTAAATTGCTTGGTTTCCGCAGAATGTATTATATTTTCGGAGTAACTATAAAAACTACAAAAAAATAAATTTCACTACAATCAATTTCATCGTTTGTAGTTATAGGAAAAGTACTTTTAGTGCTTTCAAATTGCTGCGTTCCTGGTTTTTTTGAGATTCGTTAGCGATATCTCCGAAACTTGTGGACCAAAAAAAAATGTTTTTCGTATGAAAAACTACAAACGATTTAAAACGTATTTCAAAAGAAAAAACCCAAATTTACTTAAATCGCTTGGTTTCCGCAAAATGTATTATATTTTCGGAGTAACTATAAAAACTACAAAAAAATGAATTTCACTACAATCAATTTCATCGTTTTTAGTTATAGGAAAAGTACTTTCAGTGCTTCCAAATTGCTGCGTTCTTGATTTTTTTGAGATGCGTTAGCGATATCTCCGAAACGTGTAGACCAAAACAAAATTTGTTTTTCGTATGAAAAACTACACACGATTTAAAACGTATTTCAAAAGAAAAAATCCAAATTTACTTAAATTGCTTGATTTCCGCAAAATGTATTATATTTTCGGAGTAACTATAAAAACTACAAAAAAATGAATTTCACTACAATCAATTTCATCGTTTGTAGTTATAGGAAAAGTGCTTTTAGTGCTTCCAAATTGCTGCACTCTTGGTTTTTTTGAGATGCGTTAGCGATATCTCCGAAACTGTGGACCAAAAAAAAATTTTTTTCGTATGAAAAACTACAAACGATTTAAAAGATATTTCAAAAAGACAAAACCAAAATTAGCTTAAATTGCTTGGTTTCCCCAGAATGTATTATATTTTCGGAGTAACTATAAAAACTACAAAAAAAATAAATTTCACTACAATCAATTTCATCGTTTGTAGTTATAGGAAAATTACTTTTAGTGCTTCCAAATTTCTGCGTTCTTGATTTTTTTGAGATGCGTTAGCGATATCTCCGAAACCTGTAGACCAAAACAAAATTTGTTTTTCGTATGAAAAACTACACACGATTTAAAAAAAACTACAAACGATTTAAAAAAGAAAAAAATCCAAATTTACTTAAATTGTGTTAGAAATATTATTGATTCAACTCAACTATAATAATACTTTGATCTTGTCGAAACGATCATAGATCTTCATTGAGGTATTGAAAATTTCTACTTCAGAAATTTTCTATTTTACATAATTCAAATAAAAAACTTCATATTGTTCAAGCTTAAATATTATCTTTCCTGAATATCTATATTGGAACTTAATTCCTAATAAAGGTTATGGGCTTTTTCATATAGGATCAAGGACAATAGATTGGCGAATAGATAAATCAAAATTATTATATGGAAATTTAATCAACGTTAAGAATGTCGGCTATCGCAAATATTGACAAATTATGTGGGGACAATTTTTATAGTTGGTCAGTTCAAATGAAAGGACTTTTAATTACGCAGGACTTATGGGACGTAGTCGAATTATCATGCAGTGCTGAAGCAACGGTTGCTGAAAAGGAGCAATGGCATAAACTGGATCGAAAGGCTCTAGCTACCATTACTTTATGCGTAAGGTCTTCTGAATTAATTTATATAAGAAATTGTAAGAGCGCAAAGGAGGCGTGGCAGAATTTAGAAAAGACTTACAAGGATAAAGGTCATGGAAGGAAGGTAAATTTGTTTAAACAATTGGTGAAATTTCAATTCACAGGGGATAAGAAATATGCGACGCTATTGAACGAATTTTGTTCGATTGTGGATAATTTAAAGGAAATTGATATTGAAGTCCCCGATGATATTTTAAGTATCCTGTTGTTATGCAGTTTACCGGAGGATATGGAAGGATTTGTTATAGCAATTGAAACGAGAGACGAGCTTCCCAAACTAGATCATCTAAAAATTAAAATTTTAGAAGAAGAGCAAAGACGTGGAGGTAAAAAGAATTTTGGAGATGGTGAACAAGTATTAGTTGCTAATGGTAATAATAAAAGAAAAAATTTTAAAAGCAAACAGGATAGGAAATGCTTTTCATGTGGCATGGTGGGCCATATTCGTGCCAATTGTCGTAACAGAAATAATAAAAATTTTGTTTTGAGTGCACATGGTTACAAAGATGAAGAACCAGGATGGATTCTCGACAGTGGTGCGTCATCACATATGTCTAATAATAGACAAATATTTGATTATTTCCAAGAATGCGAACAAAGAATTATTTTGGCATCTGGTGAAAGTATTAAGCCAAAAGGTATTGGTAAGGTAAAGATTAAGTTAGCAGACAAAGACATCTGCTTATCAAACGTAATTTTTGTACCTGAATTAAAATCGAATTTCTTATCAGTTAGTAAGATAATAGAGCGTGGTCATAGCGTAAATTTCTTTGAGAACTATGCAATAGTTGCAGATAAAAATAAGAATAAGATATTTGATGCTAACTTATCAAATGGAATTTTTGTTGCTAATTTTAGAAAAGAAAACGTTGCTATGTTTAATAAGGAGAATTCAGATTTTGTGATTTGGCACAAACGTTTAGGGCATTTGAATGCAAATGATATGAAGGAAATGTCTGGAAAGCAATTGGTCAGAGGACTAACAATCAACATACCAAAGGATTTCAAGTGTACGACTTGTGCGTTATGCAAGATAAGTTGTAAGCCATTTCAAGTATACAATAATGTAGTTAGCAAGGGAATTTTGGATATTGTGCATAGCGATTTATGTGGACCAATGCGTATTGCATCTCACGGTCAGTCATTATACTTCGTTACATACATTGATGATTTTTCTAGATATATATCGATATATTTTGTGAAACGTAAGTCGGAAGTTCTGGATACATTTAAAGATTTCAAGCGAAAAGCAGAATTGGAAACGGGACAAAGAATTAAAACACTGCGTAGTGACAATGGAAAAGAATATTTCAATAAAGAATTTGACAATTTTCTACGTGAAAATGGTATAAAGCATCAATCAACTACCTGTTATACACCACAACAAAATGGTATAGCAGAAAGAGCAAACATAACTTTAATGGAAATGGCTAGGTGCATGCTGAAGGAATCGAAATTGCATTATTCATTTTGGGCAGAAGCGGTAAATTCAGCAACATATATACGAAACAGGTCACCATCGAAAGTACTTATGGGAAAAACACCATATGAATGCTGGAATGGATATAAACCAGCGGTATCACATTTCAGAACATTTGGATGCGATGTTGTTGTTTTGGATAAACGTAAAAATAAAAATAAGTTAAAACCTAAAGGTGAGAAAACGATTTTTGTTGGGTATTCAAGTAGAAGTAAAGGATAGAGATTGTACAATGAGGAAACAAAACAAATTGTAACTTCTAGAGATGTAACATTTTTCGAAAACTCATTTCAAAGCAAGGCAACTATAAATAAGGAGGATGGTTGTGAAGATAGTATATCTAAATGTAATGATTGCGATATATTTACTTTTGAATTAGCAAAGAGAGATCCGACTAATTCAAGTAATGATGGTCATAACCCGTTAAATGATAATGTTTCTGTTGCAGATGAACAAGTAGCAGATAGTTGCGATAACGACAATAATGTTTCCGTAGAAGTCAATGAAGGTTTAAAAAGAAAGCGAGGGAGACCACAACTGGAAAGAAATGGTTTACCTGGAAGACCAAGAAAGATTTACAAAACCGAGGAATTGCCTCAAGTGAATGAGATAACAGCCATGGAAAGAGATCCATTGACAGTGAAAGAGGCAATGAATAAAAGAAATGCAGAAGAGTGGAAGAAGGCGATGCAAAAATAATATGATGCATTATGTAAGAATAAGACTTGGGAGCTTGTGGATAAGCCGAAAGGTAAAAATGTTATTGGAAGTAAATGGGTGTTTGTTACTAAGCGTAGAGCTGATGGTAGTATAGAGAAACTTAAAGCTCGTTTGGTAGCAAAAGGGTGTAGCCAAAAGTATAATATTGATATATTGATACATATGCACCCGTAATTCGTCATTCTACTATAAGAATGTTACTATCGTTAGCGGTGCAATATAGTTTATTGATATATCACGTTGATATAACGTCAGCATATTTGAATGGACAATTAAATGAAGAAGTTTATATGAAACAACCCGAGATGTTTAAAGATGCGCAATTTCCAAATAAAGTATGTAAATTAAAGAAATCACTTTATGGTTTAAAGCAAGCAGGAAGAGAATGGAATAGAAGACTTAATGAAATACTAGAAAAGATAGGATTTATGAGGTGCAAATCGGATAATTGTTTATATATTATGAAAAAAGGAAATGAAATGAATATAATTGCTGTTTATGTGGATGACATATTGATTGCGTGCTCTTTAGAAGAATCAATTAAATGGATTTTTAACGAGTTGAATAAAGAATTGGATGTGGTAAATCGTGGGACAGTATCATATTTTCTAGGAATGGAAATAGATCGAGAAGAACGTGGAGATATTTTATTACATCAAAAGAATATATACAAGACTTGCTAAAAACGTGGAGCATGGCAGATTGCAAAACAGCATCAACACCGTTTGCAAGCGGAGTAGTTTTAGACAAGTGTTGCAAAGAGAATTGTTCTGATATGATTGATGTAAAGAGATATCAGTCATTAATAGGAGGGTTAATGTATTTAGCCGTTATATCACGACCTGATATAACACACACATTATCCAAGTTATCTCAATTCAATGCACATCCTCATAAAGATCATTTTATTGCAGTAAAACATGTTTCTACGATATCTTAAAGCAACACAAGATTTTACAATTAAATACAAAAAATCCGAAAATGCATTTTTATGTTTTACAGATGCAGATTGGGGTTCAAATCCAATTGATAGGAGGTCATATAGCGGATACGTAATATTTATGGCAAATGGTCCTGTGGCATGGGAGGCAAATGGACAAAATTCGATTTCTTTAAGTTCAATGGAAGCTGAATACATTGCAATATGCCAGGGTACAAGAGAGGTTATATTTATGAGAAATGTGTTGCGCGAAATCGGTTTGCAGAATTTATGTAACAAACCTACATTAATCAAATGTGATAATCAAGGTGCAGAATTTTTAGTCAAGAATCCAACAACTCATAAGCGAAGCAAACACATCGATATCAAATATCACTATATACGGGAAAAATTCGAGGCGAATGAGATTTCGATTGAATATGTGCAAACAGCTGAAAATGTTGCAGATTTGTTTACAAAATGTTTGACTAAAGAGAAACATAAGAAATGTTGTAATATGTTAAATTAAATGTATAAGCATATTTATACATATATTTGAGTTGAGTGGAAGTTTGTAGAAATATTATTGATTCAACTCAACTATAATAATACTTTGATCGAAACGATCATAGATCTTCATTGAGGTATTGAAAATTTCTACTTCAGAAATTTTCTATTTTACATAATTCAAATAAAAAACTTCATATTGTTCAAACTTAAATATTATCTTTCCTGAATATCTATATTGGAACTTTATTCCTAATAAATTGCTTGGTTTTCGCACAATGTACTATATTTTCGGAGTAACTATAAAAACTAAAAAAAAATATGAATTTCACTACAATCAATTTCTTCGTTTGTAGTTATAAGAAAAGTTCTTGGTTCTTTGAGATGCGTTAGCGATATCTCCGAAACTGTGGACAAAAAAAAAAATTTTTTCGTATGAAAAACTACAAACGCTTTAAAAGGTATTTCAAAAAGACAAAACCCAAATTTGCTTAAATTGCTTGGGTTTCGCAGAATGTATTATATTTTCGGAGTAACTATAAAAACTACAAAAAAATAAATTTCACTAGAATCAGCTTCATCGTCCGTAGTTATAGGAAAAGTACTTTTAGTGCTTCCAAATTGCTGCGTTCTTGGTTTTTTTGAGATACGTTAGCGATATCCCCGAAACCTGTAGACCAAAAAAATATTTTTTTTCGTATGAAAAACTATAAACAATTTAAACGTGTTTCAAAAAGAAAAAACCCAAATTTACTTAAATTGCCCGGATTCCGCACAATGTATTATATTTTCGCAGAAACTATAAAAACTAAAAAAAAATTTATTTCACTTCAATCAATTTCATCGTTTTTAGTTATAGGAAAAGTACTTTTAGTGCTTTCAAATTGCTGCGTCCTTTGTTTTTTAGAGATGCGTTAGCGATATCTCCGAAACCTGTGGACCAAAAAAATATTTTTTCGTAGGAAAAACTACAAACGATTTAAACGTATTTCAAAAAGAAAAAACCCCAATTTACTTAAATTGCTCGGTTTCCGCAAAATGTATTATATTTTCGGAGTAACTATAAAAACTACAAAATAACGAATTTCACTACAATCAATTTCATCGTTTGTAGTTATAGGAAAAGTACTTTTAGTGCTTCCAAATTGCTGCGTTCTTGGTTTTTTTGAGATGCGTTAGCGATATGTACGAAATTGTGGACCCAACAAAAAATTTTTTTTTCGTATGAAAAACTACAAACGATTTAAAAGGTATTTCAAAAAGACAAACCCCAAATTTGCTTAAATTGCTTGATTTCCGCAGAATGTATTATATTTTCGGAGTAACTATAAAAACTACAAAAAAATAAATTTCACTAGAATCAATTTCATCGTTTGTAGCTTTAGGAAAAGTACTTTTAGTGCTTCCAAATTGCTGCGTTCTTGGGTTTTTTGAGATGCGTTAGCGATATCTCCGAAACCCTGCGGACCAAAAAAAATTTTTTGCTTATGAAAAACTACAAACGATTTAAAACGTATTTGAAAAAAACCCAAATTTGCTTAAATTGTTTGGTTCCGCAAAATGTATTATATTTTCGGAGTAACTATAAAAACTACAAAAAAATGAATTTCACTACAATCAATTTCATCGTTTGTAGTTATAGGAAAAGTACTTTTAGTGCTTCCAAATTGCTGCGTTCTTGGTTTTTTTGAGATGCGTTTGCGATATCTTAACCTGTGGACGAAAAAAAATTGTTTTTTCGTATGAAAAACTACAAACGATTTAAAACGTATTTCAAAAAGAAAAAACCCAAATTTACTTAAATTTTTTGGTTTCCGCACAATGTATTATAATTTCGGAGTAACTATAAAAACTAAAAAAAAAATTTATTTAACTACAATCAATTTCATCGTTTGTAGTTACAAGAAAAGTACGTTTAGTGCTTCCAAATTGCGGCGTTCTTGTTGATTTTTTTGAGATGCGTTAGCGATATCTCCGAAACCTGTGGACCAAAAAAAAATTGTTTTTTCGTATGAAAAACTACAAACGATTTAAAACGTATTTCAAAAAGAAAAAACCCAAATTTACTTAAATTGCTTGGTTTCCGCAAAATGTATTATATTTTCGGAGTAACTATAAAAACTACAAAAAAATGAATTTCACTACAATCAATTTCATTGTTTGTAGTTATAGGAAAAGTACTTTTAGTGCTTCCAAATTGCTGCGTTCTTGGTTTTTTGGAGATGCGTTTGCGATATCTAAACCTGTGGACGAAAAAAAAATTGTTTTTTCGTATGAAAAACTACAAACGATTTAAAACGTATTTCAAAAAGAAAAAACCCAAATTTTACTTAAATTGATCGGTTTCAGCAAAATGTATTATATTTTCGGAGTAACTATAAAAACTACAAAAAAAAAATGAATTTCACTACAATCAATTTCAATCGTTTGTAGTTATACGGAAATACTTTTAGTGCTTCCAAATTGCTGCGTTCTTGGTTTTTTAGAGATGCGTTAGCGATATCTCCGAAACCTGTGGACCAAAAAAAAAATTTTTTCGTAGGAAAAACTACAAACGATTTAAACGTATTTCAAAAAGAAAAAACCCAAATTTACTCAAATTTCTCGGTTTCCGCACAATGTATTATATTTTCGCAGTAACTATAAAAACTACAAAAAAATTAATTTCACTACAATCAATTTCATCGTTTGTAGTTATAGGAAAAATACTTTCAGTGCTTTCAAATTGCTGCGTTCCTGGTTTTTTTGAGATTCGTTAGCGATATCTCCGAAACTTGTGGACCAAAAAAAAATTTTTTTCGTATTAAAAACTACAAACGATTTAAAACGTATTTCAAAAGAAAAAACCCAAATTTACTTAAATTGCTTGGTTTCCGCAAAATGTATTATATTTTCGGAGTAACTATAAAAACTACAAAAAAATGAATTTCACTACAATCAATTTCATCGTTTGTAGTTATAGGAAAAGTACTTTTAGTGCTTCCAAATTGCTGCGTTCTTGATTTTTTTGAGATGAGTTAGCGATATCTCCAAAACCTGTGGATCAAAAAAAAAAATTTTTTTTCGTATGAAAAACTACAAACAATTTAAAACGTATTTCAAAAAGAAAAAACCCAAATTTACTTAAATTGCTTGGTTTCCGCTCAATGTATTATATTTTTGGAGTAACTATAAAAACTACAAAAAAATTCATTTCACTACAATCAATTTCATAGTTTGTAGTTATAGGAAAAGTGCTTCTAGTGCTTCCAAATTGCTGCGTTCTTGGTTTTTTTGAGATGCGTTAGCGATATCTCCGAAACTGTAGACCAAAACAAAATTTGTTTTTTCGTATGAAAAACTACACACGATTAAAACGTATTTCAAAAAGAAAAAATCCAAATTTACTTAAATTGCTTGATTTCCGCAAAATGTATTATATTTTCGGAGTAACTCTAAAAACTACAAAAAAATGAATTTCACTACAATCAATTTCATCGTTTGTAGTTATAGAAAAAGTACTTTTAGTGCTTCCAAATTGCTGCGTTATTGATTTTTTGAGATGCGTTAGCGATATCTCCGAAACTGTGGACCAAAAAAAAATTTTTTTTCGTATGAAAAACTACAAACGATTTAAAAGATATTTCAAAAAGACAAAACCCAAATTAGCTTAAATTGCTTGGTTTCCCCAGAATGTATTATATTTTCGGAGTAACTATAAAAGCTACAAAAAAATTAATTTCATTACAATCAATTTCATAATTTGTAGTTATAGGAAAAGTACATTTAGTGCTTTCAAATTGCTGCGTTCCTGGTTTTTTGAGATTCGTTAGCGATATCTCCGAAACTTGTGGACCAAAAAAAATTTTTTTTCGTATGAAAAACTACAAACGATTTAAAACGTATTTCAAAAGAAAAAACCCAAATTTACTTAAATTGCTTGGTTTCCGCAAAATGTATTATATTTTCGGAGTAACTATAAAAACTACAAAAAAATGAATTTCACTACAATCAATTTCATCGTTTGTAGTTATAGGAAAAGTACTTTTAGTGCTTCCAAATTGCTGCGTTCTTGATTTTTTTGAGATGCGTTAGCAATATCTCCGAAACCTTTAGACCAAAACAAAATTTGTTTTCGTATGAAAAACTACACACGATTTAAAACGTATTTCAAAAGAAAAAAATCCAAATTTACTTAAATTGCTTGATTTCCGCAAAATGTATTATATTTTCGGAGTAATTATAAAAACTACAAAAAAATGAATTTCACTACAATCAATTTCATCGTTTGTAGTTATAGGAAAAGTACTTTTAGTGCTTCCAAATGGCTGCGTTCTTGGTTTTTTTGAGATGCGTTAGCGATATCTCCGAAACTGTGGACCAAAAAAAATTTTTTTTCGTATGAAAAACTACAAACGATTTAAAAGATATTTCAAAAAGAAAAAACCCAAATTAGCTTAAATTGCTTGGTTTCCCCAGAATGTATTATATTTCGGAGTAACTATAAAAGCTACAAAAAAATTTATTTCATTACAATCAATTTCATAATTTGTAGTTATAGGAAAAGTACTTTTAGTGCTTCCAATTGCTACATTCTTGGTTTTTAGAGATGCGTTAGCGATATCTCCGAAACCTGTGGACCAAGAAAACATTTTTTTTCGTATGAAAAACTACAAACGATTTAAAGGGTATTTCAAAAAGAAAAAACCCAAATTTGCTTAAATTGTTTGGTTTCCGCAGAATGTATTATATTTTCGGAGTAACTATAAAAACAACAAAACATGAATTTCACTACAATCAATTGCATCGTTTGTAGTTATAGGAAAAGTACTTTTAGTGCTTCCAAATTGCTGCGTTCTTGGTTTTTTAGAGATGCGTTAGCGATATCTCCGAAACTTGTGGACCAACAAAAAATTTTTTTCGTATGAAAAACTGTTGGGTATACTTACGAACACGATTTAAGTAAAAACGCGACGTAGTCGATGTTCAGCTTTATTTAATAAAAAATTCAATGTATACTTTGCAAATGCAATTTCGCGACTTGACGATTACAACAGAACTCATAAAAACTCAAAAAGTAATACAGAACATTGATACAGCTTTGCCAGCTTGTTGCGATATAGAAAATGTTAAGCTTACTTGACATTTTAGATAATTACTTCAACACTTCTTCTTAAGCTAATATTTTAATTTGAAAATTTTTAAATTGTCATTTAATTTAAACCAAGTAATCTTACGAAGCCGCAATGCTTTTGACTACCCAAATTTTTGTAAATACATCTGCAATATTTTCATTAGTAGATACAAATTTATTATATTACTTAAATTGCTTGGTTTCCGCACAATGTATTATATTTTCGGAGTAATTATAAAAACTAAAAAAAAAATGAATTTCACTACAATCAATTTCATCGTTTGTGGTTAAAAGAAAAGTACTTTTAGTGCGTCAAATTGCTGCGTTCTTGGTTTTTTGAGATGCGTTAACGATATCTCCAAAACCTGTGGACCAAAAAAAATTTTTTTTCGTATGAAAAACTACAAACGATTTAAAAGGTATTTCAAAAAGAAAAAACCCGAATTTGCTTAAATTGCTTGGTTTCCTCAGAATGTATTATATTTTCGGGAGTAACTATAAAAACTACAAAAAAATGAATTTCACTATAATCAATTTCATTGTTTGTAGTTATAGGAAAATTACTTTTAGTGCTTCCAAATTGCTGCGTTCTTGGTTTTTTAGAGATGCGTTAGCGAAATCTCCGAAACCTGTGGACCAAAAGAAAAATTTTTTTCGTATGAAAAACTACAAACGATTTAAACGTATTTCAAAAGAAAAAAAACCCAAATTTACTTAAATTGCTTGGTTTCCGCACAATGTATTCTATTTTCGGAGTATAGGAAAAGTACTTTTAGTGCTTCCATATTGCTGCGTTCTTGGTTTTTTTGCGATGCGTTAGCGATATCTCCAAAACCTGTGGACTAAAAAAAATTTTTTTTCGTATGAAAAACTACAAAACGATTTAAAACGTATTCCAAAAAGAAAAAACCCAAATTTACTTAAATTGCTCGGTTTCCGCACAATGTATTATATTTTCGCATTAACTATAAAAACTACAAAAAAATTAATTTCACTACAATCAATTTCATCGTTTGTAGTTATAAGAAAAGTACTTTCAGTGCTTCCAAATTGCTGCGTTCTTGTTTTTTTTGAGATGCGTTAGCGATATCTCCGAAACCTCTGGACCAAAAAAATTTTTTTTCGTATGAAAAACTACAAACGATTTAAAACTCATTTCAAAAAGAAAAAACCCCAAATTTACTTAAATTGCTTGGTTTCCGCACAATGTATTATAATTTCGGAGTAACTATAAAAACTACAAAAAAATTAGTTTCACTACAATCAGTTTCATCATTTGTAGTTATAGGAAAACTATAGTAACTATAAAAACTACAAAAAAATGAATTTCATTACAATCAATTTCATCGTTTGTAGTTATAGGAAAAGTACTTTTAGTGCCTCCAAATTGCTTCGTTCTTGGTTTTTTGAGATACGTTAGCGATATCTCCGAAACCTGTGGACCAAAAAAAAATGTTTTTCGTATGAAAAACTACAAACGATTTAAACGTATTTCAAAAATAAAAAACCCAAATTTACTTAAATTGCTTGGTTTCCGCACAATGTATTTCATTTTCGGAGTAACTATAAAAACTACAAAAAACTTTATTTCACTACAATCAATTTCATCGTTTGTAGTTATAGGAAATGTACTTTTAGTGCTTTCAAATTGCTGCGTTCCTGGTTTTTTTGAGATTCGTTAGCGATATCTTCGAAACCTGTGGACTAAAAAAAAAATTTTTTTTTTGTATGAAAAACTACAAACGATTTGAAACGTATTTCAAAAAGAAAAAACCCAAATTTACTTAAATTGCTTGGTTTCCGCAAAATGTATTACGTTTTCGGAGTAACTATAAAAAACTACAAAAAAACTAATTTCACTACAACAAACTTCAACATTTGTAGTTATAGGAAAAGTACTTTCAGTGCTTCCAAATTGCTGCGTTCTTAATTTTTTTGAGATGCGTTAGCGATATCTCCGAAACCTGTGGACCAAAAAAAATTTTTTTTTCTTATGAAAAACTACAAACGATTTAAAACGTATTTCAAAAACAAAAAACCCAAATTTACTTAAATTGCTTGATTTCCGCACAATGTATTTTATTTTCGCAGTAACAATAAAAACTACAAAAAATTAATTTGCTTAAATTGCTTGGTTTCCGCACAATGTATTACATTTTCGGAGTAACTATAAAACTACACAAAATGAATTTCACCACAATCAATTTCATCGTTTGTAGTTATAGGAAAATTACTTTTAACGATTCCAAATTGCTGCGTTCTTGGTTTTTTTTGAGATGCGTAAGCGATATCTCCGAAACCTGTTTACCAAAAATTTTTTTTTTTTCGTATGAAAAACTACAAACGATTTAAAACGTATTTCAAAAAGAAAAAACCAACTTTACTTAAATTTGGGTTCCGCACATTGTATTATATTTTCGGAGTAACTATAAAAACTACAAAAAAAATTAATTTCACTTCAATCAATTTCATCGTTTGTAGTTATAGGAAAAGTACTTTTAGTGCTTCCAAATTGCTGCGTTCTTGGTTTTTTTGAGATGCGTAAGCGATATCTCCGAAACCTGTGGACCAAAAAAAATTTTTTTTCGTATGAAAAACTACAAACGATTTAAAACGTATTTCAAAAAAAAAAACCAAATTTACTTAAATTTGGGTTCCGCACCTTGTATTGCATTTTCGGAGTAACTATAAAAACTACACAAAATTAATTTCACCACAATCAATTTCATCGTTTGTAGTTATAGGAAAAGTACTTTTAGTGCTTCCAAATTGCTGCGTTCTTGGTTTTTTTGAGATGCGTTAGCGATATCTCCGAAACCTGTGGATCAAAAAAAAATGTTTTTTCGTATGAAAAACCTGTTGGGTATACTTACGAATACGATTTAATTAAAAACGCGACGTGGTCGATGTTCAGCTTTATTTAATAAAAAATTCATGTATACTTTGCAAATGCAATTTCACGACTTTACGATTACAACAGAACTCATAAAAACTCAAAAAGAAACATTGATACAGCATTGCCAGCTTTTTGCGATATAGAAAATATTAAGCTTACTTGACATTTTAGATAATTATTTCAACACTTTTTCTTAAGTTATATTTTAATTTAAAAATTTTTAAATTGTAATTTAATTTAAACAAGTAATTTTACGAAGCCGCAATGATTTTGTTTACCCAAATTTTTTGTAAATACATCTGCAATATTTTCATTAGTAGATACAAATTTATTATATTACTTAAATTGCTTGGTTTCCGCACAATGTATTATATTTTCGGAGTAACTATAAAAACTAAAAAAAAAAATGAATTTCACCACAATCAATTTCATCGTTTGTAGTTATAAGAAAAGTACTTTTAGTGCTTCCAAATGGCTGCGTTCTTGGTTTTTTGAGATGCGTTAGCGATATCTCCGGAACCTGTGGACCAAAAAAAAAATTTTTTTTCGTATGAAAAATTACAAACGATTTAAACGTATTTCAAAAAGAAAAAACCCAAATTTACTTAAATTGCTTGGTTTCCACAAAATGTATTATATTTTCGGAGTAACTATAAAAACTACAAAAAATTAATTGCTTAAATTGCTTGGTTTCCGCACAATGTATTACATTTTCGGAGTAACTATAAAAACTACACAAAATTAATTTCACCACAATCAATTTCATCATTTGTAGTTATAGGAAAATTACTTTTAGTGATTCCAAATTGCTGCGTTCTTGGTTTTTTTTGAGATGCGTAAGCGATATCTCCGAAACCTGTGGACCAAAAAAATTTTTTTTTTTCGTATGAAAAACTACAAACGATTTAAAACGTATTTCAAAAAGAAAAAACCAAATTTACTTAAATTTGGGTTCCGCACATTGTATTATATTTTCGGAGTAACTATAAAAACTACAAAAAAATGAATTCCACTACAATCAATTTCATCATTTGTAGTTATAGGAAAAGTACTTTTAGTGCTTCCAAATTGCTGCGTTCTTGGTTTTTTAGAGATGCGTTAGCGATATCTCCGAAACCTGTGGACCAAAAACAATTTTTTTTCGTATGAAAAACTACAAACGATTTGAACGTATTTCAAAAGAAAAAACCCTAATTTACTTAAATTGCTCGATTTCCGCACCATGTATTATATTTTCGGAGTAACTATAAAAACTACAAAAAAATGAATTCCACTACAATCAATTTCATCACTTGTAGTTATAGGAAAAGTACCTTTAGTGCTTCCAAATTGCTGCGTTCTTGGTTTTTTGAGATGCGTTAGCGATATCTCCGAAATCTGTGGACCAAAAAAAAAAATGTTTTTCGTACGAAAAACTACAAACGATTTAAACGTATTGCAAAAAAAACCCAAATTTACTTAAATTGCTTGGTTTCCGCACAATGTATTTCATTTTCGGAGTAACTATAAAAACTACAAAAAACTTTATTTCACTACAATCAATTTCATCGTTTGTAGTTATAGGAAAATTGATTTTAGTGATTCCAAATTGCTGCGTTCTTAGTTTTTTTGAGATGCGTAAGCGATATCTCCGAAACCTGTGGACCAAAAAAATTTTTTTTTTCGTATGAAAAACTACAAACGATTTAAAACGTATTTCAAAAGAAAAAACCCAAATTTACTTAAACTGCTTGGTTTCCGCACAATGTATTTTATTTTCGCAGTAACAATAAAAACTACAAAAAAATTAATTTGCTTATATTGCTTGGTTTCCGCACAATGTATTACATTTTCGGAGTAACTATAAAAACTACACAAAATGAATTTCACCACAATCAATTTTCATCGTTTGTAGTTATAGGAAAATTGATTTAGTGATTCCAAATTGCTGCGTTCTTAGTTTTTTTTGAGATGCGTAAGCGATATCTCCGAAACCTGTGGACCAAAAAAATTTTTTTTTCGTATGAAAAACTACAAACGATTTAAAACGTATTTCAAAAGAAAAAACCAACTTTACTTAAATTTGGGTTCCGCACATTGTATTATATTTTCGGAGTAACTATAAAAACTACACAAAATTAATTTCACCACAATCAATTTCATCATTTGTAGTTATAGGAAAAGTACTTTTAGTGCTTCCAAATTGCTGCGTTCTTGGTTTTTTTGAGATGCGTTAGCGATATCTCCGAAACCTGTGGATCAAAAAAAAATTTTTTTTCGTATGAAAAACTACAAACGATTTAAAACGTATTTCAAAAAGAAAAAACCAAATTTACTTAAATTTGGGTTCCGCACCTTGTATTGCATTTTCGGAGTAACTATATTCGGAGTAACTATAAAAACTACACAAAATTAATTTCACCACAATCAATTTCATCATTTGTAGTTATAGGAAAAGTACTTTTAGTGCTTCCAAATTGCTGCGTTCTTGGTTTTTTTGAGATGCGTTAGCGATATCTCCGAAACCTGTGGATCAAAAAAAATGTTTTTTCGTATGAAAAACTGTTGGGTATACTTACGAATACGATGTAATTAAAAACGCGACGTGGTCGATGTTCAGCTTTATTTAATAAAAAATTCAATGTATACTTTGCAAATGCAATTTCACGACTTTACGATTACAACAGAACTCATAAAAACTCAAAAAGGAACATTGATACAGCATTGCCAGCTTTTTGCGATATAGAAAATATTAAGCTTACTTGACATTTTAGATAATTATTTCAACACTTTTTCTTAAGTTATATTTTAATTTAAAAATTTTTAAATTGTAATTTAATTTAAACCAAGTAATTTTACGAAGCCGCAATGATTTTGTTTTCCCAAATTTTTTGTAAATACATCTGCAATATTTTCATTAGTAGATACAAATTTATTATATTACTTAAATTGCTTGGTTTCCGCACAATGTATTATATTTTCGGAGTAACTATAAAAACTAAAAAAAAATGAATTTCACCACAATCAATTTCATCGTTTGTAGTTATAAGAAAAGTACTTTTAGTGCTTCCAAATGGCTGCGTTCTTGGTTTTTTGAGATGCGTTAGCGATATCTCCGGAACCTGTGGACCAAAAAAAAATTTTTTTTTCGTATGAAAAATTACAAACGATTTAAACGTATTTCAAAAAGAAAAAACCCAAATTTACTTAAATTGCTTGGTTTCCACAAAATGTATTATAAAATATCGGAGTAAATATAAAAACTACAAAAAAATTAATTTGCTTAAATTGCTTGGTTTCCGCACAATGTATTACATTTTCGGAGTAACTATAAAAACTACACAAAATTAATTTCACCACAATCAATTTCATCATTTGTAGTTATAGGAAAATTACTTTTAGTGATTCCAAATTGCTGCGTTCTTGGTTTTTTTTGAGATGCGTAAGCGATATCTCCGAAACCTGTGGACCAAAAAAAATTTTTTTTTTTCGTATGAAAAACTACAAACGATCTAAAACGTATTTCAAAAAGAAAAAACCAAATTTACTTAAATTTGGGTTCCGCACATTGTATTATATTTTCGGAGTAACTATAAAAACTACAAAAAAATGAATTCCACTACAATCAATTTCATCATTTGTAGTTATAGGAAAAGTACTTTTAGTGCTTCCAAATTGCTGCGTTCTTGGTTTTTTAGAGATGCGTTAGCGATATCTCCGAAACCTGTGGACCAAAAACCATTTTTTTTCGTATGAAAAACTACAAACGATTTGAACGTATTTCAAAAAGAAAAAACCCTAATTTACTTAAATTGCTCGATTTCCGCACAATGTATTATATTTTCGGAGTAACTATAAAAACTACAAAAAAATGAATTCCACTACAATCAATTTCATCACTTGTAGTTATAGGAAAAGTACTTTTAGTGCTTCCAAATTGCTGCGTTCTTGGTTTTTTTGAGATGCGTTAGCGATATCTCCGAAACCTGTGGACAAAAAAAAAATGTTTTTCGTACGAAAAACTACAAACGATTTAAACGTATTTCAAAAAAAAACCCAAATTTACTTAAATTGCTTGGTTTCCGCACAATGTATTTCATTTTCGGAGTAACTATAAAAACTACAAAAAACTTTATTTCACTACAATCAATTTCATCGTTTGTAGTTATAGGAAATGTACTTTTAGTGATTTCAAATTGCTGCGTTCCTGGTTTTTTTGAGATTCGTTAGCGATAGCTCCGAAACCTGTGGACCAAAAAAAAAAATTTTTTTTCGTATGAAAAACTACAAACGATTTAAAACGTATTTCAAAAAGGAAAAACCCAAATTTACTTAAATTGCTTGGTTTCCGCAAAATGTATTACGTTTTCGGAGTAACTATAAAAACTACAAAAAAATGAATTTCACTACAACAAACTTCAACATTTGTAGTTATAGGAAAAGTACTTTCAGTGCTTCCAAATTGCTGCGTTCTTAATTTTTTTGAGATACGTTAGCGATATCTCCGAAACCTGTGGACCAAAAAAAATTTTTTTTTCGTATGAAAAACTACAAACGATTTAAAACGTATTTCAAAAAGAAAAAACCCAAATTTACTTAAATTGCTTGGTTTCCGCACAATGTATTTTATTTTCGCAGTAACAATAAAAACTACAAAAAAATTAATTTGCTTATATTGCTTGGTTTCCGCACAATGTATTACATTTTCGGAGTAACTATAAAAACTACACAAAATGAATTTCACCACAATCAATTTCATCGTTTGTAGTTATAGGAAAATTACTTTTAGTGATTCCAAATTGCTGCGTTCTTGGTTTTTTTGAGATGCGTAAGCGATATCTCCGAAACCTGTGGACCAAAAAAAAATTTTTTTTTTCGTATGAAAAACTACAAACGATTTAAAACGTATTTCAAAAAGAAAAAACCAAATTTACTTAAATTTGGGTTCCGCACATTGTATTATATTTTCGGAGTAACTATAAAAACTACAAAAAAATTAATTTCACTTCAATCAATTTCATCGTTTGTAGTTATAGGAAAAGTACTTTTAGTGCTTCCAAATTGCTGCGTTATAGGTTTTTTTGAGATGCGTTAGCGATATCTCCGAAACCTGTGGATCAAAAAAAATGTTTTTTCGTATGAAAAATTGTTGGGTGTACTTACGAATACGATTTAATTAAAAACGCGACGTGGTCGATGTTCAGCTTTATTTAATAAAAAATTCAATGTATACTTTGCAAATGCAACTTCACGACTTGACGATTACAACAGAACTCAATAAAACTCAAAAAGGAACATTGATAAAGCATTGCCAGCTTTTTGCGATATAGAAAATATTAAGCTTACTTGACATTTTAGATAATTACTTCAACACTTTTTCTTAAGTTATATTTTAATTTAAAAATTTTTAAATTGTAATTTAATTTAAACCAAGTAATTTTACGAAGCCGCAATGATTTTGTTTACCCAAATTTTTTGTAAATACATCTGCAATATTTTCATTAGTAGATACAAATTTATTATATTACTTAAATTGCTTGGTTTCCGCAAAATGTATTATATTTTCGGAGTAACTATAAAAAACTAAAAAAAAAAATGAATTTCACCGCAATCAATTTCATCGTTTGTAGTTATAAGAAAAGTACTTTTAGTGCTTCCAAATGGCTGTGTTCTTGGTTTTTTGAAATGCGTTAGCGATATCTCCGGAACCTGTGGACCAAAAAAATTTTTTTTTTCGTATGAAAAACTACAAACGATTTAAAACGTATTTCAAAAAGAAAAAACCAAATTTACTTAAATTTGGGTTCCGCACATTGTATTATATTTTCAGAGTAACTATAAAAACTACAAAAAAATTAATTTCACTACAAACAATTTCATCATTTGTAGTTATAGGAAAGTTACTTTTAGTGCTTCCAAATTGCTGCGTTCTTGGTTTTTTGAGATGCGTTAGCGATATCTCCGAAACCTGTGGACAAAAAAAAAACTGTTTTCGTATGAAAAACTACAAACGATTTAAAACGCATTTCAAAAAGAAAAAAAACAAATTTACTTAAATTGTTTGGTTTCCGCAAAATGTGTTATGTTTTCGGAGTAACTATAAGAACTACAAAAAAATTAATTTCACTACAATCAATTCCATCGTTTATAGTTATAGGAAAAGTACTTTTAGTGCTTCCAAATTGCTGCGTTCTTTGTTTTTTTTTTTAGATGCGTTAGCGATATCTCGGAAAACTGTGAACAAAAAAAAAATTTTTTTCGTATGAAAAAAATACAACGATTTAAAACGTATTTAAAAAAAAACCAAATTTACTTAAATTGCTTGATTTCCGCACAATGTATTATATTTTCGGAGTAACTATAAAAACTACAAAAAAATGAATGTCACTACAATCAATTTCATCGTTTGTAGTTATAGGAAAATTACTCTTAGTGCTTCCAAATTGCTGCGTTCTTGGTTTTTTGAGATGCGTTAGCGATATCTCCGGAACCTGTGGACCAAAAAAATTTTTTTTTTCGTATGAAAAACTACAAACGATTTAAAACCTATTTCAAAAAGAAAAAACCTAAATTTACTTAAATTGCTTGGTTTCCGCACAATGTATTCTATTTTCGGAGTATAGGAAAAGTACTTTCGTGCTTCCATATTGCTGCGTTCTTGGGGTTTTTTTTGCGATGCGTTAGCGATATCTCCGAAACCTGTGGACTAAAAAAAATTTTTTTTTTCGTATGAACAACTACAAACGATTTAAAACGTATTCCAAAAAGAAAAAAACCCAAATTTACTTAAATTGCTCGGTTTCCGCAAATTGAATTATATTTTCGGAGTAACTATAAAAACTACAAAAAAATTAATTTCACTACAATCAATTTCATCGTTTGTAGTTATAGAAAAGTACTTTCAGTGCTACCAAATTGCTGCGTTCTTGATTTTTTTGAGATGCGTTACCGATATCTTCGAAACCTGTGGACCAAAAAAAAATTTTTTTTCGTATGAAAAACTGCAAACGATTTAAAACGCATTTCAAAAAGAAAAAACCCAAATTTACTTAAATTGCTTGGTTTCCTCACAATGTATTATATTTTCGGAGTAACTATAAAAACTACAAAAAAATTAGTTTCACTACAATCAATTTCATCGTTAGTAGTTATAGGAAAAGTACTTTTAGTGCTTCCAAATGGCTGCGTTCTTGTTTTTTTGAGATGCGTGGACCAAAAAAAATTGTTTTTTCGTATGAAAAACTGCAAACGATTTAAAAGGTATTTCAAAAAGAAAAAACCCAAATTTACTTAAATTGCTTGGTTTCCGCAAATTGAATTATATTTTCGGAGTAACTATAAAAACTACAAAAAAAAATGAATTTCACTACAATCAATTACATAATTTGTAGTTATAGGAAAATTACTTTTAGTTCTTCCAAATTGCTACGTTCTTGGTTTTTTTGAGATGCGTTAGCGATATCTCCGAAACCTTAGGAAGAAAAAAAAATTGTTTTTTTTCTTATGAAAATCTACAAACGATTTAAACGTATTTCAAAAAGAAAAAACCCAAATTTACTTAAATTTCTCGGTTTCCGCACAATGTATTATATTTTCGGAGAAACTATAAAAACTACAAAAAAATTAATTTGCTTAAATTGCTTGTAGTTATAGGAAAAGTACTCTCAGTGCTTCCAAATTGCTGCGTTCTTAATTTTTTTGAGATGCGTTAGCGATATCTCCGAAACCTGTGGACCAAAAAAAAAAATTTTTTTTCGTATGAAAAACTACAAACGATTTAAAACGTATTTCAAAAAGAAAAAACCCAAATTTACTTAAATTGCTTGGTTTACGCACAATGTAGTATATTTTCGTAGTAACTATAAAAACTACAAAAAAAATTAATTTCACTACAATCAATTTCAGCGTTTGTACTTATGGGAAAAGTACTTTTAGTGCTTCCAAATTGCTGCGTTCTTGGTTTTTTTGAGATGCGTTAGCGATATCTCCGAAACCTGTGGACCAAAAAAAAAAAATTTTTTTTCGTATGAAAAACTACAACCGATTTAAAACGTATTTCAAAAAGAAAAAACCCAAATTTACTTAAATTGCTTGGTTTACGCACAATGTATTATATTTTCGTAGTAACTATAAAAACTACAAAAAAAATTAATTTCACTACAATCAATTTCATCGTTTGTAGTTATAGGAAAAGTACTTTCAGTGCTTCCAAATTGCTGCGTTCTTAATTTTTTTGAGATGCGTTAGCGATATCTCCGAAACCTGTGGACCAAAAAAAAAAAATTTTTTTTCGTATGAAAAACTACAAACGATTTAAAACGTATTTCAAAAAGAAAAAACCCAAATTTACTTAAATTGCTTGGTTTACGCACAATGTAGTATATTTTCGTAGTAACTATAAAAACTACAAAAAAAATTAATTTCACTACAATCAATTTCATCGTTTGTACTTATGGGAAAAGTACTTTTAGTGCTTCCAAATTGCTGCGTTCTTGGTTTTTTTGAGATGCGTTAGCGATAGCTCCGAAACCTGTGGACCAAAAAAAAAAATTTTTTTTTCGTATGAAAAACTACAAACGATTTAAAACGTATTTCAAAAAGAAAAAACCCAAATTTACTTAAATTGCTTGGTTTACGCACAATGTATTATATTTTCGTAGTAACTATAAAAACTACAAAAAAAATTAATTTCACTACAATCAATTTCATCGTTTGTACTTATGGGAAACGTACTTTTAGTGCCTCCAAATTGCTGCGTTCTTGGTTTTTTTGAGATGCGTTAGCGATATCTCCGAAACCTGTGGACCAAAAAAAAAAAATTTTTTTTCGTATGAAAAACTACAAACGATTTAAAACGTATTTCAAAAAGAAAAAACCCAAATTTACTTAAATTGCTTGGTTTACGCACAATGTAGTATATTTTCGTAGTAACTATAAAAACTACAAAAAAAATTAATTTCACTACAATCAATTTCATCGTTTGTACTTATGGGAAAAGTACTTTTAGTGCTTCCAAATTGCTGCGTTCTTGGTTTTTTTGAGATGCGTTAGCGATATCTCCGAAACCTGTGGACCAAAAAAAAAAAATTTTTTTTCGTATGAAAAACTACAAACGATTTAAAACGTGTTTGAAGAAGAAAAAAAAACCAAATTTACTTAAATTGCTTGGTTTACGCACAATGTATTATATTTTCGTAGTAACTATAAAAACTACAAAAAAAATTAATTTCACTACAATCAATTTCATCGTTTGTAGTTATAGGAAAAGTACTTTTAGTGCTTCCAAATGGCTGCGTTTTTGGTTTTTTGAGATGCGTGGACCAAAAAAAAAAATTGTTTTTTCGTATGAAAAACTACAAACGATTTAAAAGGTATTTCAAAAAGAAAAAACCCAAATTTACTTAAATTGCTTGGTTTCCGCAAATTGAATTATATTTTCGGAGTAACTATAAAAACTACAAAAAAAATTAATTTCACTACAATCAATTTCATAATTTGTAGTTAGAGGAAAATTACTTTTAGTGCTTCCAAATTGCTACGTTCTTGGTTTTTTTGAGATGCGTTAGCGATATCTCCGAAACCTTAGGACGAAAAAAAATTGTTTTTTTCTTATGAAAAACTACAAACGATTTAAACGTATTTCAAAAAGAAAAAACCCAAATTTACTTAAATTTCTCGGTTTCCGCACAATGTATTATATTTTCGGAGTAACTATAAAAACTACAAAAAAATTAATTTGCTTAAATTGCTTGGTTTCCGCACAATGTATTATATTTTCGCAGTAACTATAAAATCTACAAAAAAATGAATTTCACTACAATCAATTTTTTCGTTTGTAGTTATAGGAAAAGTACTTTTAGTGCTTCCAAATTGCTGCGTTCTTGGCTTTTTTGAGATGCGTAAGCGATATCTCCGAAACCTGTGGACCAAAAAAAATTTTTTTTTTCGTATGAAAAACTAAAAACGATTTAAAACGTATTTCAAAAAAAAAAACCAAATTTACTTAAATTTGGGTTCCGCACATTGTATTATATTTTCGGAGTATCTATAAAAACTACAAAAAAATTAATTTCACTTCAATCAATTTCATCGTTTGTAGTTATAGGAAAAGTACTTTTAGGGCTTCCAAATTGCTGCGTTCTTGGTTTTTTTGAGATGCGTAAGCGATATCTCCGAAACCTGTGGACCAAAAAAAAAATTTTTTTTCTTATGAAAAACTACAAACGATTTAAAACGTATTTCAAAAAGAAAAAACCAAATTTACTTAAATTGCTTGTTTTCCGCACAATGTATTATATTTTCGGAGTAACTATGAAAAGTACACAAAAATGAATTTCACTACAATCAATTTCATCATTTGTAGTTATAGGAAAAGTACTCTTAGTGCTTCCAAATTGCTGCGTTCTTGGTTTTTTAGAGATGCGTTAGCGATATCTCCGAAACCTGTGGACCAAAAAAAAATATTTTTCGTATGAAAAACTACAATCGATTTAAACGTATTTCAAAAAGAAAAAACCCAAATTTACTTAAATTGCTCGGTTTCCGCACAATGTATTATATTTTCGCAGTAACTATAAAAACTACAGAAAAATGAATTTCACTACAATCAATTTCATCGTTTGTAGTTATAGGAAAAGTACTTTTAGTGCTTCCAAATTGCTGCGTTCTTGGTTTTTTTGAGATGCGTTAGCGATATCTCCGAAACCTGTGGACCAAAAAAAATTTTTTTTCGTATGAAAAACTACAAACGATTTAAACGTATTTCGAAAAGAAAAAACCCAAATTTACTTAAATTTCTCGGTTTCCGCACAATGTATTATATTTTCGGGGTAACTATAAAAACTTCACAAAAATGAATTTCACTACAATCAATTTCATCGTTTGTAGTTATAGGAAAATTACTTTTAGTGATTCCAAATTGCTGCGTTCTTTTTTTTTGAGATGTGTAATCGATATCTCCGAAAACTGTGGACCAAAAAAAATTTTTTTTCGTATGAAAAACTACAAACGATTTAAAACGTATTTCAAAAAGAAAAAAAACCAAATTTACTTAAATGGCTTGGTTTCCGCACAATGTATTTATTTTCGAAGTAACTATAAAAACTACAAAAAAATTAATTTCACTACAATCAATTTCATCGTTTGTAGTTATAGGAAAAGTACTTTTACTACTTCCAAATTGCTGCGTTCTTGGTTTTGTTGAGATGCGTTAGCGATATTTCCGAAACCTGTGGACCAAAAAAATTTTTTTTTCGTATGAAAAACTACAAACGATTTAAAACGTATTTCAAAAAGAAAACCCCCAAATTTGCTTAAATTGCTTGGTTTCCGCACAATGCATTATATTTTCGGAGTAGCTATAAAAACTACAAAAAAATGAATTTCACTACAATCAATTTCATCGTTTCTAGTTATAGGAAAAGTACTTTTAGTGCTTCCATATTGCTGCGTTCTTGGTTTTTTTGAGATGCGTTGGCGATATCTCCGAAACCTGTGGAACAAAAAAAAATTTTTTTTTCGTATGAAAAACTACAAACGATTTAAAACTTATTTCAGAAAAAAAAACCCAATTTACTTAAATTGCTTGGTTTCCGCACAATGTATTATATTTTCGGAGTAACTATAAAAACTACAAAAAAATTAATTTCAATACAATCAATTTCTTCGTTTGTAGTTATAGGAAAAGCACTTTTGGTGCTTCCAAATTGCTGCGTGCTGGGTTTTTTTTGAGATGTGTAAGCGATATCTCCGAAAACTGTGGACCAAAAAAATTTTTTTTCGTATGAAAAACTACAAACGATTTAAAACGTATTTCAAAAAGAAAAACCCCAAATTTGCTTAAATTGCTTGGTTTCCGCACAATGCATGATATTTTCGGAGTAACTATAAAAACTACAAAAAAATGAATTTCACTACAATCAATTTCATCGTTTGTAGTTATAGGAAAAGTACTTTTAGTGGTTCCAAATTGCTGCGTGCTGGGTTTTTTTGAGATGAGTTATCGATATCTCCAAAACCTGTGGACAAAAAAAAAAATTTTTTTTCGTATGAAAAAGTACAAAAGATTTAAAACGGATTTTAAAATAGAAAAAACCCAAATTTGCTTAAATTTCTAGGTTTCCCCACAATGCATTATATTTTCGGAGTAACTATAAAAACTACAAAAAAATTAATTTCTCTACAATCAATTTCATCGTTTGTAGTTATAGGAAAAGTACTCTTAGTACTTCCAAATAGCTGCGTTCTTGGTTTTCTGGAGATGCGTTAGCGATATCTCCGAAACCTGTGGACCAAAAAAAAAATTTTTTTTCGTATGCAAAACTACAAACGATTTAAAACTTATTTCAGAAAGAAAAAACCCAATTTACTTAAATTGCTTGGTTTCCGCACAATGTATTATATTTTCGGAGTAACTATAAAAACTACAAAAAAATGAATTTCAATACAATCAATTTCTTCGTTTGTAGTTATAGGAAAAGTACTTTTGGTGCTTCCAAATTGCTGCTTTCTTGGTTTTTTTGAGATGCGTTAGCGATATCTCCCAAAGTGGACCAAAAAAAATATTTTTTGTATGAGAAACTGCAAACGATTTAAAACGTATTTCAAAAAGAAAAAAACCAAATTTACTTAAATTGCTTGGTTTCCGCACAATGTATTATAATTTCGGTGTAACTATGAAAAGTACAAAAAAATTAATTTCACTACAATCAATTTCATCGTTTGTAGTTATAGGAAAAGTACATTTAGTTCTTCCAAACTGCTGCGTTCTTGGTTTTTTGAGATGCGTTAGAGATATCCCCGAAACCTGTGGACGAAAAAAAATAGTTTTTTCGTATGAAAAACTGCAAACGATTTAAAACTTATTTCGAAAAGAAAAAACCCAAATTTACTTAAATTGCTTGGTTTCCGCACAATGTATTATATTTTCGGAGTAACTATAAAAACTACAAAAAAATTAATTTCACTACAATCAATTTCATCGTTTGTAGTTATGGGAAAAGTACTTTTAGTGCTTCGAAACTGCTGCGTTCTTGGTTTTTTGAGATGCGTTAGCGATATCTCCGAAACCTGTGGACCAAAAAAAATTTTTTTTTCGTATGAAAAACTACAGACGATTTAAAACGTATTTAAAAAAAAACCCAAATTTACTTAAATTGCTTGGTTTCCGCACAATGCATTATATTTTCGGAGTAACTATAAAAACCACAAAAAAATGAATTTCACTACAATCAATTTCATCGTTTGTAGTTATAGGAAAAGTACTTTTGATGCATCCAAATTGCTGCTTTCTTGGTTTTTTTGAGATGCGTTAGCGATATCTCCCAAAGTGGACCAAAAAAAAATTTTTTTCGTATGAGAAACTGCAAACGAATTAAAACGTATTTCAAAAAGAAAAAACCAAATTTACTTAAATTGCTTGGTTTCCGCACAATGTATTATATTTTCGGAGTAACTATAAAAACTACAAAAAAATGATTTTCAATACAATCAATTTCATCGTTTGTAGTTATAGGAAAAGTACTTTTGGTGCTTCCAAATTGCTGCTTTCTTGGTTTTTTTGAGATGCGTTAGCGATATCTCCCAAAGTGGACCAAAAAAAAATTTTTTTCGTATGAGATACTGCAAACGATTTAAAACGTATTTCAAAAAGAAAAAACCAAATTTACTTAAATTGCTTGGTTTCCGCACAATGTATTATATTTTCGGAGTAACTATGAAAAGTACACAAAAATGCATTTCACTACAATCAATTGCATCGTTTGTAGTTATAGGAAAAGTACCTTTAGTGCTTCCAAACTGCTGCGTTCTTGGTTTTTTTGAGATGCGTTAGCGATATCTCCGAAACCTGTGGACGAAAAAAAATAGTTTTTTCGTATGAAAAACTACAAACGGTTTAAAACGTATTTCAAAAAGAAAAAACCCAAATTTACTTAAATTGCTTGGTTTCCGCACAATGTATTATATTTTCGGAGTAACTATAAGAAATACCAAAGAAATGAATTTCACTACAATCAATTTTATAGTTTGTCGTTATAGGAAAACTACTTTTAGTGCTACCCATTTGCTGCGTTCTTGGTTTTTTTGAGATGCGTTAGCGATATCTCCGAAACCTTTGGACCAAAAAAAATTTTTTTTCGTATGAAAAACTACAAACGATTTAAAACGTATTTCAAAAAGAAAAACCCCAAATTTGCTTAAATTGCTTGGTTTCCGCACAATGCATTATATTTTCGGAGTAGCTATAAAAACTACAAAAAAATGAATTTCACTACAATCAATTTCATCGTTTCTAGTTATAGGAAAAGTACTTTTAGTGCTTCCAAATTGCTGCGTTCTTGGTTTTTTTGAGATGCGTTGGCGATATCTCCGAAACCTGTGGAACAAAAAAAAATTTTTTTTTCGTATGAAAAACTACAAACGATTTAAAACTTATTTCAGAAAAAAAAAAACCCAATTTACTTAAATTGCTTGGTTTCCGCACAATGTATTATATTTTCGGAGTAACTATAAAAACTACAAAAAAATGAATTTCAATATAATCAATTTCATCGTTTGTAGTTATAGGAAAAGTACTTTTGGTGCTTCCAAATTGCTGCTTTCTTGGTTTTTTGAGATCCGTTAGCGATATCTCCCAAAGTGGACCACAAAAAATTTTTTTCGTATGAGAAACTGCAAACGATTTAAAACGTATTTCAAAAAGAAAAAAACCAAATTTATTTAAATTGCTTGGTTTTCGCACAATGTATTATATTTTCGGTGTAACTATGAAAAGTACAAAAAAATTAATTTCACTACAATCAATTTCGTCGTTTGTAGTTATAGGAAATGTACCTTTAGTTCTTCCAAACTGCTGCGTTCTTGGTTGAAATGCGTTAGAGATATCTCCGAAACCTGTGGACGAAAAAAAAATTGTTTTTTCGTATGAAAAACTGCAAACGATTTAAAACGTATTTCGAAAAGAAAAAACCCAAATTTACTTAAATTGCTTGGTTTCCGCACAATGTATTATATTTTCGGAGTAACTATAAAAACTACAAAAAAATTAATTTCACTACAATCAATTTCATCGTTTGTAGTTATGGGAAAAGTACTTTTAGTGCTTCCAAATTGCTGCGTTCTTGGTTTTTTGAGATGCGTTCGCGATATCTCCGAAACCTGTGGACCAAAAAAAATATTTTTTTTCGTATGAAAAATTACAGACGATTTAAAACGTATTTAAAAAAAACCCCAAATTTACTTAAATTGCTTGGTTTCCGCACAATGTATTATATTTTCGGAGTAACTATAAAAACTACAAAAAAATGAATTTCACTACAATCAATTTCATCGTTTGTAGTTATAGGAAAATTACTTTTAGTCCTACCAAATTGCTGCGTCCTTGATTTTTTTTGAGATGCGTTAGCGATATCTCCGAAACCTGTGGACCAAAAAAAAATGTTTTTCGAATGAGAAACTACAAACGATTTAAAACGTATTTCAAAAAGAAAAAACCCAAATTTGCTTAAATTGCTTGGTTTCCGCAAAATGCATTATATTTTCGGAGTAACTATAAAAACTACAAAAAACTGAATTTCACTACAATCAATTTCATCGTTTGTAGTTATAGGAAAAGTACTTTTAGTGCTTCCAAATTGCTGCGTTCTTGGTTTTTTTGAGATGCGTTAGCGATATCTACCAAAGTGGGGAAATCTCCGAAACCTGTGGAGCTAAAAAAAAATTTTTTTTCGTATGAAAACTACAAACGATTTAAAACGTATTTCAAAAAGAAAAAAACCAAATTTACTTAAATGGCTTGGTTTCCGCACAATGTATTTATTTTCGAAGTAACTATAAAAACTACAAAAAAATTAATTTCACTACAATCAATTTCATCGTTTGTAGTTATAGGAAAAGTACTTTTACTACTTCCAAATTGCTGCGTTCTTGGTTTTGTTGAGATGCGTTAGCGATATTTCCGAAACCTGTGGACCAAAAAAATTTTTTTTTCGTATGAAAAACTACAAACGATTTAAAACGTATTTCAAAAAGAAAAACCCCAAATTTGCTTAAATTGCTTGGTTTCCGCACAATGCATTATATTTTCGGAGTAGCTATAAAAACTACAAAAAAATGAATTTCACTACAATCAATTTCATCGTTTGTAGTTATAGGAAAAGTACTTTTAGTGCTTCCAAATTGCTGCGTTCTTGGTTTTTTTGAGATGCGTTAGCGATATCTACCAAAGTGGGGAAATCTCCGAAACCTGTGGAGCTAAAAAAAAATTTTTTTTCGTATGAAAAACTACAAACGATTTAAAACTTATTTCAGAAAAAAAAACCCAATTTACTTAAATTGCTTGGTTTCCGCACAATGTATTATATTTTCGGAGTAATTATAAAAACTAAAAAAAAATGAATTTCAATACAATCAATTTCAGCGTTTGTAGTTATAGGAAAAGTACTTTTGGTGCTTCCAAATTTTTGCTTTCTTGGTTTTTTTGAGATCCGTTAGCGATATCTCCCAAAGTGGGGAAAAAATTTTTTTCGTATGAGAAACTGCAAACGATTTAAAACGTATTTCAAAAAGAAAAAAACCAAATTTACTTAAATTGCTTGGTTTCCGCACAATGTATTATATTTTCGGTGTAACTATGAAAAGTCCAAAAAAATTAATTTCACCACAATCAATTTCATCGTTTGTAGTTATAGGAAAAGTACCTTTAGTTCTTCCAAACTGCTGGGTTCTTGGGTTTTTGAGATGCGTTAGAGATATCTCCGAAACCTGTGGACGAAAAAAAATTGTTTTTTCGTATGAAAAACTACAAACGATTTAAAACTTATTTCGAAAAGAAAAAACCCAAATTTACTTAAATTGCTTGGTTTCCGCACAATGTATTATATTTTCGGAGTAACTATAAAAACTACAAAAAAATTAATTTCACTACAATCAATTTCATCGTTTGTAGTTATGGGAAAAGTACTTTTAGTGCTTCCAAATTGCTGCGTTCTTGGCTTTTTGAGATGCGTTGGCGATATCTCCGAAACCTGTGGACCAAAAAAAATTTTTTTTTCGTATGAAAAACTACACACGATTTAAAACGTATTTAAAAAAAAACCCAAATTCACTTAAATTGCTTGGTTTACACACAATGTATTATATTTTCGGAGTAACTATAAAAACTACAAAAAAATGAATTTCACTACAATCAATCTCATCGTTTGTACTTATAGGAAAAGTACTTTTAGTCCTACCAAATTGCTGCGTTCTTGGTTTTTTTTGAGATGCGTTAGCGATATCTCCGAAACCTGTGGAGCTAAAAAAAAATTTTTTTTCGAATGAAAAACTACAAACGATTTAAAACGAATTTCAGAAGAAAAAAACCCAATTTACTAAAATTGCTTGGTTTCCGCACAATGTATTATAATTTCGGAGTAACTATAAAAACTACAAATAAATGAATTTCAGTACAATCAATTTCATCGTTTGTAGTTATGAGAAAAGGTCTTTTGGTGCTTCCAAATTGTTGCTTTCATTGTTTTTTTGAGATGCGTTAGCGATATCTCCGAAACCTGTGGACCAAAAAAAAAATGTTTTTCGAATGAGAAACTACAAACGATTTAAAAGGTATTTCAAAAAGAAAAACCCCAAATTAGCTTAAATTGCTTGGTTTCCGCACAATGCATTATATTTTCGGTGTAACTATGAAAAGTACAAAAAAATTAATTTCACTACAATCAATTTCGTCGTTTGTAGTTATAGGAAATGTACCTTTAGTTCTTCCAAACTGCTGCGTTCTTGGTTGAAATGCGTTAGAGATATCTCCGAAACCTGTGGACGAAAAAAAAATTGTTTTTTCGTATGAAAAACTGCAAACGATTTAAAACGTATTTCGAAAAGAAAAAACCCAAATTTACTTAAATTGTTTGGTTTCCGCACAATGTATTATATTTTCGGAGTAACTATAAGAAATACCAAAAAAATGAATTTCACTACAATCAATTTTATCGTTTGTCGTTATAGGAAAACTACTTTTAGTGCTACCCATTTGCTGAGTTCTTGGTTTTTTTGAGATGCGTTAGCGATATCTCCGAAACCTTTGGACCAAAAAAAATTTTTTTTTCGTATGAAAAACTACAAACGATTTAAAACTTATTTCAGAAAGAAAAAACCCAATTTACTTAAATTGCTTGGTTTCCGCACAATGTATTATATTTTCGGAGTAACTATAAAAACTACAAAAAAATGAATTTCAATATAATCAATTTCATCGTTTGTAGTTATAGGAAAAGTACTTTTGGTGCTTCCAAATTGCTGCTTTCTTGGTTTTTTGAGATCCGTTACCGATATCTCCCAAAGTGGACCAAAAAAAATTTTTTTCGTATGAGAAACTGCAAACGATTTAAAACGTATTTCAAAAAGAAAAAAACCAAATTTATTTAAATTGCTTGGTTTTCGCACAATGTATTATATTTTCGGTGTAACTATGAAAAGTAAAAAAAAATTAATTTCACTACAATCAATTTCGTCGTTTGTAGTTATAGGAAATGTACCTTTAGTTCTTCCAAACTGCTGCGTTCTTGGTTGAAATGCGTTAGAGATATCTCCGAAACCTGTGGACGAAAAAAAAATTGTTTTTTCGTATGAAAAACTGCAAACGATTTAAAACGTATTTCGAAAAGAAAAAACCCAAATTTACTTAAATTGCTTGGTTTCCGCACAATGTATTATATTTTCGGAGTAACTATAAAAACTACAAAAAAATTAATTTCACTACAATCAATTTCATCGTTTGTAGTTATGGGAAAAGTACTTTTAGTGCTTCCAAATTGCTGCGTTCTTGGTTTTTTGAGATGCGTTCGCGATATCTCCGAAACCTGTGGACCAAAAAAAATATTTTTTTTCGTATGAAAAATTACAGACGATTTAAAACGTATTTAAAAAAAAACCCAAATTTACTTAAATTGCTTGGTTTCCGCACAATGTATTATATTTTCGGAGTAACTATAAAAACTATAAAAAAATGAATTTCACTACAATCAATTTCATCGTTTGTAGTTATAGGAAAATTACTTTTAGTCCTACCAAATTGCTGCGTCCTTGATTTTTTTTGAGATGCGTTAGCGATATCTCCGAAACCTGTGGACCAAAAAAAAATGTTTTTCGAATGAGAAACTACAAACGATTTAAAACGTATTTCAAAAAGAAAAAACCCAAATTTGCTTAAATTGCTTGGTTTCCGCAAAATGCATTATATTTTCGGAGTAACTATAAAAACTACAAAAAACTGAATTTCACTACAATCAATTTCATCGTTTGTAGTTATAGGAAAAGTACTTTTAGTGCTTCCAAATTGCTGCGTTCTTGGTTTTTTTGAGATGCGTTAGCGATATCTACCAAAGTGGGGAAATCTCCGAAACCTGTGGAGCTAAAAAAAAATTTTTTTTTCGTATGAAAACTACAAACGATTTAAAACGTATTTCAAAAAGAAAAAAACCAAATTTACTTAAATGGCTTGGTTTCCGCACAATGTATTTATTTTCGAAGTAACTATAAAAACTACAAAAAAATTAATTTCACTACAATCAATTTCATCGTTTGTAGTTATAGGAAAAGTACTTTTACTACTTCCAAATTGCTGCGTTCTTGGTTTTGTTGAGATGCGTTAGCGATATTTCCGAAACCTGTGGACCAAAAAAATTTTTTTTTCGTATGAAAAACTACAAACGATTTAAAACGTATTTCAAAAAGAAAAACCCCAAATTTGCTTAAATTGCTTGGTTTCCGCACAATGCATTATATTTTCGGAGTAGCTATAAAAACTACAAAAAAATGAATTTCACTACAATCAATTTCATCGTTTCTAGTTATAGGAAAAGTACTTTTAGTGCTTCCAAATTGCTGCGTTCTTGGTTTTTTTGAGATGCGTTGGCGATATCTCCGAAACCTGTGGAACAAAAAAAAATTTTTTTTTCGTATGAAAAACTACAAACGATTTAAAACTTATTTCAGAAAAAAAAACCCAATTTACTTAAATTGCTTGGTTTCCGCACAATGTATTATATTTTCGGAGTAATTATAAAAACTAAAAAAAAATGAATTTCAATACAATCAATTTCATCGTTTGTAGTTATAGGAAAAGTACTTTTGGTGCTTCCAAATTTTTGCGTTCTTGGTTTTTTTGAGATCCGTTAGCGATATCTCCCAAAGTGGGGAAAAAATTTTTTTCGTATGAGAAACTGCAAACGATTTAAAACGTATTTCAAAAAGAAAAAAACCAAATTTACTTAAATTGCTTGGTTTCCGCACAATGTATTATATTTTCGGTGTAACTATGAAAAGTCCAAAAAAATTAATTTCACCACAATCAATTTCATCGTTTGTAGTTATAGGAAAAGTACTTTTAGTTCTTCCAAACTGCTGGGTTCTTGGGTTTTTGAGATGCGTTAGAGATATCTCCGAAACCTGTGGACGAAAAAAAATTGTTTTTTCGTATGAAAAACTACAAACGATTTAAAACTTATTTCGAAAAGAAAAAACCCAAATTTACTTAAATTGCTTGGTTTCCGCACAATGTATTATATTTTCGGAGTAACTATAAAAACTACAAAAAAATTAATTTCACTACAATCAATTTCATCGTTTGTAGTTATGGGAAAAGTACTTTTAGTGCTTCCAAATTGCTGCGTTCTTGGCTTTTTGAGATGCGTTGGCGATATCTCCGAAACCTGTGGACCAAAAAAAATTTTTTTTTCGTATGAAAAACTACACACGATTTAAAACGTATTTAAAAAAAAACCCAAATTCACTTAAATTGCTTGGTTTACACACAATGTATTATATTTTCGGAGTAACTATAAAAACTACAAAAAAATGAATTTCACTACAATCAATCTCATCGTTTGTAGTTATAGGAAAAGTACTTTTAGTCCTACCAAATTGCTGCGTTCTTGGTTTTTTTTGAGATGCGTTAGCGATATCTCCGAAACCTGTTGAGCTAAAAAAAAATTTTTTTTCGAATGAAAAACTACAAACGATTTAAAACGAATTTCAGAAGGAAAAAACCCAATTTACTAAAATTGCTTGGTTTCCGCACAATGTATTATAATTTCGGAGTAACTATAAAAACTACAAATAAATGAATTTCAGTACAATCAATTTCATCGTTTGTAGTTATGAGAAAAGGTCTTTTGGTGCTTCCAAATTGTTGCTTTCATTGTTTTTTTGAGATGCGTTAGCGATATCTCCGAAACCTGTGGACCAAAAAAAAAATGTTTTTCGAATGAGAAACTACAAACGATTTAAAAGGTATTTCAAAAAGAAAAACCCCAAATTAGCTTAAATTGCTTGGTTTCCGCACAATGCATTATATTTTCGGTGTAACTATGAAAAGTACAAAAAAATTAATTTCACTACAATCAATTTCGTCGTTTGTAGTTATAGGAAATGTACCTTCAGTTCTTCCAAACTGCTGCGTTCTTGGTTGAAATGCGGTAGAGATATCTCCGAAACCTGTGGACGAAAAAAAAATTGTTTTTTCGTATGAAAAACTGCAAACGATTTAAAACGTATTTCGAAAAGAAAAAACCCAAATTTACTTAAATTGCTTGGTTTCCGCACAATGTATTATATTTTCGGAGTAACTATAAGAAATACCAAAAAAATGAATTTCACTACAATCAATTTTATCGTTTGTCGTTATAGGAAAACTACTTTTAGTGCTACCCATTTGCTGCGTTCTTGGTTTTTTTGAGATGCGTTAGCGATATTTCCGAAACCTGTGGACCAAAAAAATTTTTTTTTCGTATGAAAAACTACAAACGATTTAAAACGTATTTCAAAAAGAAAAACCCCAAATTTGCTTAAATTGCTTGGTTTCCGCACAATGCATTATATTTTCGGAGTAGCTATAAAAACTACAAAAAAATGAATTTCACTACAATCAATTTCATCGTTTCTAGTTATAGGAAAAGTACTTTTAGTGCTTCCAAATTGCTGCGTTCTTGGTTTTTTTGAGATGCGTTGGCGATATCTCCGAAACCTGTGGAACAAAAAAAAATTTTTTTTTCGTATGAAAAACTACAAACGATTTAAAACTTATTTCAGAAAAAAAAAACCCAATTTACTTAAATTGCTTGGTTTCCGCACAATGTATTATATTTTCGGAGTAATTATAAAAACTAAAAAAAAATGAATTTCAATACAATCAATTTCATCGTTTGTAGTTATAGGAAAAGTACTTTTGGTGCTTCCAAATTTTTGCTTTCTTGGTTTTTTTGAGATCCGTTAGCGATATCTCCCAAAGTGGGGAAAAAATTTTTTTCGTATGAGAAACTGCAAACGATTTAAAACGTATTTCAAAAAGAAAAAAACCAAATTTACTTTAATTGCTTGGTTTCCGCACAATGTATTATATTTTCGGTGTAACTATGAAAAGTCCAAAAAAATTAATTTCACCACAATCAATTTCATCGTTTGTAGTTATAGGAAAAGTACCTTTAGTTCTTCCAAACTGCTGGGTTCTTGGGTTTTTGAGATGCGTTAGAGATATCTCCGAAACCTGTGGACGAAAAAAAATTGTTTTTTCGTATGAAAAACTACAAACGATTTAAAACTTATTTCGAAAAGAAAAAACCCAAATTTACTTAAATTGCTTGGTTTCCGCACAATGTATTATATTTTCGGAGTAACTATAAAAACTACAAAAAAATTAATTTCACTACAATCAATTTCATCGTTTGTAGTTATGGGAAAAGTACTTTTAGTGCTTCCAAATTGCTGCGTTCTTGGCTTTTTGAGATGCGTTGGCGATATCTCCGAAACCTGTGGACCAAAAAAAATTTTTTTTTCGTATGAAAAACTACACACGATTTAAAACGTATTTAAAAAAAAACCCAAATTCACTTAAATTGCTTGGTTTACACACAATGTATTATATTTTCCGAGTAACTATAAAAACTACAAAAAAATGAATTTCACTACAATCAATCTCATCGTTTGTAGTTTAGGAAAAGTACTTTTAGTCCTACCAAATTGCTGTGTTCTTGGTTTTTTTTGAGATGCGTTAGCGATATCTCCGAAACCTGTGGAGCTAAAAAAAAATTTTTTTTCGAATGAAAAACTACAAACGATTTAAAACGAATTTCAGAAGGAAAAAACCCAATTTACTAAAATTGCTTGGTTTCCGCACAATGTATTATAATTTCGGAGTAACTATAAAAACTACAAATAAATGAATTTCAGTACAATCAATTTCATCGTTTGTAGTTATGAGAAAAGGTCTTTTGGTGCTTCCAAATTGTTGCTTTCATTGTTTTTTTGAGATGCGTTAGCGATATCTCCGAAACCTGTGGACCAAAAAAAAAATGTTTTTCGAATGAGAAACTACAAACGATTTAAAAGGTATTTCAAAAAGAAAAACCCCAAATTAGCTTAAATTGCTTGGTTTCCGCACAATGCATTATATTTTCGGTGTAACTATGAAAAGTACAAAAAAATTAATTTCACTACAATCAATTTCGTCGTTTGTAGTTATAGGAAATGTACCTTTAGTTCTTCCAAACTGCTGCGTTCTTGGTTGAAATGCGTTAGAGATATCTCCGAAACCTGTGGACGAAAAAAAAATTGTTTTTTCGTATGAAAAACTGCAAACGATTTAAAACGTATTTCGAAAAGAAAAAACCCAAATTTACTTAAATTGCTTGGTTTCCGCACAATGTATTATATTTTCGGAGTAACTATAAGAAATACCAAAAAAATGAATTTCACTACAATCAATTTTATCGTTTGTCGTTATAGGAAAACTACTTTTAGTGCTACCCATTTGCTGCGTTCTTGGTTTTTTTGAGATGCGTTAGCGATATCTCCGAAATCTTTGGACCAAAAAAAATTTTTTTTCGTATGAAAAACTACAAACGATTTAAAACTTATTTCAGAAAGAAAAAACCCAATTTACTTAAATTGCTTGGTTTCCGCACAATGTATTATATTTTTGGAGTAACTATAAAAACTACAAAAAAATGAATTTCAATATAATCAATTTCATCGTTTGTAGTTATAGGAAAAATACTTTTGGTGCTTCCAAATTGCTGCTTTCTTGGTTTTTTGAGATCCGTTAGCGATATCTCCCAAAGTGGACCAAAAAAAATTTTTTTCGTATGAGAAACTGCAAACGATTTAAAACGTATTTCAAAAAGAAAAAAACCAAATTTATTTAAATTGCTTGGTTTTCGCACAATGTATTATATTTTCGGTGTAACTATGAAAAGTATAAAAAAATTAATTTCATTACAATCAATTTCGTCGTTTGTAGTTATAGGAAATGTACCTTTAGTTCTTCCAAACTGCTGCGTTCTTGGTTGAAATGCGTTAGAGATATCTCCGAAACCTGTGGACGAAAAAAAAATTGTTTTTTCGTATGAAAAACTGCAAACGATTTAAAACGTATTTCGAAAAGAAAAAACCCAAATTTACTTAAATTGCTTGGTTTCCGCACAATGTATTATATTTTCGGAGTAACTATAAAAACTACAAAAAAATTAATTTCACTACAATCAATTTCATCGTTTGTAGTTATGGGAAAAGTACTTTTAGTGCTTCCAAATTGCTGCGTTCTTGGTTTTTTGAGATGCGTTCGCGATATCTCCGAAACCTGTGGACCAAAAAAAATATTTTTTTTCGTATGAAAAATTACAGACGATTTAAAACGTATTTAAAAAAAACCCAAATTTACTTAAATTGCTTGGTTTCCGCACAATGTATTATATTTTCGGAGTAACTATAAAAACTATAAAAAAATGAATTTCACTACAATCAATTTCATCGTTTGTAGTTATAGGAAAATTACTTTTAGTCCTACCAAATTGCTGCGTCCTTGATTTTTTTTGAGATGCGTTAGCGATATCTCCGAAACCTGTGGACCAAAAAAAAATGTTTTTCGAATGAGAAACTACAAACGATTTAAAACGTATTTCAAAAAGGAAAAACCCAAATTTGCTTAAATTGCTTCGTTTCCGCAAAATGCATTATATTTTCGGAGTAACTATAAAAACTACAAAAAACTGAATTTCACTACAATCAATTTCATCGTTTGTAGTTATAGGAAAAGTACTTTTAGTGCTTCCAAATTGCTGCGTTCTTGGTTTTTTTGAGATGCGTTAGCGATATCTACCAAAGTGGGGAAATCTCCGAAACCTGTGGAGCTAAAAAAAAATTTTTTTTCGTATGAAAACTACAAACGATTTAAAACGTATTTCAAAAAGAAAAAAACCAAATTTACTTAAATGGCTTGGTTTCCGCACAATGTATTTATTTTCGAAGTAACTATAAAAACTACAAAAAAATTAATTTCACTACAATCAATTTCATCGTTTGTAGTTATAGGAAAAGTACTTTTACTACTTCCAAATTGCTGCGTTCTTGGTTTTGTTGAGATGCGTTAGCGATATTTCCGAAACCTGTGGACCAAAAAAATTTTTTTTTCGTATGAAAAACTACAAACGATTTAAAACGTATTTCAAAAAGAAAAACCCCAAATTTGCTTAAATTGCTTGGTTTCCGCACAATGCATTATATTTTCGGAGTAGCTATAAAAACTACAAAAAAATGAATTTCACTACAATCAATTTCATCGTTTCTAGTTATAGGAAAAGTACTTTTAGTGCTTCCAAATTGCTGCGTTCTTGGTTTTTTTGAGATGCGTTGGCGATATCTCCGAAACCTGTGGAACAAAAAAAAATTTTTTTTTCGTATGAAAAACTACAAACGATTTAAAACTTATTTCAGAAAAAAAAACCCAATTTACTTAAATTGCTTGGTTTCCGCACAATGTATTATATTTTCGGAGTAATTATAAAAACTAAAAAAAAATGAATTTCAATACAATCAATTTCATCGTTTGTAGTTATAGGAAAAGTACTTTTGGTGCTTCCAAATTTTTGCTTTCTTGGTTTTTTTGAGATCCGTTAGCGATATCTCCCAAAGTGGGGAAAAAATTTTTTTCGTATGAGAAACTACAAACGATTTAAAACTTATTTCAGAGAAAAAAACCCAATTTACTTAAATTGCTTGGTTTCCGCACAATGTATTATATTTTCGGAGTAATTATAAAAACTAAAAAAAAATGAATTTCACTACAATCAATTTCATCGTTTGTAGTTATAAGAAAAGTACTTTTAGTGCTTCCAAAATGCTGCGTTCTTGGTTTTTTGAGATGCGTTAGCGATATCTCCGAAACCTATGGACCAAAAAAAAAATGTTTTTCGTAGGAAAAACTACAAACGATTTAAACGTATTTCAAAAAGAAAAAACCCAAATTTACTAAAATTGCTTGGTTTCCGCACAATGTATTATAATTTCGGAGTAACTATAAAAACTACAAATAAATGAATTTCAGTACAATCAATTCCATCGTTTGTAGTTATGAGAAAAGGTCTTTTGGTGCTTCCAAATTGTTGCTTTCATTGTTTTTTTGAGATGCGTTAGCGATATCTCCGAAACCTGTGGACCAAAAAAAAAATGTTTTTCGAATGAGAAACTACAAACGATTTAAAAGGTATTTCAAAAAGAAAAACCCCAAATTAGCTTAAATTGCTTGGTTTCCGCACAATGCATTATATTTTCGGTGTAACTATGAAAAGTACAAAAAAATTAATTTCACTACAATCAATTTCGTCGTTTGTAGTTATAGGAAATGTACCTTTAGTTCTTCCAAACTGCTGCGTTCTTGGTTGAAATGCGTTAGAGATATCTCCGAAACCTGTGGACGAAAAAAAAATTGTTTTTTCGTATGAAAAACTGCAAACGATTTAAAACGTATTTCGAAAAGAAAAACCCAAATTTACTTAAATTGCTTGGTTTCCGCACAATGTATTATATTTTCGGAGTAACTATAAGAAATACCAATAAAATGAATTTCACTACAATCAATTTTATCGTTTGTCGTTATAGGAAAACTACTTTTAGTGCTACCCATTTGCTGCGTTCTTGGTTTTTTTGAGATGCGTTAGCGATATCTCCGAAACCTTTGGACCAAAAAAAATTTTTTTTCGTATGAAAAACTACAAACGATTTAAAACTTATTTAAAAAAAAACCCAAATTTACTTAAATTGCTTGGTTTCCGCACAATGTATTATATTTTCGGAGTAACTATAAAAACTATAAAAAAATGAATTTCACTACAATCAATTTCATCGTTTGTAGTTATAGGAAAATTACTTTTAGTCCTACCAAATTGCTGCGTCCTTAATTTTTTTTGAGATGCGTTAGCGATATCTCCGAAACCTGTGGACCAAAAAAAAATGTTTTTCGAATGAGAAACTACAAACGATTTAAAACGTATTTCAAAAAGAAAAAACCCAAATTTGCTTAAATTGCTTGGTTTCCGCAAAATGCATTATATTTTCGGAGTAACTATAAAAACTACAAAAAAATTAATTTCACTACAATCAATTTCATCGTTTGTAGTTATGGGAAAAGTACTTTTAGTGCTTCCAAATTGCTGCGTTCTTGGTTTTTTGAGATGCGTTCGCGATATCTCCGAAACCTGTGGACCAAAAAAAAAATGTTTTTCGTAGGAAAAACTACAAACGATTTAAACGTATTTCAAAAAGAAAAAACCCAAATTTACTAAAATTGCTTGGTTTCCGCACAATGTATTATAATTTCGGAGTAACTATAAAAACTACAAATAAATGAATTTCAGTACAATCAATTTCATCGTTTCTAGTTATAGGAAAAGTACTTTTAGTGCTTCCAAATTGCTGCGTTCTTGGTTTTTTTGAGATGCGTTAGCGATATCTACCAAAGTGGGGAAATCTCCGAAACCTGTGGAGCTAAAAAAAAATTTTTTTTCGTATGAAAACTACAAACGATTTAAAACGTATTTCAAAAAGAAAAAAACCAAATTTACTTAAATGGCTTGGTTTCCGCACAATGTATTTATTTTCGAAGTAACTATAAAAACTACAAAAAAATTAATTTCACTACAATCAATTTCATCGTTTGTAGTTATAGGAAAAGTACTTTTACTACTTCCAAATTGCTGCGTTCTTGGTTTTGTTGAGATGCGTTAGCGATATTTCCGAAACCTGTGGACCAAAAAAATTTTTTTTTCGTATGAAAAACTACAAACGATTTAAAACGTATTTCAAAAAGAAAAACCCCAAATTTGCTTAAATTGCTTGGTTTCCGCACAATGCATTATATTTTCGGAGTAGCTATAAAAACTACAAAAAAATGAATTTCACTACAATCAATTTCATCGTTTCTAGTTATAGGAAAAGTACTTTTAGTGCTTCCAAATTGCTGCGTTCTTGGTTTTTTTGAGATGCGTTGGCGATATCTCCGAAACCTGTGGAACAAAAAAAAATTTTTTTTTCGTATGAAAAACTACAAACGATTTAAAACTTATTTCAGAAAAAAAAAACCCAATTTACTTAAATTGCTTGGTTTCCGCACAATGTATTATATTTTCGGAGTAATTATAAAAACTAAAAAAAATGAATTTCATTACAATCAATTTCATCGTTTGTAGTTATAGGAAAAGTACTTTTGGTGCTTCCAAATTTTTGCTTTCTTGGTTTTTTTGAGATCCGTTAGCGATATCTCCCAAAGTGGGGAAAAAATTTTTTTCGTATGAGAAACTACAAACGATTTAAAACTTATTTCAGAAAAAAAAACCCAATTTACTTAAATTGCTTGGTTTCCGCACAATGTATTATATTTTCGGAGTAATTATAAAAACTAAAAAAAAATGAATTTCACTACAATCAATTTCATCGTTTGTAGTTATAAGAAAAGTACTTTTAGTGCTTCCAAAATGCTGCGTTCTTGGTTTTTTGAGATGCGTTAGCGATATCTCCGAAACCTATGGACCAAAAAAAAAATGTTTTTCGTAGGAAAAACTACAAACGATTTAAACGTATTTCAAAAAGAAAAAACCCAAATTTACTAAAATTGCTTGGTTTCCGCACAATGTATTATAATTTCGGAGTAACTATAAAAACTACAAATAAATGAATTTCAGTACAATCAATTTCATCGTTTGTACTTATGAGAAAAGGTCTTTTGGTGCTTCCAAATTGTTGCTTTCATTGTTTTTTTGAGAGGCGTTATCGATATCTCCGAAACCTGTGGACCAAAAAAAAAATGTTTTTCGAATGAGAAACTACAAACGATTTAAAAGGTATTTCAAAAAGAAAAACCCCAAATTAGCTTAAATTGCTTGGTTTCCGCACAATGCATTATATTTTCGGTGTAACTATGAAAAGTACAAAAAAATTAATTTCACTACAATCAATTTCGTCGTTTGTAGTTATAGGAAATGTACCTTTAGTTCTTCCAAACTGCTGCGTTCTTGGTTGAAATGCGTTAGAGATATCTCCGAAACCTGTGGACGAAAAAAAAATTGTTTTTTCGTATGAAAAACTGCAAACGATTTAAAACGTATTTCGAAAAGAAAAAACCCAAATTTACTTAAATTGCTTGGTTTCCGCACAATGTATTATATTTTCGGAGTAACTATAAGAAATACCAAAAAAATGAATTTCACTACAATCAATTTTATCGTTTGTCGTTATAGGAAAACTACTTTTAGTGCTACCCATTTGCTGCGTTCTTGGTTTTTTTGAGATGCGTTAGCGATATCTCCGAAACCTTTGGACCAAAAAAAATTTTTTTTCGTATGAAAAACTACAAACGATTTAAAACTTATTTCAGAAAGAAAAAACCCAATTTACTTAAATTGCTTGGTTTCCGCACAATGTATTATATTTTCGGAGTAACTATAAAAACTACAAAAAAATGAATTTCAATATAATCAATTTCATCGTTTGTAGTTATAGGAAAAATACTTTTGGTGCTTCCAAATTGCTGCTTTCTTGGTTTTTTGAGATCCGTTAACGATATCTCCCAAAGTGGACCAAAAAAAATTTTTTTCGTATGAGAAACTGAAAACGATTTAAAACGTATTTCAAAAAGAAAAAAACCAAATTTATTTAAATTGCTTGGTTTTCGCACAATGTATTATATTTTCGGTGTAACTATGAAAAGTAAAAAAAAATTAATTTCACTACAATCAATTTCGTCGTTTGTAGTTATAGGAAATGTACCTTTAGTTCTTCCAAACTGCTGCGTTCTTGGTTGAAATGCGTTAGAGATATCTCCGAAACCTGTGGACGAAAAAAAAATTGTTTTTTCGTATGAAAAACTGCAAACGATTTAAAACGTATTTCGAAAAGAAAAAACCCAAATTTATTTAAATTGCTTGGTTTCCGCACAATGTATTATATTTTCGGAGTAACTATAAAAACTACAAAAAAATTAATTTCACTACAATCAATTTCATCGTTTGTAGTTATGGGAAAAGTACTTTTAGTGCTTCCAAATTGCTGCGTTCTTGGTTTTTTGAGATGCGTTCGCGATATCTCTGAAACCTGTGGACCAAAAAAAATATTTTTTTTCGTATGAAAAATTACAGACGATTTAAAACGTATTTAAAAAAAAACCCAAATTTACTTAAATTGCTTGGTTTCCGCACAATGTATTATATTTTCGGAGTAACTATAAAAACTATAAAAAAATGAATTTCACTACAATCAATTTCATCGTTTGTAGTTATAGGAAAATTACTTTTAGTCCTACCAAATTGCTGCGTCCTTGATTTTTTTTGAGATGCGTTAGCGATATCTCCGAAACCTGTGGACCAAAAAAAAATGTTTTTCGAATGAGAAACTACAAACGATTTAAAACGTATTTCAAAAAGAAAAAACCCAAATTTGCTTAAATTGCTTGGTTTCCGCACAATGTATTATATTTTCGGAGTAACTATAAAAACTACAAAAAACTGAATTTCACTACAATCAATTTCATCGTTTGTAGTTATAGGAAAAGTACTTTTAGTGCTTCCAAATTGCTGCGTTCTTGGTTTTTTTGAGATGCGTTAGCGATATATACCAAAGTGGGGAAATCTCCGAAACCTGTGGAGCTAAAAAAAAATTTTTTTTCGTATGAAAACTACAAACGATTTAAAACGTATTTCAAAAAGAAAAAAACCAAATTTACTTAAATGGCTTGGTTTCCGCACAATGTATTTATTTTCGAAGTAACTATAAAAACTACAAAAAAATTAATTTCACTACAATCAATTTCATCGTTTGTAGTTATAGGAAAAGTACTTTTACTACTTCCAAATTGCTGCGTTCTTGGTTTTGTTGAGATGCGTTAGCGATATTTCCGAAACCTGTGGACCAAAAAAATTTTTTTTTCGTATGAAAAACTACGTACGATTTAAAACGTATTTCAAAAAGAAAACCCCCAAATTTGCTTAAATTGCTTGGTTTCCGCACAATGCATTATATTTTCGGAGTAGCTATAAAAACTACAAAAAAATGAATTTCACTACAATCAATTTCATCGTTTCTAGTTATAGGAAAAGTACTTTTAGTGCTTCCAAATTGCTGCGTTCTTGGTTTTTTTGAGATGCGTTGGCGATATCTCCGAAACCTGTGGAACAAAAAAAAATTTGTTTTTCGTATGAAAAACTACAAACGATTTAAAACTTATTTCAGAAAAAAAACCCAATTTACTTAAATTGCTTGGTTTCCGCACAATGTATTATATTTTCGGAGTAATTATAAAAACTAAAAAAAAATGAATTTCAATACAATCAATTTCATCGTTTGTAGTTATAGGAAAAGTACTTTTGGTGCTTCCAAATTTTTGCTTTCTTGGTTTTTTTGAGATCCGTTAGCGATATCTCCCAAAGTGGGGAAAAAATTTTTTTCGTATGAGAAACTGCAAACGATTTAAAACGTATTTCAAAAAGAAAAAAACCAAATTTACTTAAATTGCTTGGTTTCCGCACAATGTATTATATTTTCGGTGTAACTATGAAAAGTCCAAAAAAATTAATTTCACCACAATCAATTTCATCGTTTGTAGTTATAGGAAAAGTACCTTTAGTTCTTCCAAACTGCTGGGTTCTTGGGTTTTTGAGATGCGTTAGAGATATCTCCGAAACCTGTGGACGAAAAAAAATTGTTTTTTCGTATGAAAAACTACAAACGATTTAAAACTTATTTCGAAAAGAAAAAACCCAAATTTACTTAAATTGCTTGCTTTCCGCACAATGTATTATAATTTCGGAGTAACTATAAAAACTACAAATAAATGAATTTCAGTACAATCAATTTCATCGTTTGTAGTTATGAGAAAAGGTCTTTTGGTGCTTCCAAATTGTTGCTTTCATTGTTTTTTTGAGATGCGTTAGCGATATCTCCGAAACCTGTGGACCAAAAAAAAAATGTTTTTCGAATGAGAAACTACAAACGATTTAAAAGGTATTTCAAAAAGAAAAACCCCAAATTAGCTTAAATTGCTTGGTTTCCGCACAATGCATTATATTTTCGGAGTAACTATAAAAACTACAAAAAAATGAATTTCACTACAACCAATTTCATCGTTTTTGGTTATAGGAAATGTACTTTTAGTGTTTCCAAATTGCTGCGTTCTTGATTTTTTTGAGATGCGTTAGCGATATCTCCGAAACCTGTGGAGCTAAAAAAAAATTTTTTTTGGTATGAAAAACTACAAACGATTTAAAACGTATTTCAAAAAGAAAAACCCAAATTTACTTAAATTGCTTGGTTTCCGCACAATGTATTATATTTTCGGAGTAACTATAAAAACTACAAAAAAATTAATTTCACTATAATCAATTTCATCGTTTGTAGTTATAGGAAAAGTACTTTTACTACTTCCAAATTGCTGCGTTCTTGGTTTTGTTGAGATGCGTTAGCGATATTTCCGAAACCTGTGGACCAAAAAAATTTTTTTTCGTATGAAAAATTACAAACGATTTAAAACGTATTTCAAAAAGAAAAGCCCCAAATTTGCTTAAATTGCTTGGTTTCCGCACAATGCATTATATTTTCGGAGTAACTATAAAAACTACAAAAAAATGAATTTCACTACAATCAATTTCATCGTTTCTAGTTATAGGAAAAGTACTTTTAGTGCTTCCAAATTGCTACGTTCTTGGTTTTTTTGAGATGCGTTAGCGATATCTCCGAAACCTGTGGACCAAAAAAAAATTTTTTTCGTATGAAAAACTACAAACGATTTAAAACGTATTTCAAAAAGAAAAAACCAAATTTACTTAAATTGCTTGGTTTCCGCAAAATGTATTATATTTTCGGAGTAACTATGAAAAGTACACAAAAATGAATTTCACTACAATCAATTTCATCGTTTGTAGTTATAGGAAAAGTACTCTTAGTGCTTCCAAATCGCTGCGTTCTTGGTTTTCTGGAGATGCGTTAGCGATATCTCCGAAACCTGTGGAGCTAAAAAAAAATTTTTTTTGGTATGAAAAACTACAAACGATTTAAAACGTATTTCAAAAAGAAAAACCCAAATTTACTTAAATTGCTTGGTTTCCGCACAATGTATTATATTTTCGGAGTAATTATAAAAACTACAAAAAAATGAATTTCACTACAATCAATTTCATCGTTTGTAGTATAGGAAAATTACTTTTAGTCCTACCAAATTGCTGCGTTCTTGGTTTTTTTGAGATGCGTTAGCGATATATCCGAAACCTGTGGACCAAAAAAAATTTTTTTTTCGTATGAAAAACTACAGACGATTCAAACGTATTTAAAAAAAAAACCGAAATTTACTTAAATTGCTTGGTTTCCGCATAATGTATTATATTTTCGGAGTAACTATGAAAAGTACACAAAAATGAATTTCACTACAATCAATTTCATCGTTTGTAGTTATAGGAAAAGTACTCTTAGTGCTTCCAAATCGCTGCGTTCTTGGTTTTCTGGAGATGCGTTAGCGATATCTCCGAAACCTGTGGACCAAAAAAATTTTTTTTTTCGTATGAAAAACTACAGACGATTAAAACGTATTTTAAAAAAAAAAACCGAAATTTACTTAAATTGCTTGGTTTCCGCACAATGTATTATATTTTCGGAGTAACTATGAAAAGTACACAAAAATGAATTTCACTACAATCAATTTCATCGTTTGTAGTTATAGGAAAATTACGTTTAGTCCTACCAAATTGTTGCGTTCTTGGTTTTTTTGAGATGCGTTAGCGATATCTCCGAAACCTGTGGACCAAAAAAAATTTTTTTTTCGTATGAAAAACTACAGACGATTCAAACGTATTTAAAAAAAAACCGAAATTTACTTAAATTGCTTGGTTTCCGCACAATGTATTATATTTTCGGAGTAACTATGAAAAGTACACAAAAATGAATTTCACTACAATCAATTTCATCGTTTGTAGTTATAGGAAAAGAACTCTTAGTGCTTCCAAATCGCTGCGTTCTTGGTTTTCTGGAGATGCGTTAGCGATATCTCCGAAACCTGTGGACCAAAAAAAAATTTTTTTCGTATGAAAAACTACAAACGATTTAAAACGTATTTCAAAAAGAAAAAACCAAATTTACTTAAATTGCTTGGTTTCCGCACAATGTATTATATTTTCGTTTGTATCGTTTGTAGTTATAGGAAAAGTACTCTTAGTGCTTCCAAATCGCTGCGTTCTTGGTTTTCTGGAGATGCGTTAGCGATATTTCCGAAACCTGTGGAGCTAAAAAAAATTTTTTTTGGTATGAAAAACTACAAACGATTTAAAATGTATTTCAAAAAGAAAAACCCAAATTTACTTAAATTGCTTGGTTTCCGCACAATGTATTATATTTTCGGAGTAACTATAAAAACTACAAAAAAATGAATTTCACTACAATCAATTTCTTCGTTTGTAGTTATAGGAAAATTACTTTTAGTCCTACCAAATTGCTGCGTTCTTGGTTTTTTTGAGATGCGTTAGCGATATCTCCGAAACCTGTGGACCAAAAAAAACGATTTAAAACGTATTTAAAAAAAAAAACCCAAATTTACTTAAATTGCTTGGTTTCCGCACAATGTATTATATTTTCGGAGTAACAATAAAAACTACAAAAAAATGAATTTCACTACAATCAATTTCATCGTTTGTAGTTATAGGAAAATTGCTTTTAGTCCTACCAAATTGCTGCGTTCTTGGTTTTTTTGAGATGCGTTAGCGATATCTCCAAAACCTGTGGACCAAAAAAAAATTTTTTTTCATATGAAAAACTACAAACGATTTAAAACGAATTTCAGAAGGAAAAAACCCAATTTACTTAAATTGCTTGGTTTCCGCACAATGTATTATAATTTCGGAGTAACTATAAAAACTAGAAAAAAATGAATTTCAGTACAATCAATTTCATCGTTTGTAGTTATAGGAAAAGTACTTTTGGTGCTTCCAAATTGCTGCTTTCTTGGTTTTTTTGAGATGCATTAGCGATATCTCCCAAAGTGGACCAAAAAAAAATTTTTTTCGTATGAGAAACTGCAAACGATTTAAAACGTATTTCAAAAAGAAAAAACCAAATTTACTTAAATTGCTTGGTTTCCGCACAATGTATTATATTTTCGGAGTAACTATGAAAAGTACACAAAAATGCATTTCACTACAATCAATTGCATCGTTTGTAGTTATAGGAAAAGTACTTTTAGTGTTTCCAAATTGCTGCGTTCTTGGTTTTGTTGAGATGCGTTAGCGATATCTCCGAAACCTGTGGACCAAAAAAAAATTTTTTTTCATATGAAAAACTACAAACGATTTAAAACGAATTTCAGAAGGAAAAACCCCAATTTACTTAAATTGCTTGGTTTCCGCACAATGTATTATAATTTCGGAGTAACTATAAAAACTAGAAAAAAATGAATTTCAGTACAATCAATTTCATCGTTTGTAGTTATAGGAAAAGTACTTTTGGTGCTTCCAAATTGTTGCTTTCATGGTTTTTTTGAGATGCGTTAGCGATATCTCCGAAACCTGTGGACCAAAAAAAAAATGTTTTTCGAATGAGAAACTACAAACGATTTAAAACGTATTTCAAAAAGAAAAACCCCAAATTTGCTTAAATTGCTTGGTTTCCGCACAATGCATTATATTTTCGGAGTAACTATAAAAACTACAAAAAATTGAATTTCACTACAATCAATTTCATCGTTTGTAGTTATAGGAAAAGTACCTTTAGTTCTTCCAAACTGCTGGGTTCTTGGGTTTTTTGAGATGCGTTAGCGATATCTCCGAAACCTGTGGACCAAAAAAAAATTTTTTTTCATATGAAAAACTACAAACGATTTAAAACGAATTTCAGAAGGAAAAACCCCAATTTACTTAAATTGCTTGGTTTCCGCACAATGTATTATAATTTCGGAGTAACTATAAAAACTAGAAAAAAATGAATTTCAGTACAATCAATTTCATCGTTTGTAGTTATAGGAAAAGTACTTTTGGTGCTTCCAAATTGTTGCTTTCATGGTTTTTTTGAGATGCGTTAGCGATATCTCCGAAACCTGTGGACCAAAAAAAAAAATGTTTTTCGAATGAGAAACTACAAACGATTTAAAACGTATTTCAAAAAGAAAAACCCCAAATTTGCTTAAATTGCTTGGTTTCCGCACAATGTATTATAATTTCGGAGTAACTATAAAAACTAGAAAAAAATGAATTTCAGTACAATCAATTTCATCGTTTGTAGTTATAGGAAAAGTACTTTTGGTGCTTCCAAATTGCTGCGTTCTTGGTTTTGTTGAGATGCGTTAGCGATATCTCCGAAACCTGTGGACCAAAAAAAAATTTTTTTTCATATGAAAAACTACAAACGATTTAAAACGAATTTCAGAAGGAAAAACCCCAATTTACTTAAATTGCTTGGTTTCCGCACAATGTATTATAATTTCGGAGTAACTATAAAAACTAGAAAAAAATGAATTTCAGTACAATCAATTTCATCGTTTGTAGTTATAGGAAAAGTACTTTTGGTGCTTCCAAATTGTTGCTTTCATGGTTTTTTTGAGATGCGTTAGCGATATCTCCGAAACCTGTGGACCAAAAAAAAAATGTTTTTCGAATGAGAAACTACAAACGATTTAAAACGTATTTCAAAAAGAAAAAACCAAATTTACTTAAATTGCTTGGTTTCCGCACAATGTATTATATTTTCGGAGTAACTATGAAAAGTACACAAAAATGCATTTCACTACAATCAATTGCATCGTTTGTAGTTATAGGAAAAGTACTTTTAGTGTTTCCAAATTGCTGCGTTCTTGGTTTTGTTGAGATGCGTTAGCGATATCTCCGAAACCTGTGGACCAAAAAAAAAATTTTTTTTCGTATGAAAAACTACAAACGATTTTAAACGAATTTCAAATAGAAAAAACTCAAATCTACTTAAATTGCTTGGTTTCCGCACAATGTATTATATTTTCGGAGTAACTATAAAAACTAAAAAAAACGAATTTCACTACAATCAATTTCATCGCTTGTAGTTATAGGAAAAATACTTTAGTGCTTCCAAATTGCTGCGTTCTTGGTTTTTTTGAGATGCGTTAGCGATATCTCCGAAACCTGTGAACCAAAAAAAAATTTTTTTTCGTATGAAAAACTACAAATGATTTAAAACGTATTTCAAAAAGGAAAAACCCAAATTTAATTAAATTGCTTGGTTTTCGCACAATGTATTTTATTTTTGGAGTAACTTTAAAAACTACAAAAAAATGAATTTCACTACAATCAATTTCATCGTTTGTAGTTATGGGAAAAGTACTTTTAGTGCTTCCAAATTGCTGCGTTCTTGGCTTTTTTTTAGATGGGTTAGCGATATCTCCGAAACCTGTGGACCAAAAAAAAAATGTATTACGTATGAAAAACTACAAACGATTTAAAACGTATTTCAAAAAGAAAAAAACCAAATTTACTTAAATTGCTTGGTTTTCGCACAATGTATTATATTTTCGGAGTAACTATAAAAACTACAAAAAAATGTATTTCACTACAATCAATTTCATCGTTTGTAGTTATAGGAAAAGTGCTTTTACTACTTCCCAATTGCTGCGTTCTTGGTTTTGTTGAGATGCGTTAGCGATATTTCCGAAACCTGTGGACCAAAAAAATTTTTTTTTCGTATAAAAAACTACAAACGAATTAAAACGTATTTCAAAAAGAAAAACCCCAAATTTGCTTAAATTGCTCGGTTTCCGCACAATGCATTATATTTTCGGAGTAACTATAAAAACTACAAAAAAATGAATTTCACTACAATCAATTTCATCGTTTGTAGTTATAGGAAAAGTACTTTTAGTGCTTCCAAATTGCTGCGTGCTTGGTTTTTTTGAGATGAGTTATCGATATCTCCGAAACCTGTGGACCAAAAAAAAATTTTTTTTTTCGTATGAAAAACTACAAAGGATTTAAAACGGATTTTAAAATAGAAAAAACCCAAATTTGCTTAAATTGCTAGGTTTCCGCACAATGTATTATATTTTCGGTGTAACTATGAAAAGTCCAAAAAAATTAATTTCACTACAATCAATTTCATCGTTTGTAGTTATAGGAAAAGTACCTTTAGTTCTTCCAAACTGCTGGGTTCTTGGGTTTTTTGAGATGCGTTAGAGATATCTCCGAAACCTGTGGACGGAAAAAAATTGTTTTTTTCGTATGAAAAACTGCAAACGATTTAAAACTTATTTCGAAAAGAAAAAACCCAAATTTACTTAAATTGCTTGGTTTCCGCACAATGTATTATATTTTCGGAGTAACTATAAAAACTACAAAAAAATTAATTTCACTACAATCAATTTCATCGTTTGTAGTTATGGGAAAAGTAGTTTTAGTGCTTCCAAACTGCTGCGTTCTTGGCTTTTTGGGATGCATTGGCGATATCTCCGAAACCTGTGGACCAAAAAAAATTTTTTTTTCGTATGAAAAACTACACACGATTTAAAACGTATTTAAAAAAAACCCAAATTTACTTAAATTGCTTGGTTTACGCACAATGTATTATATTTTCGGAGTAACTATAAAAACTACAAAAAAATGAATTTCACTACAATCAATCTCATCGTTTGTAGTTATAGGAAAAGTACTTTTAGTCCTACCAAATTGCTGCGTTCTTGGTTTTTTTGAGATGCGTTAGCGATATCTCCGAAACCTGTGGAACAAAAAAAATTTTTTTTCGTATGAAAAACTACAAACGATTTAAAACGAATTTCAGAAGGAAAAAACCCAATTTACTTAAATTGCTTGGTTTCCGCACAATGTATTATAATTTCGGAGTAACTATAAAAACTACAAAAAAATGAATTTCAGTACAATCAATTTCATCGTTTGTAGTTATGAGAAAAGTACTTTTGGTGCTTCCAAATTGTTGCTTTCATGGTTTTTTTGAGATGCGTTAGCGATATCTCCGAAACCTGTGGACCAAAAAAAAAAAATGTTTTTCTAATGAGAAACTACAAACGATTTAAAAGGCATTTCAAAAAGAAAAACCCCAAATTTGCTTAAATTGCTTGGTTTCCGCACAATGCATTATATTTTCGGAGTAACTATAAAAACTACAAAAAAATGAATTTCACTACAATCAATTTCATTGTTTTTAGTTATAGGAAAAGTACTTTTAGTGTTTCCAAATTGCTGCGTTCTTGATTTTTTTGAGATGCGTTAGCGATATCTCCGAAACCTGTGGAGCTAAAAAAAAATTTTTTTTGGTATGAAAAACTACAAACGATTTAAAACGTATTTCAAAAAGAAAAACCCAAATTTACTTAAATTGCTTGGTTTCCGCACAATGTATTATATTTTCGGAGTAACTATAAAAACTACAAAAAAATGTATTTCACTATAATCAATTTCATCGTTTGTAGTTATAGGAAAAGTACTTTTACTACTTCCAAATTGCCGCGTTCTTGGTTTTGTTGAGATGCGTTAGCGATATTTCCGAAACCTGTGGACCAAAAAAATTTTTTTTTCTTATGAAAAATTACAAACGATTTAAAACGTATTTCAAAAAGAAAAACCCCAAATTTGCTTAAATTGCTTGGTTTCCGCACAATGCATTATATTTTCGGAGTAACTATAAAAACTACAAAAAAATGAATTTCACTACAATCAATTTCATCGTTTCTAGTTATAGGAAAAGTACTTTTAGTGCTTCCAAATTGCTGCGTGCTTGGTTTTTTTGAGATGAGTTATCGATATCTCCGAAACCTGTGGACCAAAAAAAAATTTTTTTTTCGTATGAAAAATTACAAACGATTTAAAACGGATTTTAAAATAGAAAAAACCCAAATTTGCTTAAATTGCTAGGTTCCCCACAATCCATTATATTTTCGGAGTAACTATAAAAACTAAAAAAAAATTAATTTCACTACAATCAATTTCATCGTTTGTAGTTATAGGAAAAGTACTTTTGGTGCTTCCAAATTGCTGCGTTCTTGGTTTTTTTGAGATGCGTTAGTGATATCTCCGAAACCTGTGGACCAAAAAAAAATTTTTTTCGTATGAAAAACTACAAACGATTTAAAACGTATTTCAAAAAGAAAAAACCAAATTTACTTAAATTGCTTGGTTTCCGCACAATGTATTATATTTTCGGAGTAACTATAAAAACTAAAAAAAAAACGAATTTCACTACAATCAATTTCATCGCTTATAGTTATAGGAAAAATACTTTAGTGCTTCCAAATTGCTGCGTTCTTGGTTTTTTTGAGATGCGTTAGCGATATCTCCGAAACCTGTGGACCAAAAAAAAATTTTTTTCGTATGAAAAACTACAAACGATTTAAAACGTATTTCAAAAAGTAAAAACCCAAATTTGCTTAAATTGCTTGGTTTTCGCACAATGTATTATATTTTCGGAGTAACTATATAAACTACAAAAAAACGAATTTCACTACAATCAATTTCATCGTTTGTAGATATAGGAAAAATACTTTTAGTGCTTCCAAATTGCTGCGTTCTTGGTTTTATAGAGATGCGTTAGCGATATCTCCGAAACCTGTGGACCAAAAAAAAATTTTTTTTCGTATGAAAAACTACAAACGATTTAAAACGTATTTCAAAAAGGAAAAACCCAAATTTAATTAAATTGCTTGGTTTCCGCACAATGTATTATATTTTTGGAGTAACTTTAAAAACTACAAAAAAATGAATTTCACTGCAATCAATTCCATCGTTTGTAGTTATGGGAAAAGTACTTTTAGTGCTTCCAAATTGCTGCGTTCTTGGCTTTTTTTAGATGGGTTAGCGATATCTCCGAAACCTGTGGACCAAAAAAAAATGTATTTCGTATGAAAAACTACAAACGATTTAAAACGTATTTCAAAAAGAAAAAAACCAAATTTACTTAAATTGCTTGGTTTTCGCACAATGTATTATATTTTCGGAGTAACTATAAAAACTACAAAAAAATTTATTTCACTACAATCAATTTCATCGTTTGTAGTTATAGGAAAAGTGCTTTTACTACTTCCCAATTGCTGCGTTCTTGGTTTTGTTGAGATGCGTTAGCGATATTTCCGAAACCTGTGGACCAAAAAAATTTTTTTTCCTATAAAAAACTACAAACGAATTAAAACGTATTTCAAAAAGAAAAACCCCAAATTTGCTTAAATTGCTTGGTTTCCGCACAATGCATTATATTTTCGGAGTAACTATAAAAACTACAAAAAAATGAATTTCACTACAATCAATTTCATCGTTTGTAGTTATAGGAAATGTACTTTTAGTGCTTCCAAATTGCTGCGTGCTTGGTTTTTTTGAGATGAGTTTTCGATATCTCCGAAACCTGTGGACCAAAAAAAAATTATTTTTCGTATGAAAAACTACAAAAGATTTAAAACGGATTTTAAAATAGAAAAAACCCAAATTTGCTTAAATTGCTAGGTTTCCCCACAATGCATTATATTTTCGGAGTAACTATAAAAACTACAAAAAAATTAATTTCTCTACAATCAATTTCATCGTTTTTAGTTATAGGAAAAGTACTTTTAGTGCTTCCAAATTGCTGCAATCTTGGTTTTTTTTGAGATGTGTTAGCGATATCTCCGAAACCTGTGGACCAAAAAAAATTTTTTTCGTATGAAAAACTACAAACGATTTAAAACGTATTTCAAAAAGAAAAAACCAAATTTACTTAAATTGCTCGGTTTCCGCACAATGTATTATACTTTCGGAGTAACTATAAAAAGTACACAAAAATGAATTTCACTACAATCAATTTCATCGTTTGTAGTTATAGGAAAAGTACACTTAGTGCTACCAATTTGCTGCGTTCTTGGTTTTTTTGAGATGCGTTAGCGATATCTCCGAAACCTGTGGACCAAAAAAAATTTTTTTTTTCGCATGAAAAACTACAAACGATTTAAAACGTATTTCAAAAAGAAAAAAACCAAATTTACTTAAATTGCTTGGTTTTCGCACAATGTATTATATTTTCGGAGTAACTATAAAAACTACAAAAAAATTTATTTCACTACAATAAATTTCATCGTTTTAGTTATAGGAAAAGTGCTTTTACTACTTCCCAATTGCTGCGTTCTTGGTTTTCTGGAGATGCGTTAGCGATATCTCCGAAACCTTTGGACCAAAAAAAATTTTTTTTTTTCGCATGAAAAACTACATACGATTTAAAACGTATTTCAAAATAAAAACCCCAAATTTACTTAAATTGCTTGGTTTCCGCACAATGTTTTATATTTTCGGAGTAACTATAAAAACTATAAAAAAATTAATTTCACCACAATCAATTTCATCGTTTGTAGTTATAGGAAAAGTACTTTTAGTGCTACCAATTTGCTGCGTTCTTGGTTTTTTTGAGATGCGTTAGCGATATCTCCGAAACCTGTGGACCAAAAAAAATTTTTTTTCGTATGCAAAACTACAAACGATTTAAAACTTATTTCAGAAAGAAAAAACCAAATTTACTTAAATTGCTTGGTTTCGGCACAATGTCTTATATTTTCGGAGTAACTATAAAAACTACAAAAAAATGAATTTCAATACAATCAATTTCATCGTTTGTAGTTATAGGAAAAGTACTTTTGGTGCTTCCAAATTGCTGCTTTCTTGGTTTTTTTGAGATGCGTTAGCGATATCTCCCAAAGTGGACCAAAATAAAAATTTTTTTCGTATGAGAAACTGCAAAAGATTTAAAACGTATTTCAAAAAGAAAAAAACCAAATTTACTTAAATTGCTTGGTTTCCGCACAATGTATTATATTTTCGGAGTAACTATAAAAACTACAAAAAAATTAATTTCACTACAATCAATATCATCGTTTGTAGTTATAGGAAAAGTACTTTTAGTCCTACCAAATTGCTGCGTTCTTTGTTTTTTTGAGATGCGTTAGCGATATCTCCGAAACCTGTGGACGAAAAAAAATAGTTTTTTCGTATGAAAAACTGCAAACCATTTAAAACGTATTTCAAAAAGAAAAAACCAAATTTACTTAAATTGCTTGGTTTCCGCACAATGTATTATATTTTCGGAGTAACTATAAAAACTACAAAAAAATTAATTTCACTACAATCAATTTCATCGTTTGTAGTTATGGGAAAAGTACTTTTAGTGCTTCCAAATTGCTGCCTTCTTGGTTTTTTGAGATGCGTTAGCGATATCTCCGAAACCTGTGAACCAAAAAAAAATTTTTTTTTCGTATGAAAAACTACAGACGATTTAAAACGTATTTAAAAAAAAAACTCAAATTTACTTAAATTGCTTGGTTTCCGCACAATGTATTATATTTTCGGAGTAACTATAAAAACTACAAAAAAATGAATTTCACTACAATCAATATCATCGTTTGTAGTTATAGAAAAAGTACTTTTAGTCCTACCAAATTGCTGCGTTCTTTGTTTTTTTGAGATGCGTTAGCGATATCTGCGAAACCTGTGGGTCAAAAAAATTTTTTTTTCGTATGAAAAACTACAAACGATTTAAAACGTATTTCAAAAAGAAAAAACCAAATTTACTTAAATTGCTTGGTTTCCGCACAATGTATTATATTTTCGGAGTAACTATGAAAAATACACAAAAATGCATTTCACTACAATCAATTTCATCGTTTGTAGTTATAGGAAAACTACTCTTAGTGCTTCCAAATCGTTGCGTTCTTGGTTTTCTGGAGATGCGTTAGCGATATCTCCGAAACCTGTGGACCAAAAAAAAAATGTTTTTTTCGCATGAAAAACTACAAACGATTTAAAACGTATTTCAAAAATAAAAACCCCAAATTTACTTAAATTGCTTGGTTTCCGCACAATGTATTATATTTTCGGAGTAACTATAAAAACTACAAAAAAATTAATTTCACTACAATCAATTTCATCGTTTGTAGTTATAGGAGAGGTACCTTTAGTGCTTCCAAACTGCTGCGTTCTTGGTTTTTTTGAGATGCGTTAGCGATATCTCCAAAACCTGTGGACGAAAAAAAATTGTTTTTTCGTATGAAAAACTACAAACGATTTAAAGCGTATTTCAAAAAGAAAAAACCCAAATTTACTTAAATTGCTTGGTTTCCGCACAATGTATTATATTTTCGGAGTAACTATAAGAACTACCAAAAAAAAAATGAATTTCACTACAATCAATTTCATCGTTTGTAGTTATAGGAAAACTACTTTTTGTGCTACCAATTTGCTGCGTTGTTGGCTTTTTTGAGATGCGTTAGCGATATCTCCGAAACCTGTGGACCAAAAAAACATTTTTTTTTCGTATGAAAAACTACAAACGATTTAAAACTTATTTCAGAAAGAAAAAACGCAATTTACTTAAATTGCTTGGTTTCCGCACAATGTATTATATTTTCGGAGTAACTATAAAAACTACAAAAAAATTTATTTCACTACAATCAATTTCATCGTTTGTAGTTATAGGAAAGGTACCTTTAGTGCTTCCAAACTGCTGCTTTCTTGGTTTTTTTGAGATCCGTTAGCGATATCTCCCAAAGTGGACCAAAAATTGTTTTTCGTATGAGAAACTGCAAACGATTTAAAACGTATTTCAAAAAGAAAAAACCAAATTTACTTAAATTGCTTGGTTTCCGCACAATGTATTATATTTTCGGTGTAACTATAAGAACTACCAAAAAACTGAATTTCACTACAATCAATTTCATCGTTTGTAGTTATAGGAAAAGTACTTTTACTACTTCCAAATTGCTGCGTTCTTGGTTTTTTTGAGATGCGTTAGCGATATCTCCGAAACCTTTGGAGCTAAAAAAAAAATTTTTTTCGTATGAAAAACTACAAACGATTTAAAACGTATTTCAAAAAGAAAAAAACCAAATTTACATAAATTGCTTGGTTTCCGCACAATGTATTTATTTTCGGAGTAACTATAAAAACTACAAAAAAATTAATTTCACTACAATCAATTTCATCGTTTGTAGTTATAGGCAAAGTACTTTTACTACTTCCAAATTGCTGCGTTCTTGGTTTTGTTGAGATGCGTTAGTGATATTTCCGAAACCTGTGGACCAAAAAAATTTTTTTTTTCTTATGAAAAACTACAAACGATTTAAAACGTATTTCAAAAAGAAAAACCCCAAATTTGCTTAAATTGCTTGGTTTCCGCACAATGCATTTTATTTTCGGAGTAGCTATAAAAACTACAAAAAAATGAATTTCACTACAATCAATTTCATCGTTTGCAGTTATGGGAAAAGTACTTTTAGTGCTTTCAAATTGCTGCGTTCTTGGCTTTTTGAGATGCGTTGGCGATATCTCCGAAACCTGTGGACCAAAAAAAAATGTTTTTTCGTATGAAAAACTGCAAACGATTTAAAACGTATTTCGAAAAGAAAAAACCCAAATTTACTTAAATTGCTTGGTTTCCGCACAATGTATTATATTTTCGGAGTAACTATAAAAACTACAAAAAAATTAATTTCACTACAATCAATTTCATCGTTTGTAGTTATGGGAAAAGTACTTTTAGTGCTTTCAAATTGCTGCGTTCTTGGCTTTTTGAGATGCGTTGGTGATATCTCCGAAACCTGTGGACCAAAAAAAATTTTTTTTTTCGTATCAAAAACTACACACGATTTAAAACGTATTTAAAAAAAACCCAAATTTACTTAAATTGCTTGGTTTCCGCACAATGTATTATATTTTCGGAGTAACTATAAAAACTACAAAAAAATGAATTTCAATACAATCAATTTCATCGTTTATAGTTATAGGAAAAGTACTTTTGGTGCTTCCAAATTTCTGTTTTCTTGGTTTTTTTGAGATACGTTAGCGATATCTCCCAAAGTGGGGAAAAAATTTTTTTCGTATGAGAAACTGCAAACGATTTAAAACGTATTTCAAAAAGAAAAAAACCAAATTTACATAAATTGCTTGGTTTCCGCACAATGTATTTATTTTCGGAGTAACTATAAAAACTACAAAAAAATTAATTTCACTACAATCAATTTCATCGTTTGTAGTTATAGGCAAAGTACTTTTACTACTTCCAAATTGCTGCGTTCTTGGTTTTGTTGAGATGCGTTAGTGATATTTCCGAAACCTGTGGACCAAAAAAATTTTTTTTTCGTATGAAAAACTACAAACGATTTAAAACGTATTTCAAAAAGAAAAACCCCAAATTTGCTTAAATTGCTTGGTTTCCGCACAATGCATTATATTTTCGGTGTAACTATGAAAAGTCCAAAAAAATTAATTTCACTACAATCAATTTCATCGTTTGTAGTTATAGGAAAAGTACCTTTAGTTCTTCCAAACTGCTGCGTTCTTGGGTTTTTTGAGATTCGTTAGAGATATCTCCGAAACCTGTGGACGAAAAAAAATTGTTTTTTCGTATGAAAAACTGCAAACGATTTAAAACGTATTTCGAAAAGAAAAAACCCAAATTTGCTTAAATTGCTTGGTTTCCGCACAATGCATTATATTTTCGGAGTAACTATAAAAACTACAAAAAAATGCATTTCACTACAATCAATTTCATCGTTTCTAGTTATAGGAAAAGTACTTTTACTACTTCCAAATTGCTGCGTTCTTGGTTTTGTTGAGATGCGTTAGCGATATTTCCGAAACCTGTGGACCAAAAAAATTTTTTTTTCGTATGAAAAATTACAAACGATTTAAAACGTATTTCAAAAAGAAAAACCCCAAATTTGCTTAAATTGCTTGGTTTCCGCACAATGCATTATATTTTCGGAGTAACTATAAAAACTACAAAAAAATGCATTTCACTACAGTCAATTTCATCGTTTCTAGTTATAGGAAAAGTACTTTTAGTGCTTCCAGATTGCTGCGTGCTTGGTTTTTTTGAGATGAGTTATCGATATCTCCGAAACCTGTGGACCAAAAAAAAATTTTTTTTTCGTATGAAAAATTACAAACGATTTAAAACGGATTTTAAAATAGAAAAAACCCAAATTTGCTTAAATTGCTAGGTTTCCCCACAATCCATTATATTTTCGGAGTAACTATAAAAACTACAAAAAAATGAATTTCACTACAATCAATTCCATCGTTTCTAGTTATAGGAAAAGTACTTTTAGTGCTTCCAAATTGCTGCGTTCTTGGTTTTTTGAGACGCGTTAGCGATATCTCCGAAACCTGTGGACCAAAAAAAAATGTTTTTCGTATGAAAAACTACAAACGATTTAAAACGTATTTCAAAAAGAAAAAACCAAATTTACTTAAATTGCTTGGTTTCCGCCCAATGTATTATATTTTCGGAGTAACTATAAAAACTACAAAAAAATTAATTTCACTACAATCAATTTCATCGTTTGTAGTTATAGGAAAAGTACTACTTCCAAATTGCTGCGTTCTTGGTTTTGTTCAGATGCGTTAGCGATATTTCCGAAACCTGTGGACCAAAAAAATTTTTTTTTCGTATGAAAAATTACAAACGATTTAAAACGTATTTCAAAAAGAAAAAACCCAATTTACTTAAATTGCTTGGTTTCCGCACAATGCATTATATTTTCGGAGTAACTATAAAAACTACAAAAAAATGAATTTCACTAAAATCAATTTCATCGTTTGTAGTTATAGGAAAAGTACTTTTAGTGCTTCCAAATTGCTGCCTTCTTGGTTTTTTTGAGATGCGTTAGCGATATCTCCGAAACCTGTGGACCAAAAAAAAATTTTTTTTCGTATGAAAAACTATAAATGATTTAAAACTTATTTCAGAAAGAAAAAACCTAATTTACTTAAATTGCTTGATTTCCGCACAATGTATTATATTTTCGGAGTAACTATAAAAAGTACAAAAAAATGAATTTCAATACAATCAATTTCATCGTTTGTAGTTATAGGAAAAGTAGTTTTGGTGCTTCCAGATTGCTGCTTTCTTGGTTTTTTTGAGATGCGTTAGCGATATCTCCGAAACCTGTGGACCAAAAAAAAATTTTTTCGTATGAGAAACTGCAAACGATTTAAAACGTATTTCAAAAAGAAAAAACCAAATTTACTTAAATTGCTTGGTTTCCGCACAATGTATTATATTTTCGGTGTAACTATGAAAAGTACAAAAAAATTTATTTCACTACAATCAATTTCATCGTTTGTAGTTATAGGAAAAGTACCTTTAGTTCTTCCAAACTGCTGCGTTCTTGGTTTTTTTGAGATGCGTTAAAGATATCTCCGGAACCTGTGGACGAAAAAAAATTGTTTTTTCGTATGAAAAACTACAAACGATTTAAAACGTATTTCGGAAAGGAAAAACCCAAATTTACTTAAATTGCTTGGTTTCCGCACAATGTATTATTTTTTCGAAGTAACTATAAAAACTACAAAAAAATTAATTTCACTACAATCAATTTCATCGTTTGTAGTTATAGGACAAGTACTTTTAATGCTTCCAAATTGCTGCGTGCTTGGTTTTTTTGAGATGAGTTATCGATATCTCCGAAACATGTGGACCAAAAGAAAAATTTTTTTTCTTATGAAAAACTACAAACGATTTAAACCGGATTTTAAAATAGAAAAAACCCAAATTTGCTTAAATTGCTAGGTTTCCCCACAATGCATTATATTTTCGGAGTAACTATAAAAACTACAAAAAAATTTATTTCACTACAATCAATTTCATCGTTTGTAGTTATAGGAAAAATACTTTTAGTGCTTCCAAATTGCTTCGTTCTTGGTTTTATAGAGATAAGTTAGCGATATCTCCGAAACCTGTGGACAAAAAAAAAATTTTTTTTGTATGAAAAACTACAAACGATTTAAAACGTATTTCAAAAAGAAAAAACCCAAATTTAATTAAATTGGTTGGTTTCCGCAAAATGTATTATATTTTCGGAGTAACTATAAAAACTACAAAAAATGAATTTCACTACAATCAATTTCATTTACTTAAATTTATTATTATAATTTAATTATATTTTCGGAGTAACTATAAAAACTATAAAAAAAATGAATTTCACTACAATCAATTTCATCGTTTGTAGTTATAGGAAAAGTACTTTTAGTGCTTCCAAATTGCTGTGTTCTTGGTTTTTTTGAGATGCGTTAGCGATATCTCCGAAACCTGTGGACAAAAAAAAAAATGTTTTTCGTATGAAAAACTACAAACGATTTAAAACGAATTTCAAAAAGAAAAAACCCAAATTTACTTAAATTGCTTGATTTCCGCACAATGTATTATATTTTCGGAGTAACTATAAAAACTAAAAAAAAATGAATTTCACTACAATCAATTTCATCGTATGTAGTTATAGGAAAAATACTTTTAGTGCTTCCAAATTGCTGCGTTCTTGGTTTTATAGAGATGCGTTAGCGATATCTCCGAAACCTGTGGACCAAAAAAAAATTTGTTTTCGTATGAAAAACTACAAACGATTTAAAACGTATTTCAAAAAGAAAAAACCTAAATTTACTTAAATTGCTTGGTTTCCGCACAATGTATTATATTTTCGGAGTAACTATAAGAACTACAAAAAAATGAATTTCACTACAATCAATTTCATCGTTTATAGTTATAGGAAAAATACTTTTAGTGCTACCAATTTGCTGCGTTCTTGGTTTTTTGAGATGCGTTAGCGATATCTCCGAAACCTGTGGACCAAAAAAAATTTTGTTTTCGTATGAAAAACTATAAATGATTTAAAACTTATTTCAGAAAGAAAAAACCTAATTTACTTAAATTGCTTGATTTCCGCAAAATGTATTATATTTTCGGAGTAACTATAAAAACTACAAAAAAATGAATTTCAATACAATCAATTTCATCGTTTGTAGTTATAGGAAAAGTACTTTTGGTGCTTCCAGATTGCTGCTTTCTTGGTTTTTTTGAGATGCGTTAGCGATATCTCCGAAACCTGTGGACCAAAAAAAAATTTTTTTCGTATGAGAAACTGCAAACGATTTAAAACGTATTTCAAAAAGAAAAAACCAAATTTACTTAAATTGCTTGGTTTCCGCACAATGTATTATATTTTCGGTGTAACTATGAAAAGTACAAAAAAATTTATTTCACTACAATCAATTTCATCGTTTGTAGTTATAGGAAAAGTACCTTTAGTTCTTCCAAACTGCTGCGTTCTTGGTTTTTTTGAGATGCGTTAAAAATATCTCCGGAACCTGTGGACGAAAAAAAATTGTTTTTTCGTATGAAAAACTACAAACGATTTAAAACGTATTTCGGAAAGGAAAACCCCAAATTTACTTAAATTGCTTGGTTTCCGCACAATGTATTATATTTTCGAAGTAACTATAAAAACTACAAAAAAATTAATTTCACTACAATCAATTTCATCGTTTGTAGTTATAGGACAAGTACTTTTAGTGCTTCCAAATTGCTGTGTTCTTGGTTTTTTTGAGATGCGTTAGCGATATCTCCGAAACCTGTGGACAAAAAAAAAAAAATGTTTTTCGTATGAAAAACTACAAACGATTTAAAACGAATTTCAAAAAGAAAAAACCCAAATTTACTTAAATTGCTTGATTTCCGCACAATGTATTATATTTTCGGAGTAACTATAAAAACTAAAAAAAATTAATTTCACTACAATCAATTTCATCGTATGTAGTTATAGAAAAAATACTTTTAGTGCTTCCAAATTGCTGCGTTCTTGGTTTTATAGAGATGCGTTAGCGATATCTCCGAAACCTGTGGACCAAAAAAAAATTTTTTTTCGTATGAAAAACTACAAACGATTTAAAACGTATTTCAAAAAGAAAAAACCTAAATTTACTTAAATTGCTTGGTTTCCGCACAATGTATTATATTTTCGGAGTAACTATAAGAACTACAAAAAAATGAATTTCACTACAATCAATTTCATCGTTTATAGTTATAGGAAAAATACTTTTAGTGCTACCAATTTGCTGCGTTCTTGGTTTTTTTGAGATGCGTTAGCGATATCTCCGAAACCTGTGGACCAAAAAAAATTTTGTTTTCGTATGAAAAACTATAAATGATTTAAAACTTATTTCAGAAAGAAAAAACCTAATTTACTTAAATTGCTTGATTTCCGCAAAATGTATTATATTTTCGGAGTAACTATAAAAACTACAAAAAAATTAATTTCAATACAATCAATTTCATCGTTTGTAGTTATAGGAAAAGTACTTTTGGTGCTTCCAGATTGCTGCTTTCTTGGTTTTTTTGAGATGCGTTAGCGATATCTCCGAAACCTGTGGACCAAAAAAAAATTTTTTTCGTATGAGAAACTGCAAACGATTTAAAACGTATTTCAAAAAGAAAAAACCAAATTTACTTAAATTGCTTGGTTTCCGCACAATGTATTATATTTTCGGTGTAACTATGAAAAGTACAAAAAAATTTATTTCACTACAATCAATTTCATCGTTTGTAGTTATAGGACAAGTACTTTTAATGCTTCCAAATTGCTGCGTGCTTGGTTTTTTTGAGATGAGTTATCGATATCTCCGAAACATGTGGACCAAAAGAAAAAATTTTTTTCTTATGAAAAACTACAAACGATTTAAACCGGATTTTAAAATAGAAAAAACCCAAATTTGCTTAAATTGCTAGGTTTCCCCACAATGCATTATATTTTCGGAGTAACTATAAAAACTACAAAAAAATGTATTTCACTACAATCAATTTCATCGTTTGTAGTTATAGGAAAAGTACTTTTAGTGCTTCCAAATTGCTGCGTTCTTGGTTTTTTTGAGATGCGTTAGCGATATCTCCGAAACCTGTGGACCAAAAAAAAGTTTTTTTTCATATGAAAAATTGCAAACGATTTAAAACGTATTTCAAAACGAAAAAAACAAATTTATTTAAATTGCTTGGTTTCCGCACAATGTATTATATTTTCGGAGTAACTATGAAAAGTACACAAAAATGAATTTCACTACAATCAATTTCATCGTTTGTAGTTATAGGAAAAGTACTCTTAGTGCTTCCAAATCGCTGCGTTCTTGGTTTTCTGGAGATGCGTTAGCGATATCTCCGAAACCTTGGACCAAAAAAAAAATTTTTTTTTCGCATGAAAAAGTACAAACGATTTAAAACGTATTTCAAAAATAAAACCCCCAAATTTATTTAAATTTCTTGGTTTCCGCACAATGTATTATATTTTCGGAGTAACTATAAAAACTACAAAAAAATGAATTTCACTACAATCAATTTCATCGTTTGTAGTTATAGGAAAAGTACCTTTAGTGCTTCCAAACTGCTGCGTTCTTGGTTTTTTTGAGATGCGTTAGCGATATCTCCGAAACCAGTGGACGAAAAAAAATTGTTTTTTCGTATGAAAAACTACAAACGATTTAAAACGTATTTCAAAAAAAAAAAACCCAAATTTACTTAAATTGCTTCGTTGTTAGTTCTTGGTTTTTTGAGATACGTTAGCGATATCTCCGAAAATTGTGGACCAAAAAAGAATTTTTTTCGTATGAAAAACTGCAAACGATTTAAAACGTATTTCAAAAAGAAAAACCCCAAATTTGCTTAAATTACTTGGTTTACGCACAATTTATTATATTTTCGGAGTAACTATAAAAACTACAAAAAAATTAATTTCACTACAATCAATTTCATCGTTTGTAGTTATAGGAAAAATACTTTTAGTGCTTCCAAATTGCTTCGTTCTTGGTTTTATAGAGATAAGTTAGCGATATCTCCGAAACCTGTGGACAAAAAAAAAAATTTTTTTCGTATGAAAAACTACAAACGATTTAAAACGTATTTCAAAAAGAAAAAACCCAAATTTAATTAAATTGGTTGGTTTCCGCAAAATGTATTATATTTTCGGAGTAACTATAAAAACTACAAAAAATGAATTTCACTACAATCAATTTCATTTACTTAAATTTATTATTATAATTTAATTATATTTTCGGAGTAACTATAAAAACTATAAAAAAAATGAATTTCACTACAATCAATTTCATCGTTTGTAGTTATAGGAAAAGTACTTTTAGTGCTTCCAAATTGCTGTGTTCTTGGTTTTTTTGAGATGCGTTAGCGATATCTCCGAAACCTGTGGACAAAAAAAAAATGTTTTTCGTATGAAAAACTACAAACGATTTAAAACGAATTTCAAAAAGAAAAAACCCAAATTTACTTAAATTGCTTGATTTCCGCACAATGTATTATATTTTCGGTGTAACTATGAAAAGTACAAAAAAATTTATTTCACTACAATCAATTTCATCGTTTGTAGTTATAGGAAAAGTACCTTTAGTTCTTCCAAACTGCTGCGTTCTTGGTTTTTTTGAGATGCGTTAAAGATATCTCCGGAACCTGTGGACGAAAAAAAATTGTTTTTTCGTATGAAAAACTACAAACGATTTAAAACGTATTTCGGAAAGGAAAAACCCAAATTTACTTAAATTGCTTGGTTTCCGCACAATGTATTATATTTTCGAAGTAACTATAAAAACTACAAAAAAATTAATTTCACTACAATCAATTTCATCGTTTGTAGTTATAGGACAAGTACTTTTAGTGCTTCCAAATTGCTGTGTTCTTGGTTTTTTTGAGATGCGTTAGCGATATCTCCGAAACCTGTGGACAAAAAAAAAAAATGTTTTTCGTATGAAAAACTACAAACGATTTAAAACGAATTTCAAAAAGAAAAAACCCAAATTTACTTAAATTGCTTGATTTCCGCACAATGTATTATATTTTCGGAGTAACTATAAAAACTAAAAAAAAATGAATTTCACTACAATCAATTTCATCGTATGTAGTTATAGGAAAAATACTTTTAGTGCTTCCAAATTGCTGCGTTCTTGGTTTTATAGAGATGCGTTAGCGATATCTCCGAAACCTGTGGACCAAAAAAAAATTTTTTTTCGTATGAAAAACTACAAACGATTTAAAACGTATTTCAAAAAGAAAAAACCTAAATTTACTTAAATTGCTTGGTTTCCGCACAATGTATTATATTTTCGGAGTAACTATAAGAACTACAAAAAAATGAATTTCACTACAATCAATTTCATCGTTTATAGTTATAGGAAAAATACTTTTAGTGCTACCAATTTGCTGCGTTCTTGGTTTTTTTGAGATGCGTTAGCGATATCTCCGAAACATGTGGACCAAAAAAAATTTTGTTTTCGTATGAAAAACTATAAATGATTTAAAACTTATTTCAGAAAGAAAAAACCTAATTTACTTAAATTGCTTGATTTCCGCAAAATGTATTATATTTTCGGAGTAACTATAAAAACTACAAAAAAATGAATTTCAATACAATCAATTTCATCGTTTGTAGTTATAGGAAAAGTACTTTTGGTGCTTCCAGATTGCTGCTTTCTTGGTTTTTTTGAGATGCGTTAGCGATATCTCCGAAACCTGTGGACCAAAAAAAAATTTTTTTCGTATGAGAAACTGCAAACGATTTAAAACGTATTTCAAAAAGAAAAAACCAAATTTACTTAAATTGCTTGGTTTCCGCACAATGTATTATATTTTCGGTGTAACTATGAAAAGTACAAAAAAATTTATTTCACTACAATCAATTTCATCGTTTGTAGTTATAGGAAAAGTACCTTTAGTTCTTCCAAACTGCTGCGTTCTTGGTTTTTTTGAGATGCGTTAAAGATATCTCCGGAACCTGTGGACGAAAAAAAATTGTTTTTTCGTATGAAAAACTACAAACGATTTAAAACGTATTTCGGAAAGGAAAAACCCAAATTTACTTAAATTGCTTGGTTTCCGCACAATGTATTATATTTTCGAAGTAACTATAAAAACTACAAAAAAATTAATTTCACTACAATCAATTTCATCGTTTGTAGTTATAGGACAAGTACTTTTAATGCTTCCAAATTGCTGCGTGCTTGGTTTTTTTGAGATGAGTTATCGATATCTTCGAAACATGTGGACCAAAAAAAAAATGTTTTTCTTATGAAAAACTACAAACGATTTAAACCGGATTTTAAAATAGAAAAAACCCAAATTTGCTTAAATTGCTAGGTTTCCCCACAATGCATTATATTTTCGGAGTAACTATAAAAACTACAAAAAAATTAATTTCACTACAATCAATTTCATCGTTTGTAGTTATAGGAAAAGTACTTTTAGTGCTTCCAAATTGCTGCGTTCTTGGTTTTTTTGAGATGCGTTAGCGATATCTCCGAAACCTGTGGACCAAAAAAAAGTTTTTTTTTATTTGAAAAATTGCAAACGATTTAAAACGTATTTCAAAACGAAAAAAACAAATTTACTTAAATTGCTTGGTTTCCGCACAATGTATTATATTTTCGGAGTAACTATGAAAAGTACACAAAAATGAATTTCACTACAATCAATTTCATCGTTTGTAGTTATAGGAAAAGTACTCTTAGTGCTTCCAAATCGCTGCGTTCTTGGTTTTCTGGAGATGCGTTAGCGATATCTCCGAAACCTTGGACCAAAAAAAAAATTTTTTTTTCGCATGAAAAACTACAAACGATTTAAAACGTATTTCAAAAATAAAACCCCCAAATTTATTTAAATTTCTTGGTTTCCGCACAATGTATTATATTTTCGGAGTAACTATAAAAACTACAAAAAAATGAATTTCACTACAATCAATTTCATCGTTTGTAGTTATAGGAAAAGTACCTTTAGTGCTTCCAAACTGCTGCGTTCTTGGTTTTTTTGAGATGCGTTAGCGATATCTCCGAAACCAGTGGACGAAAAAAAATTGTTTTTTCGTATGAAAAACTACAAACGATTTAAAACGTATTTCAAAAAGAAAAAGCCCAAATTTACTTAAATTGCTTGGTTGTTAGTTCTTGGTTTTTTTGAGATGCGTTAGCGATATCTCCGAAAACTGTGGACCAAAAAAGAATTTTTTTCGTATGAAAAACTGCAAACGATTTAAAACGTATTTCAAAAAGAAAAACCCCAAATTTGCTTAAATTACTTGGTTTACGCACAGTTTATTATATTTTCGGAGTAACTATAAAAACTACCAAAAAAAATCAATTTCACTACAATCAATTTCATCGTTTGTAGTTATAGAAAAGTACTTTTAGTGCTTCCAAATTGCTGTGTTCTTGGTTTTTTTGAGATGCGTTAGCGATATCTCCGAAACCTGTGGACCAAAAAAAAAATGTTTTTCGTATGAAAAACTACAAACGATTTAAAACGAATTTCAAAAAGAAGAAACCCAAATTTACTTAAATTGCTTGATTTCCGCACAATGTATTATATTTTCGGAGTAACTATAAAAACTAAAAAAAAATGAATTTCACTACAATCAATTTCATCGTATGTAGTTATAGGAAAAATACTTTTAGTGCTTCCAAATTGCTGCGTTCTTGGTTTTATAGAGATGCGTTAGCGATATCTCCGAAACCTGTGGACCAAAAAAAAATTTTTTTTCGTATGAAAAACTACAAACGATTTAAAACGTATTTCAAAAAGAAAAAACCCAAATTTAATTAAATTCCTTGGTTTCCGCAAAATGTATTATATTTTAGGAGTAACTATAAAAACTACAAAAAATGAATTTCTCTACAATCAATTTCATCGTTTGTAGTTATGGGAAAAGTACTTTTAGTGCTTCCAAATTGCTGCGTTCTTGGTTTTTTTGAGATGCGTTAGCGATATCTCCGAAATCTGTGGACCAGTGGAAAAACTACAAACGATTTAAAACGTATTTCAAAAATAAAAAAAAAACCCAAATTTACTTAAATTGCTTGGTTTCCGCACAATGTATTATATTTTCCGAGTAACTATAAAAACAACACAAAAATGAATTTCACTACAATCAATTTCATCGTTTGTAGTTATGGGAAAAGTAATTTTAGTGATTCCAAATTGCTGCGTTCTTGGTTTTTATGAGATGTATTAGAGATATCTCCGAAACCAGTGGACCAAAAAAAAATTTTTTTTCGTATGAAAAACTACAAACGATTTAAAACGTATTTCAAAAAGAAAAAACCCAAATGTAATTAAATTGCTTGGTTTCCGCACAATGTATTATATTTTCGGAGTAACTATAAAAACTACAAAAAAATTAATTTCACTACAATCAATTTCATCGTTTGTAGTTATAGGAAAAGTACTTTTAGTGCTACCAAATTGCTGCGTTCTTGGTTTTTTTGAGATGCGTTAGCGATATTTCCGAAACCTGTGGACGAAAAAAAATTGGGTTTCGTACGAAAAACTACAAACGATTTAAAGCGTATTTCAAAAAGAAAAAACCCAAATTTACTTAAATTGCTTGGTTTCCGCACAATGTATTATATTTTCGGAGTAACTATAAAAACTACAAAAAAATGAATTTCACTACAATCAATTTTATCGTTTGTAGTTATAGGAAAAGTACTTTTGGTGCTACCAATTTGCTGCGTTCTTGGTTTTTTTGAGATGCGTTAGGGATATCTCCGAAACCTGTGGACCAAAAAAAATTTTTTTTTCGTATGAAAAACTACAAACGATTTAAAACGTATTTAAAAAAATACCCCCAAATTTACTTAAATTGCTTGGTTTCCGCACAATGTATTATATTTTCGGAGTAACTATAAAAACTACAAAAAAATTAATTTCACTACAATCAATTTCATCGTTTGTAGTTATAGGAAAATTAGTTTTGTTGCTTCCAAATTGCTGCTTTCTTGGTTTTTTTGAGATGCGTTAGCGATATCTCCGAAACCTGTGGACCAAAAAAAAAATTTGTTTCGTATGAGAAACTGCAAACGATTTAAAACGTATTCAGAAAGAAAAAACTCAATTTACTTAAATTGCTTGGATTCCGCACAATGTATTATAATTTCGGTGTAACTATGAAAAGTACAAAAAAATTAATTTCACTACAATCAATTTCATCGTTTGTAGTTATAGGAAAAGTACTTTCGGTGCTTCCAAATTGCTGCGTTCTTGGTTTTTTGAGATGCGTTATCGATATCTCCGAAACCTGTTGACCAAAAAAAATTTTTTTTTTCGTAAGAAAAACTACAGACGATTTAAAACGTATTTAAAAAAATACTCCCAAATTTACTTAAATTGCTTGGTTTCCGCACAATGTATTATATTTTCGGAGTAACTATAAAAACTACAAAAAAATTAATTTCACTACAATCAATTTCATCGTTTGTAGTTATAGGAAAAGTACTTTTAGTGCTACCAAATTGCTGCGTTCTTGGTTTTTTTGAGATGAGTTAGCGATATTTCCGAAACCTGTGGACGAAAAAAAATTGGTTTTCGTACGAAAAACTACAAACGATTTAAAGCGTATTTCAAAAAGAAAAAACCCAAATTTACTTAAATTGCTTGGTTTCCGCACAATGTATTATATTTTCGGAGTAACTATAAAAACTACAAAAAAATGAATTTCACTACAATCAATTTTATCGTTTGTAGTTATAGGAAAAGTACTTTTGGTGCTACCAATTTGCTGCGTTCTTGGTTTTTTTGAGATGCGTTAGGGATATCTCCGAAACCTGTGGACCAAAAAAAAATTTTTTTTCGTATGAAAAACTACAAACGATTTAAAACGTATTTAAAAAAATACCCCCAAATTTACTTAAATTGCTTGGTTTCCGCACAATGTATTATATTTTCGGAGTAACTATAAAAACTACAAAAAAATTAATTTCACTACAATCAATTTCATCGTTTGCAGTTATAGGAAAATTACTTTTGTTGCTTCCAAATTGCTGCTTTCTTGGTTTTTTTGAGATGCGTTAGCGATATCTCCGAAACCTGTGGACCAAAAAAAAAATTTGTTTCGTATGAGAAACTGCAAACGATTTAAAACGTATTCAGAAAGAAAAAACTCAATTTACTTAAATTGCTTGGATTCCGCACAATGTATTATAATTTCGGTGTAACTATGAAAAGTACAAAAAAATTAATTTCACTACAATCAATTTCATCGTTTGTAGTTATAGGAAAAGTACTTTTGGTGCTTCCAAATTGCTGCGTTCTTGGTTTTTTGAGATGCGTTATCGATATCTCCGAAACCTGTTGACCAAAAAAAATTTTTTTTTTCGTATGAAAAACTACAGACGATTTAAAACGTATTTAAAAAAATACTCCCAAATTTACTTAAATTGCTTGGTTTCCGCACAATGTATTATATTTTCGGAGTAACTATAAAAACTACAAAAAAATTAATTTCACTACAATCAATTTCATCGTTTGTAGTTATAGGAAAAGTACCTTTAGTGCTTCCACATTGCTGCGTTCTTGGTCTTTGGAGATGCGTTAGCGATATATCCGAAACCTGTGGACCAAAAAAAAATTTTTTTTCGTATGAAAAACTACAAACGATTTAAAACGTATTTCAAAGAAAATCCAAATTTACTTAAATTGCTGGGATTCCGCACAATGTATTATATTATCAGAGTAACTATAAAATCTACAAAAAAATTTATTTCACTACAATCAATTTCATCATTTGTAGTTATAGGAAAAATACTTTTAGTGCTTCCAAATTGCTGCGTTCTTGGTTTTATAGAGATGCGTTAGCGATATCTCCGAAACCTGTGGACCAAAAAAAAATTTTTTTCGTATGAAAAACTACAAACGATTTAAAACGTATTTCAAAAAGAAAAAACCCAAATTTAATTAATTTGCTTCATCGTTTGTAGTAATAGGAAAAGTACCTTTAGTGCTTCCACATTGCTGCGTTCTTGGTCTTTGGAGATGCGTTAGCGATATATCCGAAACCTGTGGACCAAAAAAAAATTTTTTTTCGTATGAAAAACTACAAACGATTTAAAACATATTTCAAAAAAATCCAAATTTACTTAAATTGCTGGGATTCCGCACAATGTATTATATTATCAGAGTAACTATAAAATCTACAAAAAAATGAATTTCACTACAATCAATTTCATCATTTGTAGTAATAGGAAAAATACTTTTAGTGCTTCCAAATTGCTGCGTTCTTGGTTTTATAGAGATGCGTTAGCGATATATCCGAAACCTGTGGACCAAAAAAAAATTTTTTTCGTATGAAAAACTACAAACGATTTAAAACGTATTTCAAAAAGAAAAAACCCAAATTTAATTAAATTGCTTGGTTTCCGCAAAATGTATTATATTTTCGGAGTAACTATAAAAACTACAAAAAATGAATTTCACTACAATCAATTTCATTAACTTAAATTTATTATTATAATTTAATTATATTTTCGGAGTAACTATAAAAACTAAAAAAAAATTAATTTCACTACAATCAGTTTCATCGTTTGTAGTTATAGGAAAAGTACTTTTGGTGCTTCCAAATTGCTGCTTTCTTGGTTTTTTTGAGATGCGTTAGCGATATCTCCGAAACCTTTGGACCAAAACAAAATTTTTTTTTCGTATGACAAACTACAAACGATTTAAAACGTATTTCAAAAAGAAAACCCAAATTTACTTAAATTGCTTGGATTCCGCACAATGTATTATATCTTCGGAGTAACTATAAAATCTACAAAAAATGAATTTCACTACAATCAATTTCATCGTTTGTAGTTATAGGAAAAGTTACTTTAGTGCTTCCAAATAGCTGCGTTCTTGGTTTTTTGAGATGCGTTAGCGATATCTCCGAAACCTGTGGACCAAAAAAAATTTTTTTTTCCTATGAAAAACTACATACGATTTAAAACGTATTTCAAAAGGAAAAAAACCAAATTTACTTAGTTTCCGCACATTGTATTATATTTTCGGAGTAACTATAAAAACTACAAAAAAATGAATTTCACTACAATCAATTTCATCGTTTGTAGTTATAGGAAAATTACTTTAAGTGTTTCAAAATTACTGCGTTCTTGGTTTTTGAGATGCGTTAGCGATATCTCCGAAACCTGTGGACAAAATAAAATTTTTTTTCGTATGAAAAACTACAAACGATTTAAAACGTTTGTCAAAAAAAAAAAAAAAAACCAAATTTACTTAAATTGTTTGGTTTCCGCAAAATGTGTTATATTTTCGGAGTAACTATAAGAAAAATGAAATTCACTACAATCAATTCCATCGATTGTAGTTATAGGAAAAGTACTTTTAGTGTTTCCAAATTGCCGCGTTCTTGGTTTTTTTTGAGATGCGTTAGCGATATCTCCGAAACCTGTGGACAAAAAAATCTTTTATCTTATGAAAAACTACAAACGATTTAAAACGTATTTTGCTTAAATTGCTTAGTTTCCGTACAATGTATTTTATTTTCGGAGTAATTATAAAAACTACAAAAAACCTAATTTCACTACAATCAATATCGTCGTTTGTAGTTATAGGAAAAGTACTTTTAGTACTTCCAAATTGCTGCGTTCTTGGTTTTCTTGAGATGCGTTAGCGATATCTTCGAAACCTGTGAAGCTAAAAAAAATTTTTTTTTCGTTTGAAAAACTACAAATGATTTAAAACGTATTTCAAAAGGAAAAAACCAAATTTACTTAAATTGCTTGGTTTCTGCACAATGTATTATATTTTCGGAGTAACTATAAAAACTACAAAAAACCTAATTTCACTACAATCAATATCGTCGTTTGTAGTTATAGGAAAAGTACTTTTAGTACTTCCAAATTGCTGCGTTCCTGGGTTTTTTGAGATGCGTTAGCGATATTTCCGAAATCTGTGGACCAAAAAAAAAAAAATTTTTCGTATGAAAATCTACAAACGGTTTAAAACGTATTTCAAAAAGAAAAACCCCGAATTTGCTTAAATTGCTTGGTTTCCGCAAAATGCATTATATTTTCGGAGTAACTATAAAAACTACAAAAAAATGAATTTCACTACAATCAATTTCATCGTTTGTAGTTATAGGAAAATCACTTTTAGTGCTTCCAAACTGCTACGTTTTTGGTTTTTTTGAGATGCGTTTGCAATATCTCTGAAACCTGTGGACGAAAAATAATTTTTTTTCGTATGAAAAACTACAAACGATTTAAAACGGATTTTAGAATAGAAAAAACGCAAATTTGCTTAAATTGCAAGGTTTCCGCACAATACATTATATTTTCGGAGCAACTATAAAAACTACAAAAAACTAATTTCACTACAATCAATTTCATCGTTTGTAGTTATTGGAAAATTACTTTTGGTGCTTGCAAATTGCTGCGTTCTTGGTTTTTTTGAGATGCGTTAGCGATATCTCCGGAACCTGTGGACCAAAAAAAAATTTTTTTCGTATGAAAAACTACAAACGATTTAAAACCTATTTCAAAAAGAAAAAAACCAAATTTACTTAAATTGCTGTGATTCCGCACAATGTATTATATTATCAGAGTAACTATAAAATCTACAAAAAAATTAATTTCACTACAATCAATTTCATCATTTGTAGTTATAGGAAAAATACTTTTAGTGCTTCCAAATTGCTGCGTTCTTGGTTTTATAGAGATGCGTTAGCGATATCTCCGAAACCTGTTGACCAAAAAAAAATTGTTTTTCGTATGAGAAACTACAAACGATTTAAAACGTATTTCAAAAAGAAAACCCAAATTTACTTAAATTGCATGGATTCCGCACAATGTATTATATCTTCGGAGTAACTATAAAAGCTACAAAAAATGAATTTCACTACAATCAATTTCATAGTTTGTAGTTATAGGAAAAGTACTCTTAGCGCGTCCAAATTGCTGCGTTCTTGGTTTTTTTGAGATGCGTTAGCGATGTCTCCGAAACCTGTGGACCAAAAAAAAAATTTTTTTTCGCATGAAAAACTACAAACGATTTAAAACGTATTTGAGAAAGAAAAAAACCAAATTTGCTTAAATTGCTTGGTTTCCGCACAATGTATTATATTTTCGGAGTAGCTATAAGAACTACAAAAATATGAATTTCTCTACAATCAATCTCATCGTTTGTATTTATGGGAAAAGTACTTTTAGTGCTTCCATATTGCTGCGTTCTTGGTTTTTTTGAGTTGCGTTAGCGATATCTCCGAAACCTGTGGACAAAAAAAAAAATATTTTTTTTCGTATGAAAAACTACAAACGAATTAAAACGTATTTTAAAAAGAAAAAACCAAATTTACTTAAACTGTTTGGGTTCCGCACAATGTATTATATTTCCGGAGTAACTATAAAAACTACAAAAAAATGAATTTCACTACAATCAATTTCATCGTTTGTAGCTATAAGAAAATTACTTTTAGTGCTTCCAAATTATAGCGTTCTTGGTTTTTCTGAGATGCGATAGCGATATCTCCGAAATCTGTGGACCAGTGGAAAAACTACAAACGATTTAAAACGTATTTCAAAAATAAAAAACCCAAATTTACTTAAATTGCTTGGTTTCCGCACAATGTATTATATTTTCCGAGTAACTATAAAAACAACAAAAAAATGAATTTCACTACAATCAATTTCATCGTTCGTAGTTATAGGAAAAGTAATTTTAGTGCTTCCAAATTGCTGCGTTCTTGGTTTTTATGAGATGTATTAGCCATATCTCCGAACCCTGTGGACCAAAAAAAAATTTTTTTTTGTATGAAAAACTACAAACGATTTAAAACGTATTTCAAAAAGAAAAAACCCAAATGTTATTAAATTGCTTGGTTTCCGCACAATGTATTATATTTTCGGAGTAACTATAAAAACTACAAGAAAATGAAATTCACTACAATCAATTTCATCGTTTGTAGTTATGGGAAAAGTACTTTTAGTGCTTCCAAATGGCTGCGTTCTTGGTTTTTTTGAGATGCATTAGCGATATCTCCGAAACCTATGGACAAAAAAAAACTTTTTTTTCGTATGAAAAACTACAAACGATTTAAAACGTATCTCAAAAAGAAAAAACCCAAATGTAATTAAATTGCTTGGTTTCCGCACAATGTATTATTTTTCGGAGTAACTATAAAAACTACAAAAAAATGAAATTCACTACAATCAATTTCATCGTTTGTAGTTATGGGAAAAGTACTTTTAGTGCTTCCAAATTGCTGCGTTTTTGGTTTTTTTGAGATGCGTTAGCGATATTTCCGAAACCTGTGGACGAAAAAAATTGTTTTTTCGTACGAAAAACTACAAACGATTTAAAACGTATTTCAAAAAGAAAAAAAAACCCAAATTTACTTAAATTGCTTGGTTTCCGCACAATGTATTATATTTTCGGAGTAACTATAAAAACTACAAAAAAATGAATTTCACTACAATCAATTTTATCGTTTGTAGTTATAGGAAAAGTAATTTTAGTGCTACCAATTTGCTGCGTTCTTGGTTTTTGAGATGCGTTAGGGATATCTCCGAAACCTGTGGACCAAAAAAAATTTTTTTTTTCGTATCAAAGACTACAAACGATTTAAAACGTATTTCAGAAAGAAAAAACCCAATTTACTTAAATTGCTTGGTTTCCGCACAATGTATTATAATTTCGGTGTAACTATGAAAAGTACAAAAAAATTAATTTCACTACAATCAATTTCATCGTTTGTAGTTATAGGAAAAGTACTTTTAGTGCTTCCAAATTGCTGCGTTCTTGGTTTTTTGAGATGCGTTATCGATATCTCCGAAACCTGTTGACCAAAAAAAAATTTTTTTTCGTATGAAAAACTACAAACCATTTAAAACGAATTTCAAAAAAAAAATCCAAATTTACTTAAATTGCTTGGTTTCCGCACAATGTATTATATTTTCGGTGTAATTATAAAAACTACAAAAAAATTAATTTCACTACAATCAATTTCATCGTTTTTAGTTATAGGAAAAGCACTTTTAGTGCTTCCAAATTGCTGCGTTCTTGTTTTTTTTGAGATGCGTTAGCGATATCTCGGAAAACTGTGGACAAAAAAAAAATTTTTTTTTCGTATGAAAAACTACAGACGATTTAAAACGTATTTAAAAAGATACCCCAAATTTACTTAAATTGCTTGGTTTCCGCACAATGTATTATATTTTCGGAGTAACTATAAAAACTAAAAAAAAATGAATTTCACTACAATCAATTTCATCGTTTTTAGTTATAGGAAAAGCACTTTTAGTGCTTCCAAATTGCTGCGTTCTTGTTTTTTTTGAGATGCGTTAGCGATATCTCGGAAAACTGTGGACAAAAAAAAATTTTTTTTCGTATGAAAAACTACAAACGATTTAAAACGTATTTAAAAAAAAAACCCAAATTTACTTAAATTGCTTGATTTCCGCATAACGTATTATATTTTCGGAGTAACTATAAAAACTATAAAAAAGTAAATTTCACTACAATCACTTTCATCGTTTGTAGTTATAAGAAAAGTACTCTTAGTGCGTCCAAATTGCTGCGTTGTTGGTTTTTTTGAGATGCGTTAGCGATATCTCCGAAACCTGTGGACCAAAAAAAATTTTTTTTTCGTATGAAAAACTACAAACCATTTAAAACGAATTTCAAAAAAAAAAACCCAAATTTACTTAAATTGCTTGGTTTCCGCACAATGTATTATATTTTCGGAGTAACTATAAAAACTAAAAAAAAATGAATTTCACTACGATCAATTTCATCGTTTGTAGTTATTGGAAAAGTACTTTTGGTGCTTGCAAATTGCTGCGTTCTTGGTTTTTTTGAGATGCGTTAGCGATATCTCCGGAACCTGTGGACCAAAAAAAATTTTTTTCGTATGAAAAACTACAAACGATTTAAAACGTATTTCAAAAAGAAAACCCAAATTTACTTAAATTGCTTGGATTCCGCACAATGTATTATATCTTCGGAGTAACTATAAAAGCTACAAAAAATGGATTTCACTACAATCAATTTCATAGTTTGTAGTTATAGGAAAAGTACTCTTAGTGCGTCCAAATTGCTGCATTCTTGGTTTTTTTGAGATGCGTTAGCGATATCTCCGAAACCTGTGGACCAAAAAAAATTTTTTTTCGCATGAAAAACTACAAACGATTTAAAACGTATTTCAGAAAGAAAAAAACCAAATTTGCTTAAATTGCTTGGTTTCCGCACAATGTATTATATTTTCGGAGTAGCTATAAGAACTACAAAAAAATGAATTTCTCTACAATCAATCTCATCGTTTGTATTTATGGGAAAAGTACTTTTAGTGCTTCCATATTGCTGCGTTCTTGGTTTTTTTGAGTTGCGTTAGCGATATCTCCGAAACCTGTGGACCAAAAAAAAAATATTTTTTTTCGTATGAAAAACTACAAACGAATTAAAACGTATTTTAAAAAGAAAAAACCAAATTTACTTAAATTGTTTGGGTTCCGCACAATGTATTATATTTCCGGAGTAACTATAAAAACTACAAAAAAATGAATTTCACTACAATCAATTTCATCGTTTGTAGCTATAGGAAAATTACTTTTAGTGCTTCCAAATTATTGCGTTCTTGGTTTTTCTGAGATGCGATAGCGATATCTCCGAAATCTGTGGACCAGTGGAAAAACTACAAACGATTTAAAACGTATTTCAAAAATAAAAAACCCAAATTTACTTAAATGGCTTGGTTTCCGCACAATGTATTATATTTTCCGAGTAACTATAAAAACAACAAAAAAATGAATTTCACTACAATCAATTTCATCGTTCGTAGTTATAGGAAAAGTAATTTTAGTGCTTCCAAATTGCTGCGTTCTTGGTTTTTTTGAGTTGCGTTAGCGATATCTCCGAAACCTGTGGACCAAAAAAAAATATTTTTTTTCGTATGAAAAACTACAAACGAATTAAAACGTATTTTAAAAAGAAAAAACCAAATTTACTTAAATTGTTTGGGTTCCGCACAATGTATTATATTTCCGGAGTAACTATAAAAACTACAAAAAAATGAATTTCACTACAATCAATTTCATCGTTTGTAGCTATAGGAAAATTACTTTTAGTGCTTCCAAATTATTGCGTTCTTGGTTTTTCTGAGATGCGGTAGCGATATCTCCGAAATCTGTGGACCAGTGGAAAAACTACAAACGATTTAAAACGTATTTCAAAAAGAAAAAACCCAAATGTTATTAAATTGCTTGGTTTCCGCACAATGTATTATATTTTCGGAGTAACTATAAAAACTACAAAAAAATGAAATTCACTACAATCAATTTCATCGTTTGTAGTTATGGGAAAAGTACTTTTAGTGCTTCCAAATTGCTGCGTTCTTGGTTTTTTTGAGATGCATTAGCGATATCTCCGAAACCTGTGGACCAAAAAAAAATTTTTTTTCGTATGAAAAACTACAAACGATTTAAAACGTATCTCAAAAAGAAAATACCCAAATGTAATTAAATTGCTTGGTTTCCGCACAATGTATTATATTTTCGGAGGAACTATAAAAACTACAAAAAAATGAAATTCACTACAATCAATTTCATCGTTTGTAGTTATGGGAAAAGTACTTTTAGTGCTTCCAAATTGCTGCGTTCTTGGTGTTTTTGAGATGCGTTAGCGATATTTCCGAAACCTGTGGACGAAAAAAATTGTTTTTTCGTACGAAAAACTACAAACGATTTAAAACGTATTTCAAAAAGAAAAAACCCAAATTTACTTAAATTGCTTGGTTTCCGCACAATGTATTATATTTTCGGAGTAACTATAAACACTAAAAAAAATGTATTTGAGTACAATCAATTTCATCGTTTGTAGTTATAGGAAAATTACTTTTGTTGCTTCCAAATTGCTGCTTTCTTGGTTTTTTTGAGATGCGTTAGGGATATCTCTGAAACCTGTGGACCAAAAAAAAATTTTTTTTTCGTATGAAAAACTACAAACGATTTAAAACGTATTTCAGAAAGAAAAAACCCAATTTACTTAAATTGCTTAGTTTCCGCACAATGTATTATATTTTCGGAGTAACTATAAACACTAAAAAAGATGTATTTCAATACAATCAATTTCATCGTTTGTAGTTATAGGAAAATTACTTTTAGTGCTTCCAAATTGCTGCGTTCTTGGTGTTTTTGAGATGCGTTAGCGATATCTCCGAAACCTGTGGACCAAAAAAAAATTTTTTTTTCGGATCAAAAACTACAAACGATTTAAAACGTATTTCAGAAAGAAAAAACCCAATTTACTTAAATTGCTTGGTTTCCGCACAATGTATTATAATTTCGGTGTAACTATGAAAAGTACAAAAAAATTATTTTCACTACAATCAATTTCATCGTTTGTAGTTATAGGAAAAGTACTTTTAGTGCTTCAAAATTGCTGCGTTCTTGGTTTTTTGAAATGCGTTATCGATATTTCCGAAACCTGTTGACCAAAAAAAATTTTTTTTTCGTATGAAAAACTACAGACGATTTAAAACGTATTTAAAAAAATACCCCCAAATTTACTTAAATTGCTTGGTTTCCGCACAATGTATTATATTTTCGGAGTAACTATAAAAACTAAAAAAAAATGAATTTCACTACAATCAATTTCATCGTTTGTAGTTATAGGAAAAGTACTTTTAGTGCTACCAAATTGCTGTTCTTGGTTTTTTTGAGATGCGTTAGCGATATCTCCGAAACCTGTGGACCAAAAAAAATTTTTTTTTCGTATGAAAAACTACAAACGATTTAAAACGTATTCAGAAAGAAAAAACCCAATTTACTTAAATTGCTTGGTTTCCGCACAATGTATTATATTTTCGGAGTAACTATAAAAACTACAAAAAAATGAATTTCACTACAATCAATTTCATCGTTTGTAGTTATAGGAAAAGTACTTTTAGTGCTACCAAATTGCTGTTCTTGGTTTTTTTGAGATGCGTTAGCGATATCTCCGAAACCTGTGGACCAAAAAAAAATTTTTTTTCGTATGAAAAACTACAAACGATTTAAAACGTATTTCAGAAAGAAAAAACCCAATTTACTTAAATTGCTTGGTTTCCGCACAATGTATTATATTTTCAGAGTAACTATAAACACTAAAAAAAATGTATTTCAGTACAATCAATTTCATCGTTTGTAGTTATAGGAAAATTACTTTTGTTGCTTCCAAATTGCTGCTTTCTTGGTTTTTTTGAGATGCGTTAGCGATATCTCCGAAACCTGTGGACCAAAAAAAAATTTGTTTCGTATGAGAAACTGCAAACGATTTAAAACGTATTCAGAAAGAAAAAACCCAATTTACTTAAATTGCTTGGTTTCCGCACAATGTATTATAATTTCGGTGTAACTATGAAAAGTACAAAAAAATTAATTTCACTGCAATCAATTTCATCGTTTGTAGTTATAGGAAAAGTACCTTTAGTGCTTCCACATTGCTGCGTTCTTGGTCTTTGGAGATGCGTTAGCGATATATCCGAAACCTGTGGACCAAAAAAAAATTTTTTTCGTATGAAAAACTACAAACGATTTAAAACGTATTTCAAAAAAAATCCAAATTTACTTAAATTGCTGGGATTCCGCACAATGTATTATATTATCAGAGTAACTATAAAATCTACAAAAAAATTAATTTCACTACAATCAATTTCATCATTTGTAGTTATAGGAAAAATACTTTTAGTGCTTCCAAATTGCTGCGTTCTTGGTTTTATAGAGATGCGTTAGCGATATCTCCTAAACCTGTGGACCAAAAAGAAATTTTTTTCGTATGAAAAACTACAAACGATTTAAAACGTATTTCAAAAAGAAAAAACCCAAATTTAATTAAATTGCTTCATCGTTTGTAGTTATAGGAAAAGTACCTTTAGTGCTTCCACATTGCTGCGGTCTTGGTCTTTGGAGATGCGTTAGCGATATATCCGAAACCTGTGGACCAAAAAAAAATTTTTTTTCGTATGAAAAACTACAAACGATTTAAAACGTATTTCAAAAAAAAATCCAAATTTACTTAAATTGCTGGGATTCCGCACAATGTATTATATTATCAGAGTAACTATAAAATCTACAAAAAAAATTAATTTCACTACAATCAAATTCATCATTTGTAGTTATAGGAAAAATACTTTTAGTGCTTCCAAATTGCTGCGTTCTTGGTTTTATAGAGATGGGTTAGCGATATCTCCGAAACCTGTGAACCAAAAAAAAAATTTTTTCGTATGAAAAACTACAAACGATTTAAAACGTATTTCAAAAAGAAAAAACCCAAATTTAATTAAATTGCTTGGTTTCCGCAAAATGTATTATATTTTCGGAGTAACTATAAAAACTACAAAAAATGAATTTCACTACAATCAATTTCATTTACTTAAATTTATTATTATAATTTAATTATATTTTCTTAGTAGCTATAAAAACTACAAAAAAATTAATTTCACTACAATCAATTTCAACGTTTGTAGTTATAGGAAAAGTACTTTTGGTGTTTCCAAATTGCTGCTTTCTTGGTTTTTTTGAGATGCGTTAGCGATATCTCCGAAACCTGTGGACCAAAACAAAATTTTTTTTTCGTATGAGAAACTACAAACGATTTAAAACGTATTTCAAACAGAAAACCCAAATTTACTTAAATTGCTTGGATTCCGCACAATGTATTATATCTTCGGAGTAACTATAAAATCTACAAAAAATGAATTTCACTGCAATCAATTTCATCGTTTGTAGTTATAGGAAAAGTAATTTTAGTGCTTCCAAATTGCTGCGTTCTTGGTTTTTTTGAGATGCGTTAGCGATATCTCCGAAACCTGTGGACAAAAAAAATTTTTTTCGTATGAAAAACTACAAACCATTTAAAACGTATTTCAAAAAGAAAGAGCCAAATTTACTTAAATTTGGGTTCCGCACATTGTATTATATTTTCGGAGTAACTATAAAAACTACAAAAAAATGAATTTCACTACAATCAATTTCATCGTTTGTAGTTATAGGAAAATTACTTTAAGTGTTTCAAAATTACTGCGTTCTTGGTTTTTGAGATGCGTTAGCGATATCTCCGAAACCTGTGGACAAAATAAAATTTTTTTTCGTATGAAAAACTACAAACGATTTAAAACGTTTTTCAAAAAAAAAAACCAAATTTACTTAAATTGTTTGGTTTCCACAAAATGTGTTATATTTTCGGAGTAACTATATGAAAAATGAAATTCACTACAATCAATTCCATCGATTGTAGTTATAGGAAAAGTACTTTTAGTTTTTCCAAATTGCCGCGTTCTTGGTTTTTTTTAGGATGCGTTAGCGATATCTCCGAAACCTGTGGACAAAAAAAAATCTTTTATCTTATGAAAAACTACAAACGATTTAAAACGTATTTTGCTTAAATTGCTTAGTTTCCGTACAATGTATTATATTTTCGGAGTAACTATAAAAACTACAAAAAAATGAATTTCACTACAATCAATTCCATCGTTTTTAGTTATAGGAAAAGCACTTTTAGTGCTTCCAAATTGCTGCGTTCTTGTTTTTTTTGAGATGCGTTAGCGATATCTCGGAAAACTGTGGACAAAAAAAAAATTTTTTTCGTATGAAAAACTACAAACGATTTAAAACGTATTTAAAAAACCCAAATTTACTTAAATTGCTTGATTTCCGCATAATGTATTATATTTTCGGAGTAACTATAAAAACTATAAAAAAATAAATTTCACTACAATCAATTTCATCGTTTGTAGTTATAGGAAAAGTACTCTTAGTGCGTCCAAATTGCTGCGTTCTTGGTTTTTTTGAGATGCGTTAGCGATATCTCCGAAACCTGTGGATCAAAAAAAAATTTTTTTTCGTATGAAAAACTACAAACCATTTAAAACGAATTTCAAAAAAAAAACCCCAAATTTACTTAAATTGCTTGGTTTCCGCACAATGTATTATATTTTCGGAGTAACTATAAAAACTAAAAAAAAATTAATTTCACTACAATCAATTTCATCGTTTGTAGTTATAGGAAAAATACTTTTTTTGAGATGCGTTAGCGATATCTCCGAAACCTGTGGACCAAAGAAAAATTTTTTCGTATGAAAAACTACAAACGATTAAAAACGTATTTCAAAAAGAAAACACCCAAATTTGCTTAAATTGCTTGGTTTCTGCACAATGTATTATATTTTCGGAGTAACCATAAAAACTACAAAAAAATTAATTTCACTACAATCAATTTCATCGTTTGTAGTTATAGGAAAAATACTTTTAGTGCTTCCAAATTGCTGCGTTCTTGGTTTTATAGAGATGCGTTAGCGATATCTCCGAAACCTGTGGACCAAAAAAAAATGTTTTTTCGTATGAAAAACTACAAACGATTTAAAACGTATTTCAAAAAGAAAAAACCCAAATTTACTTAAATTGCTTGGTTTCCGCACAATGTATTATATTTTCGGAGTATCTATAAAAACTACAAAAAAAATTAATTTCACTACAATCAATTTCATCGTTTGTAGTTATAAGAAATGTACTTTTAGTGCTTCCAAATTAATGCGTTCCTAGTTTTTTTGAGATTCGTTAGCGATATCTCCGAAACCTGTCTACCAAAAAAATTTTTTTTCGTATGAAAAACTACAAACGATTTAAAACATATTTCAAAAAGAAAAAACCCAAATTTACTTAATTTGCTTGGTTTCCGCACAAATGTATTATATTTTCGGAGTAACTATAAAAACTACAAAAAAATGAATTTAACTACAATCAATTTCATCATTTGCAGTTATAGGAACAGTAACTTTTGTGCTTCCAAATTGCTGAGTTCTTGGTTTTTTTGAGATGAGTTAGCGATATCTCCGAAACCTGTGAACCAAAAAAAATTTTTTTTTCGTATGAACAATTACAAACGATTTAAAATGTATTTCAAAAAGAAAAAACCTAAATTTACTTAAATTGCTTGGATTCCGCAAAATGTATTATATTTTCGGAGTAACTATAAAAACTACAAAAAAACTAATTTCACTACAATCAATATCGTCGTTTGTAGTTATAGGAAAAGCACTTTTAGTGCTTCCAAACTGCTGCGTTTTTGGTTTTTTTGAGATGCGTTTGCAATATCTCTGAAACCTGTGGACGAAAAATAATTTTTTTTCGTATGAAAAACTACAAACGATTTAAAACGGATTTTAAAATAGAAAAAACGCGAATTTGCTTAAATTGCAAGGTTTCCGCACAATGCATTATATTTTCGGAGTAACTATAAAAACTACAAAAAACTAATTTCACTACAATCAATTTCATCGTTTTTAGTTATTGGAAAAGTACTTTTGGTGCTTGCAAATTGCTGCGTTCTTGGTTTTTTTGAGATGCGTTAGCGATATCTCCGGAACCTGTGGACCAAAAAAAAATTTTTTTCGTATGAAAAACTACAAACGATTTAAAACCTATTTCAAAAAGAAAAAAACCAAATTTGCTTAAATTGCTTGATTTCCGCACAATGTATTATATTTTCGGAGTAGCTATAAGAACTACAAAAAAATGAATTTCTCTACAATCAATCTCATCGTTTGTATTTATGGGAAAAGTACTTTTAGTGCTTCCATATTGCTGCGTTCTTGGTTTTCTTGAGATGCGTTAGCGATATTTCCGAAATCTGTGGACCAAAAAAAAAAAAATTTGTTTTCGTGTGAAAATCTACAAACGGGTTAAAACGTATTTCAAAAAGAAAAACTCCAAATTTGCTTAAATTGCTTGGTTTCCGCACAATGCATTATATTTTCGGAGTAACTGTAAAAACTACAAAAAAATGAATTTCACTACAATCAATTTCATCGTTTGTAGTTATAGGAAAAGCACTTTTAGTGCTTCCAAACTGCTGAGTTTTTGGTTTTTTTGAGATGCGTTTGCAATATCTCTGAAACCTGTGGACGAAAAATAATTTTTTTTCGTATGAAAAACTACAAACGATTTAAAACGGATTTTAAAATAGAAAAAACGCAAATTTGCTTAAATTGCAAGGTTTCCGCACAATGCATTATATTTTCGGAGTAACTATAAAAACTAAAAAAAACTAATTTCACTACAATCAATTTCATCGTTTTTAGTTATTGGAAAAGTACTTTTGGTGCTTGCAAATTGCTGCGTTCTTGGTTTTTTTGAGATGCGTTAGCGATATCTCCGGAACCTGTGGACCAAAAAAAATTTTTTTCGTATGAAAAACTACAAACGATTTAAAACCTATTTCAAAAAGAAAAAAACCAAATTTGCTTAAATTGCTTGGTTTCCGCACAATGTATTATATTTTCGGAGTAGCTATAAGAACTACAAAAAAATGAATTTCTCTACAATCAATCTCATCGTTTGTATTTATGGGAAAAGTACTTTTAGTGCTTCCATATTGCTGCGTTCTTGGTTTTCTTCAAATGCGTTAGCGATATCTCCGAAACCTGTGAAGCTAAAAAAAATTTTTTTTTCGTTTGAAAAACTACAAATGATTTAAAACGTATTTCAAAAGGAAAAAAACCAAATTTACTTAAATTGCTTGGTTTCCGCACAATGTATTATATTTTCGGAGTAACTATAAAAACTACAAAAAAACTAATTTCACTACAATCAATATCGTCGTTTGTAGTTATAGGAAAAGTACTTTTAGTACTTCCAAATTGCTGCGTTCCTGGGTTTTTTGAGATGCGTTCGCGATATTTCCGAAATCTGTGGACCAAAAAAAAAAATTTTTTTTCGTATAAAAATCTACAAACGGTTTAAAACGTATTTCAAAAAAAAAACCCCAAATTTGCTTAAATTGCTTGGTTTCCGCACAATGCATTATATTTTCGGAGTAACTGTAAAAACTACAAAAAAATGAATTTCACTACAATCAATTTCATCGTTTGTAGTTATAGGAAAAGCACTTTTAGTGCTTCCAAACTGCTGCGTTTTTGGTTTTTTTGAGATGCGTTTGCAATATCTCTGAAACCTGTGGACGAAAAATAATTTTTTTTCGTATGAAAAACTACAAACGATTTAAAACGGATTTTAAAATAGAAAAAACGCAAATTTGCTTAAATTGCAAGGTTTCCGCACAATGCATTATATTTTCGGAGTAACTATAAAAACTACAAAAAACTAATTTCACTACAATCAATTTCATCGTTTTTAGTTATTGGAAAAGTACTTTTGGTGCTTGCAAATTGCTGCGTTCTTGGTTTTTTTGAGATGCCTTAGCGATATCTCCGGAACCTGTGGACCAAAAAAAAATTTTTTTCGTATGAAAAACTACAAACGATTTAAAACCTATTTCAAAAAGAAAAAAACCAAATTTACTTAAATTGCTTGGTTTCCGCACAATGTATTATATTTTCGGAGTAGCTATAAGAACTACAAAAAAATGAATTTCTCTACAATCAATCTCATCGTTTGTATTTATGGGAAAAGTACTTTTAGTGCTTCCATATTGCTGCGTTCTTGGTTTTCTTGAGATGCGTTAGCGATATCTCCGAAACCTGTGAAGCTAAAAAAATTTTTTTTTTCGTTTGAAAAACTTCAAATGATTTAAAACGTATTTCAAAACAAAAAAAACCAAATTTACTTAAATTGCTTGGTTTCCGCACAATGTATTATATTTTCGGAGTAACTATAAAAACTACAAAAAAACAAATTTCACTACAATCAATATCGTCGTTTGTAGTTATAGGAAAAGTACTTTTAGTACTTCCAAATTGCTGCGTTCCTGGGTTTTTTGAGATGTGTTAGCGATATTTCCGAAATCTGTGGACCAAAAAAAAAATTTTTTTTTCGTATGAAAATCTACAAACGGTTTAAAACGTATTTCAAAAAGAAAAACCCCAAATTTGCTTAAATTGCTTGGTTTCCGCACAATGCATTATATTTTCGGAGTAACTGTAAAAACTACAAAAAAATGAATTTCACTACAATCAATTTCATCGTTTGTAGTTATAGGAAAAGCACTTTTAGTGCTTCCAAACTGCTGCGTTTTTGGTTTTTTTGAGATGCGTTTGCAATATCTCTGAAACCTGTGGACGAAAAATAATTTTTTTTCGTATGAAAAACTACAAACGATTTAAAACGGATTTTAAAATAGAAAAAACGCAAATTTGCTTAAATTGCAAGGTTTCCGCACAATGCATTATATTTTCGGAGTAACTATAAAAACTACAAAAAAATTAATTTCACTACAATCAATTTCATCATTTGTAGTTATAGGAAAAATACTTTTAGTGCTTCCAAATTGCTGCGTTCTTGGTTTTATAGAGATGCGTTAGCGATATCTCCGAAACGTGTTGACCAAAAAAAATTGTTTTTCGTATGAGAAACTACAAACGATTTAAAACGTATTTCAAAAAGAAAACCCAAATTTACTTAAATTGCTTGGATTCCGCACAATGTATTATATCTTCAGAGTAACTATAAAAGCTACAAAAAATTAATTTCACTACAATCAATTTCATAGTTTGTAGTTATAGGAAAAGTATTCTTAGTGCGTCCAAATTGCTGGGTTCTTGGTTTTTTTGAGATGCGTTAGCGATATCTCCGAAACCTGTGGACCAAAAAAAAATTTTTTTTCGCATGAAAAACTACAAACGATTTAAAACGTATTTAAGAAAGAAAAAAACCAAATTTGCTTAAATTGCTTGGTTTCCGCACAATGTATTATATTTTCGGAGTAGCTATAAGAACTACAAAAAAATGAATTTCTCTACAATCAATCTCATCGTTTGTATTTATGGGAAAAGTACTTTTAGTGCTTCCATATTGCTGCGTTCTTGGTTTTTTTGAGTTGCGTTAGCGATATCTCCGAAACCTGTGGACCAAAAAAAATATTTTTTTTCGTATGAAAAACTACAAACGAATTAAAACGTATTTTAAAAAGAAAAAACCAAATTTACTTAAATTGTTTGGGTTCCGCACAATGTATTATATTTCCGGAGTAACTAGAAAAACTACAAAAAAATGAATTTCACTACAATCAATTTCATCGTTTGTAGCTATAGGAAAATCACTTTTAGTGCTTCCAAATTATTGCGTTCTTGGTTTTTCTGAGATGAGTTAGCGATATCTCCGAAACCTGTGGACCAAAAAAAAATTTTTTTGTATGAAAAATTACAAACGTATTTCAAAAACAAAAAAAACCAAATTTACTTAAATTGTTTGGTTTCCGAACAATGTGTTATATTTTCGGAGTAACTACAAAAACTACAAAAAAATTTATTTCACTACAATCAATTTCATAGTTTGTAGTTATAGAAAAAGTAATTTTGGTGCTTCCAAATTGCTGCATTCTTGGTTTTTTTTGAGATGCGTTAGCGATATCTCCGTCACCTGTGCACAAAAAAAAATTTTTTTCGTATGAAAAACTACAAACGATTTAAAACGTATTTTAAAAAGAAAAATCCCAAATTTACTTAAATTGCTTGGATGCCGCACAATGTATTATATTTTCGGAGTAACTATAAAAACTACAAAAAAATGAATTTCACTACAATCATTTTCATCTTTTGTAGTTACAGGAAAAGTACTTTTAGTGCTTCCAAACTGCTGCGTTCTTGGTTTTTTTGAGATGCGTTAGCGATATCTCCGAAACCTGTGGACCAAAAAAAAATTTTTTTTCGTATGATAAACTACAAACGATTTAAAACGCATTTCAGAAATAAAAAACCCAAATTTGTTTAAATTGCTTGGTTTCCGCACAATGTATTATATTTTCGGAGTAACTATAAAAACTACAAAAAAATTAATTTCACTACAATCAATTTCATCGTTTGTAGTTATATGAAGAGTACTCTTGGTGCTTCCAAATTGCTGCATTCTTGGTTTTTTTTGAGATGCGTTAGCGATATCTCCGTCACCTGTGCACAAAAAAAAACTTTTTTTTCGTATGAAAAACTACAAACGATTTAAAACGTATTTTAAGAAGAAAAATCTCAAATTTACTTAAATTGCTTGGATGCCGCACAATGTATTATATTTTCGGAGTAACTATAAAAACTACAAAAAAATGAATTTCACTACAATCATTTTCATCGTTTGTAGTTACAGGAAAAGTACTTTTAGTGCTTCCAAACTGCTGCGTTCTTGGTTTTTTTGAGATGCGTTTGCGATATCTCCGAAACCCGTGGACCAAAAAAAAATTTTTTTTTCTTATGAAAAACTACAAACGATTTAAAACATATTTCAGAAAAAAAAACCCAAATTAACTTAAATTGCTTGGTTTCCGCACAATGTATTATATTTTCGGAGTAACTATAAAAACTACAAAAAAATGAATTTCACTACAATCAATTTCATCGTTTGTAGTTATAGGAAAAGTACTTTTAGTTTTTCCAAATTGCTGCGTTCTTGGTTTTTTTGAGATGCGTTAGCGATATCTCCGAAACCTGTGGACCAAAAAAAAATTTTTTTTCGTATGAAAAACTAAAAACGATTTAAAACGTATTTCAGAAAGAAAAAACCCATATTTACTTAAATTGCTTGGTTTCCGCAAAATTTATTATTTTTTCGGAGTAAATATAAAAACTACAAAAAAATTAATTTCACTACAATCAATTTCATCGTTTGTAGTTATAGCAAAAGTAATTTTAGTGCTTCCAAATTGCTGCGTTCTTGGTTTTTTTGAGATGCGTTAGCGATATCTCCGAAACCTGTGGACGAAAAAAAAATTTTTTTTCGTATGAAAAACTACAAACGATTTAAAACGTATTTCAAAAAGAAAAAACCCAAGTTTGCTTAAATTGCTTGGTTTCCGCTCAATGTATTAAATTTTCGGAGTAACTATAAAAATTAAAAAAAAAATGAATTTCACTACAATCAATTTCATCGTTTGTAGCTATAGGAAAAGTACTTCTAGTGCTTCCAAATTGCTGCGTTCTTGGTTTTTTTTGAGATGCGTTAGCGATATCTCCGAAACCTGTGGACCAAAAAAACATTTTTTTTCGTATGAAAAACTACAAACGATTTAAAACGTATATCAAAAAGAAAAAACCCAAATTTGCTTAAATTGCTTGTTTTCAGCACAATGTATTATATATTTTCGGAGTAACTATAAAAACTACAAAAAAATTAATTTCACTACAATCAATTTTATCATTTGTAGTTATGGGAAAAGTACTTTTAGTGCTACCAAATTGCAGCGTTCTTGGCTTTTTAGAGATGCGTTAGCGATATCTTGGAAATTTTTTTTCGTATGAAAAACTACAAACGATTTAAAACGTATTTCAAAAAGAAAAAACCCAAATTTTCTTAAATTACTTGGTTTCCGCACAATGTATTATATTTTCGGATAACTATAAAAACTACAAAAAAATTAATTTCACTATAATCAATTTCATCGTTTGTAGTTATGGAAAAAGTTCTTTTGGTGCTTCCAAATTTCTGCTTTCTTGGTTTTTTTGAGATTCGTTAGCGATATCTCCGAAACCTGTGGACCAAAAAAAATTTTTTTTTGTATGAGAAACTGCAAACGATTTAAAAGGTATTTCAAAAAGAAAAAAACCAAATTTAATTAAATTGCTTGGTTTCCGCACAATGTATTATATTTTCGGAGTAACTATGAAAATTACAAAAAAATGAATTTCACTACAATCAATGTCATCGTTTGGAATTATAGGAAAAGTACCCTTAGTGCTTCCAAACTGCTGCGTTTTTGGTTTTTTTTAGATGCGTTAGCGATATCTCGGAAACCTGTGGACGAAAAAAAATTGTTTTTTCGTATGAAAAACTACAAACGATTTAAAACTTATTTCAAAAACAAAAAAACCCAAATTTACTTAAATTGCTTGGTTTCCGCACAATGTATTATATTTTTGGAGTAAATATGAAAACTACAAAAAAATTAATTTCACTACAATCAATTTCATCGTTTGTAGTTATAGGAAAAGTACTTTTAGTTTTTCCAAATTGCTGCGTTCTTGGTTTTTTTGAGATGCGTTAGCGATATCTCCGAAACCTGTGGACCAAAAAAATTTTTTTTCGTATGAAAAACTACAAACGATTTAAAACGTATTTCAGAAAGAAAAAACCAAATTTGCTTAAATTGCTTGGTTTCCGCACAATGTATTATATTTTCGGAGTAACTATAAAAACTACAAAAAAATGAATTTCACTACAATCAATTTTATCGCTTGTAGTTATAGGAAAAGTACTTTTAGTGCTACCAATTTGCTGCGTTCTTGGTTTTTTTGAGATGCGTTAGGGATATCTCCGAAACCTGTGGACCAAAAAAAATTTTTTTTTTCGTATGAAAAACTACAAACGATTTAAAACGTATTTCAGAAAGAAAAAACCCAATTTACTTAAATTGCTTGGTTTCCGCACAATGTATTATATTTTCGGAGTAACTATAAACACTAAAAAAAATGTATTTCAGTACAATCAATTTCATCGTTTGTAGTTATAGGAAAAAGTTCTTTTGGTGCTTCCAAATTTCTGCTTTCTTGGTTTTTTTGAGATTCGTTAGCGATATCTCCGAAACCTGTGGACCAAAAAAAATTTTTTTTTGTATGAGAAACTGCAAACGATTTAAAAGGTATTTCAGAAAGAAAAAAACCAAATTTGCTTAAATTGCTTGGTTTCCGCACAATGTATTATATTTTCGGAGTAACTATGAAAATTACAAAAAAATGAATTTCACTACAATCAATGTCATCGTTTGGAATTATAGGAAAAGTACCCTTAGTGCTTCCAAACTGCTGCGTTTTTGGTTTTTTTTAGATGCGTTAGCGATATCTCGGAAACCTGTGGACGAAAAAAAATTGTTTTTTCGTATGAAAAACTACAAACGATTTAAAACTTATTTCAAAAACAAAAAAACCCAAATTTACTTAAATTGCTTGGTTTCCGCACAATGTATTATATTTTTGGAGTAAATATGAAAACTACAAAAAAATTAATTTCACTACAATCAATTTCATCGTTTGTAGTTATAGGAAAAGTACTTTTAGTTTTTCCAAATTGCTGCGTTCTTGGTTTTTTTGAGATGCGTTAGCGATATCTCCGAAACCTGTGGACCAAAAAAATTTTTTTTCGTATGAAAAACTACAAACGATTTAAAACGTATTTCAGAAAGAAAAAACCAAATTTGCTTAAATTGCTTGGTTTCCGCACAATGTATTATATTTTCGGAGTAACTATAAAAACTACAAAAAAATGAATTTCACTACAATCAATTTTATCGCTTGTAGTTATAGGAAAAGTACTTTTAGTGCTACCAATTTGCTGCGTTCTTGGTTTTTTTGAGATGCGTTAGGGATATCTCCGAAACCTGTGGACCAAAAAAAATTTTTTTTTTCGTATGAAAAACTACAAACGATTTAAAACGTATTTCAGAAAGAAAAAACCCAATTTACTTAAATTGCTTGGTTTCCGCACAATGTATTATATTTTCGGAGTAACTATAAACACTAAAAAAAATGTATTTCAGTACAATCAATTTCATCGTTTGTAGTTATAGGAAAATTACTTTTGTTGCTTCCAAATTGCTGCTTTCTTGGTTTTTTTGAGATGCGTTAGCGATATCTCCGAAACCTGTGGACCAAAAAAAATTTGTTTTTCGTATGAAAAACTACAAACGATTTAAAACGTATTTCAGAAAGAAAAAAACCAAATTTGCTTAAATTGCTTGGTTTCCGCACAATGTATTATATTTTAGGAGTAACTATAAAAACTACAAAAAAATGAATTTCACTACAATCAATTTTATCGTTTGTAGTTATAGGAAAAGTACTTTTAGTGCTACCAATTTGCTGCGTTCTTGGTTTTTTTGAGATGCGTTAGGGATATCTCCGAAACCTGTGGACCAAAAAAAAATTTTTTTTCGTATGAAAAACTACAAACGATTTAAAACGTATTTCAGAAAGAAAAAACCCAATTTACTTAAATTGCTTGGTTTCCGCACAATGTATTATATTTTCGGAGTAACTATAAACACTAAAAAAATGTATTTCAGTACAATCAATTTCATCGTTTGTAGTTATAGGAAAAGTACCTTTAGTGCTTCCACATTGCTGCGTTCTTGGTCTTTGGAGATGCGTTAGCGATATATCCGGAACCTGTGGACCAAAAAAAAAATTTTTTTCGTATGAAAAACTACAAACGATTTAAAACGTATTTCAAAAAAAATCCAAATTTACTTAAATTGCTGGGATTCCGCACAATGTATTATATTATCAGAGTAACTATAAAATCTACAAAAAAATTAATTTCACTACAATCAATTTCATCATTTGTAGTTATAGGAAAAATACTTTTAGTGCTTCCAAATTGCTGCGTTCTTGGTTTTATAGAGATGCGTTAGCGATATCTCCTAAACCTGTGGACCAAAAAGAAATTTTTTTCGTATGAAAAACTACAAACGATTTAAAACGTATTTCAAAAAGAAAAAACCCAAATTTAATTAAATTTCTTCATCGTTTGTAGTTATAGGAAAAGTACCTTTAGTGCTTCCACATTGCTGCGTTCTTGGTCTTTGGAGATGCGTTAGCGATATATCCGAAACCTGTGGACCAAAAAAAATTTTTTTTCGTATGAAAAACTACAAACGATTTAAAACGTATTTCAAAAAAAAAATCCAAATTTACTTAAATTGCTGGGATTCCGCAACATGTATTATATTATCAGAGTAACTATAAAATCTACAAAAAAAATTAATTTCACTACAATCAATTTCATCATTTGTAGTTATAGGAAAAATACTTTTAGTGCTTCCAAATTGCTGCGTTCTTGGTTTTATAGAGATGCGTTAGCAATATCTCCGAAACCTGTGGACCAAAAAAAAAAATTTTTTCGTATGAAAAACTATAAACGATTTAAAACGTATTTCAAGAAGAAAAAACCCAAATTTAATCAAATTGCTTGGTTTCCGCAAAATGTATTATATTTTCGGAGTAACTATAAAAACTACAAAAAATGAATTTCACTACAATCAATTTCATTTACTTAAATTTATTATTATAATTTAATTAATTTTCGGAGTAACTATAAAAACTACAAAAAAATTAATTTCACTACAATCAATTTCAACGTTTGTAGTTATAGGAAAAGTACTTTTGGTGCTTCCAAATTGCTGCTTTCTTGGTTTTTTTGAGATGCGTTAGCGATATCTCCGAAACCTGTGGACCAAAACAAAATTTTTTTTTCGTATGAGAAACTACAAACGATTTAAAACGTATTTCAAACAGAAAACCCAAATTTACTTAAATTGCTTGGATTCCGCACAATGTATTATATCTTCGGAGTAACTATAAAATCTACAAAAAATTAATTTCACTACTATCAATTTCATCGTTTGTAGTTATAGGAAAAGTTACTTTAGTGCTTCAAAATAGCTGCGTTCTTGGTTTTTTGAGATGCGTTAGCGATATCTCCGAAACCTGTGGACCAAAAAAAATTTTTTTTCCTATGAAAAACTACATACGATTTAAAACGTATTTCAAAAGGAAAAAAACCAAATTTACTTAAATTGTTTGGTTTCCGCACATTGTATTATATTTTCGGAGTAACTATAAAAGCTACAAAAAAATGAATTTCACTGCAATCAATTTCATCGTTTGTAGTTATAGGAAAAGTAATTTTAGTGCTTCCAAATTGCTGCGTTCTTGGTTTTTTTGAGATGTGTTAGCGATATCTCCGAAACCTGTGGACAAAAAAAAATTTTTTTCGTATGAAAAACTACAAACCATTTAAAACGTATTTCAAAAAGAAAGAGCCAAATTTACTTAAATTTGGGTTCCGCACATTGTATTATATTTTCGGAGTAACTATAAAAACTACAAAAAAATGAATTTCACTACAATCAATTTCATCGTTTGTAGTTATAGGAAAATTACTTTAAGTGTTTCAAAATTACTGCGTTCTTAAAACGTTTTTCAAAAAAAAAAAAAAAAACCAAATTTACTTAAATTGTTTGGTTTCCGCAAAATGTGTTATATTTTCGGAGTAACTATAAGAAAAATGAAATTCACTACAATCAGTTCCATCGATTGTAGATATAGGAAAAGTACTTTTAGTTTTTCCAAATTGCCGCGTTCTTGGTTTTTTTTAGGATGCGTTAGCGATATCTCCGAAACCTGTGGACAAAAAAAATCTTTTATCTTATGAAAAACTACAAACGATTTAAAACGTATTTTGCTTAAATTGCTTAGTTTCCGTACAATGTATTATATTTTCGGAGTAACTATAAAAACTACAAAAAAATGAATTTCACTACAATCAATTTCATCGTTTTTAGTTATAGGAAAAGCACTTTTAGTGCTTCCAAATTGCTGCGTTCTTGTTTTTTTTGAGATGCGTTAGCGATATCTCGGAAAACTGTGGACAAAAAAAAAATTTTTTTCGTATGAAAAACTACAAACGATTTAAAACGTATTTAAAAAAAACCTAAATTTACTTAAATTGCTTGATTTCCGCATAATGTATTATATTTTCGGAGTAACTATAAAAACTATAAAAAAATAAATTTCCCTACAATCAATTTCATCGTTTGTAGTTATAGGAAAAGTACTCTTAGTGCGTCCAAATTGCTGCGTTCTTGGTTTTTTTGAGATGCGTTAGCGATATCTCCGAAACCTGTGGACCAAAAAAACATTTTTTTTCGTATGAAAAACTACAAACCATTTAAAACGAATTTCAAAAAAAAAAACCCAAATTTACTTAAATTGCTTCGTTTCCGCACAATGTATTATATTTTCGGAGTAACTATAAAAACTAAAAAAAAATTAATTTCACTACAATCAATTTCATCGTTTGTAGTTATAGGAAAAATACTTTTTTTGAGATGCGTTAGCGATATCTCCGAAACCTGTGGACCAAAGAAAAATTTTTTTCGCATGAAAAACGATTTAAAACATATTTCAAAAAGAAAAAACCCAAATTTACTTAATTTGCTTGGTTTCCGCACAAATGTATTATATTTTCGGAGTAACTATAAAAACTACAAAAAATGAATTTAACTACAATCAATTTCATCATTTGCAGTTATAGGAACAGTACTTTTTGTGCTTCCAAATTGCTGAGTTCTTGGTTTTTTTGAGATGAGTTAGCGATATCTCCGAAACCTGTGAACCAAAAAAATTTTTTTTTCGTATGAACAATTACAAACGATTTAAAATGTATTTCAAAAAGAAAAAACCTAAATTTACTTAAATTGCTTGGATTCCGCAAAATGTATTATATTTTCGGAGTAACTATAAAAACTACAAAAAAATTGATTTCACTACAATCAATTTCATCTTTTGTAGTTATAGGAAAAGTACTTTTAGTGCTTCCAAACTGCTGCGTTCTTGGTTTTCTTGAGATGCGTTAGCGATATCTCCGAAACCTGTGAAGCTAAAAAAAATTTTTTTTTCGTTTGAAAAACTACAAATGATTTAAAACGTATTTCAAAAGGAAAAAAACCAAATTTACTTAAATTGCTTGGTTTCCGCACAATGTATTATATTTTCGGAGTAACTATAAAAACTTCAAAAAAAACTAATTTCACTACAATCAATATCGTCGTTTGTAGTTATAGGAAAAGCACTTTTAGTGCTTCCAAACTGCTGCGTTTTTGGTTTTTTTGAGATGCGTTTGCAATATCTCTGAAACCTGTGGACGAAAAATAATTTTTTTTCGTATGAAAAACTACAAACGATTTAAAACGGATTTTAAAATAGAAAAAACGCAAATTTGCTTAAATTGCAAGGTTTCCGCACAATGCATTATATTTTCGGAGTAACTATAAAAACTACAAAAAACTAATTTCACTACAATCAATTTCATCGTTTTTAGTTATTGGAAAAGTACTTTTGGTGCTTGCAAATTGCTGCGTTCTTGGTTTTTTTGAGATGCGTTAGCGATATCTCCGGAACCTGTGGACCAAAAAAAAATGTTTTTCGTATGAAAAACTACAAACGATTTAAAACCTATTTCAAAAAGAAAAAAACCAAATTTGCTTAAATTGCTTGATTTCCGCACAATGTATTATATTTCCGGAGTAGCTATAAGAACTACAAAAAAATTAATTTCTCTACAATCAATCTCATCGTTTGTATTTATGGGAAAAGTACTTTTAGTGCTTCCATATTTCTGCGTTCTTGGTTTTCTTGAGATGCGTTAGCGATATTTCCGAAATCTGTGGACCAAAAAAAAAAATTTTTTTTCGTATGAAAATCTACAAACGGGTTAAAACGTATTTCAAAAAGAAAAACCCCAAATTTGCTTAAATTGCTTGGTTTCCGCACAATGCATTATATTTTCGGAGTAACTGTAAAAACTACAAAAAAATGAATTTCACTACAATCAATTTCATCGTTTGTAGTTATAGGAAAAGCACTTTTAGTGCTTCCAAACTGCTGCGTTTTTGGTTTTTTTGAGATGCGTTTGCAATATCTCTGAAACCTGTGGACGAAAAATAATTTTTTTTCGTATGAAAAACTACAAGCGATTTAAAACGGATTTTAAAATAGAAAAAACGCAAATTTGCTTAAATTGCAAGGTTTCCGCACAATGCATTATATTTTCGGAGTAACTATAAAAACTACAAAAAACTAATTTCACTACAATCAATTTCATCGTTTTTAGTTATTGGAAAAGTACTTTTGTTGCTTGCAAATTGCTGCGTTCTTGGTTTTTTTGAGATACGTTAGCGATATCTCCGGAACCTGTGGACCAAAAAAAAATTTTTTTCGTATGAAAAACTACAAACGATTTAAAACCTATTTCAAAAAGAAAAAAACCAAATTTGCTTAAATTGCTTGGTTTCCGCACAATGTATTATATTTTCGGAGTAACTATAAAAACTACCAAAAAAACTAATTTCACTACAATCAATATCGTCGTTTGTAGTTATAGGAAAAGTACTTTTAGTACTTCCAAATAGCTGCGTTCCTGGGTTTTTTGAGATGCGTTAGCGATATTTCCGAAATCTGTGGACCAAAAAAAAAAATTTTTTTCGTATGAAAATCTACAAACGGTTTAAAACGTATTTCAAAAAGAAAAACCTAAAATTTGCTTAAATTGCTTGGTTTCCGCACAATGCATTATATTTTCGGAGTAACTGTAAAAACTACAAAAAAATGAATTTCACTACAATCAATTTCATCGTTTCTAGTTATAGGAAAAGCACTTTTAGTGCTTCCAAACTGCTGCGTTTTTGGTTTTTTTGAGATGCGTTTGCAATATCTCTGAAACCTGTGGACGAAAAATAATTTTTTTTCGTATGAAAAACTACAAACGATTTAAAACGGATTTTAAAATAGAAAAAACGCAAATTTGCTTAAATTGCAAGGTTTCCGCACAATGCATTATATTTTCGGAGTAACTATAAAAACTACAAAAAACTAATTTCACTACAATCAATATCATCGTTTTTAGTTATTGGAAAAGTACTTTTGGTGCTTGCAAATTGCTGCGTTCTTGGTTTTTTTGAGATGCGTTAGCGATATCTCCGGAACCTGTGGACCAAAAAAAAATTTTTTTCGTATGAAAAACTACAAACGATTTAAAACCTATTTCAAAAAGAAAAAAACCAAATTTGCTTAAATTGCTTGGTTTCCGCACAATGTATTATATTTTCGGAGTAGCTATAAGAACTACAAAAAAATGAATTTCTCTACAATCAATCTCATCGTTTGTATTTATGGGAAAAGTACTTTTAGTGCTTCCATATTGCTGCGTTCTTGGTTTTCTTGAGATGCGTTAGCGATATCTCCGAAACCTGTGAAGCTAAAAAAAATTTTTTTTTCGTTTGAAAAACTACAAATGATTTAAAACGTATTTCAAAAGGAAAAAACCAAATTTACTTAAATTGCTTGGTTTCCGCACAATGTATTATATTTTCGGAGTAACTATAAAAACTACAAAAAAAATAATTTCACTACAATCAATATCGTCGTTTGTAGTTATAGGAAAAGTACTTTTAGTACTTCCAAATTGCTGCGTTCCTGGGTTTTTTGAGATGTGTTAGTGATATTTCCGAAATCTGTGGACCAAAAAAAAAAATTTTTTCGTATGAAAATCTACAAACGGTTTAAAACGTATTTCAAAAAGAAAAACCCCAAATTTGCTTAAATTGCTTGGTTTCCGCACAATGCATTATATTTTCGGAGTAACTGTAAAAACTACAAAAAAATGAATTTCACTACAATCAATTTCATCGTTTGTAGTTATAGGAAAAGCACTTTTAGTGCTTCCAAACTGCTGCGTTTTTGGTTTTTTTGAGATGCGTTTGCAATATCTCTGAAACCTGTGGACGAAAAATAAAATTTTTTCGTATGAAAAACTACAAACGATTTAAAACGGATTTTAAAATAGAAAAAACGCAAATTTGCTTAAATTGCAAGGTTTCTGCACAATGCATTTTATTTTCGGAGTAACTATAAAAACTATAAAAAACTAATTTCACTACAATCAATTTCATCGTTCTTAGTTATTGGAAAAGTACTTTTGGTGCTTGCAAATTGCTGCGTTCTTGGTTTTTTTGAGATGCGTTAGCGATATCTCCGGAACCTGTGGACCAAAAAAAAATTTTTTTCGTATGAAAAACTACAAACGATTTAAAACCTATTTCAAAAAGAAAAAAACCAAATTTACTTAAATTGCTGGGATTCCGCACAATGTGTTATATTATCAGAGTAATTATAAAATCTACAAAAAAATTAATTTCTCTACAATCAATTTCATCATTTGTAGTTATAGGAATAATACTTTTAGTGCTTCCAAATTGCTGCGTTCTTGGTTTTATAGAGATGCGTTAGCGATATCTCCGAAACCTGTTGACCAAAAAAAATTGTTTTTCGTATGAGAAACTACAAACGATTTAAAACGTATTTCAAAAAGAAAACCCAAATTTACTTAAATTGCTTGGATTCCGCACAATGTATTATATCTTCAGAGTAACTATAAAAGCTACAAAAAATTAATTTCACTACAATCAATTTCATAGTTTGTAGTTATAGGAAAAGTACTCTTCGTGCGTCCATATTGCTGGGTTCTTGGTTTTTTTGAGATGCGTTAGCGATATCTCCGAAACCTGTGGACCAAAAAAAAATTTTTTTTCGCATGAAAAACTACAAACGATTTAAAACGTATTTCAGAAAGAAAAAAGCCAAATTTGCTTAAATTGCTTGGTTTCCGCACAATGTATTACATTTTCGAAGTAGCTATAAGAACTACAAAAAAATGAATTTCTCTACAATCAATCTCATCGTTTGTATTTATGGGAAAAGTACTTTTAGTGCTTTCATATTGCTGCGTTCTTGGTTTTTTTGAGTTGCGTTAGCGATATCTCCGAAACCTGTGGACCAAAAAAAATATTTTTTTTCGTATGAAAAACTACAAACGAATTAAAACGTATTTTAAAAAGAAAAAACCAAATTTACTTAAATTGTTTGGATTCCGCACAATGTATTATATCTTCAGAGTAACTATAAAAGCTACAAAAAATTAATTTCACTACAATCAATTTCATCGTTTGTAGCTATAGGAAAATTACTTTTAGTGCTTCCAAATTATTGCGTTCTTGGTTTTTCTGAGATGCGTTAGCGATATCTCCGAAACCTGTGGACCAAAAAAAAATTTTTTTTGTATGAAAAATTACAAACGTATTTCAAAAACAAAAAAAACCAAATTTACTTAAATTGTTTGGTTTCCGAACAATGTGTTATATTTTCGGAGTAACTACAAAAACTACAAAAAAATTTATTTCACTACAATCAATTTCATAGTTTGTAGTTATAGAAAAAGTAATTTTGGTGCTTCCAAATTGCTGCATTCTTGGTTTTTTTTGAGAAGCGTTAGCGATATCTCCGTCACCTGTGCACAAAAAAAAACTTTTTTTTCGTATGAAAAACTACAAACGATTTAAAACGTATTTTAAAAAGAAAAATCCCAAATTTACTTAAATTGCTTGGATGCCGCACAATGTATTATATTTTCGGAGTAACTATAAAAACTACAAAAAAATGAATTTCACTACAATCATTTTCATCGTTTGTAGTTACAGGAAAAGTACTTTTAGTGCTTCCAAACTGCTGCGTTCTTGGTTTTTTTGAGATGCGTTAGCGATATCTCCGAAACCTGTGGACCAAAAAAAAATTTTTTTTCGCATGACAAACTACAAACGATTTAAAACGCATTTCAGAAATAAAAAACCCAAATTTGTTTAAATTGCTTGGTTTCCGCACAATGTATTATATTTTCGGAGTAACTATAAAAACTACAAAAAAATTAATTTCACTACAATCAATTTCATCGTTTGTAGTTATATGAAGAGTACTCTTGGTGCTTCCAAATTGCTGCATTCTTGGTTTTTTTTGAGATGCGTTAGCGATATCTCCGTCACCTGTGCACAAAAAAAAACTTTTTTTTCGTATGAAAAACTACAAACGATTTAAAACGTATTTTAAAAAGAAAAATCCCAAATTTACTTAAATTGCTTGGATGCCGCACAATGTATTATATTTTCGGAGTAACTATAAAAACTACAAAAAAATGAATTTGACTACAATCATTTTCATCGTTTGTAGTTACAGGAAAAGTACTTTTAGTGCTTCCAAACTGCTGCGTTCTTGGTTTTTTTGAGATGCGTTTGCGATATCTCCGAAACCCGTGGACCAAAAAAAATTTTTTTTTTCTTATGAAAAACTACAAACGATTTAAAACATATTTCAGAAAGAAAAAACCCAAATTAACTTAAATTGCTTGGTTTCCGCACAATGTATTATATTTTCGGAGTAACTATAAAAACTACAAAAAAATGAATTTCACTACAATCAATTTCATCGTTTGTAGTTATAGGAAAAGTACTTTTAGTTTTTCCAAATTGCTGCGTTCTTGGTTTTTTTGAGATGCGTTAGCGATATCTCCGAAACGTGTGGACCAAAAAAAATTTTTTTTTTCGTATGAAAAACTAAAAACGATTTAAAACGTATTTCAGAAAGAAAAAACCCATATTTACTTTCTATTTACTTACTTGCTTGGTTTCCGCAAAATTTATTATTTTTTCGGAGTAAATATAAAAACTACAAAAAAATTAATTTCACTACAATCAATTTCATCGTTTGTAGTTATAGCAAAAGTAATTTTAGTGCTTCCAAATTGCTGCGTTCTTGGTTTTTTTGAGATGCGTTAGCGATATCTCCGAAACCTGTGGACGAAAAAAAAAATTTTTTTTGTATGAAAAACTACAAACGATTTAAAACGTATTTCAAAAAGAAAAAACCCAAATTTGCTTAAATTGCTTGGTTTCCGCTCAATGTATTAAATTTTCGGAGTAACTATAAAAATTAAAAAAAAAATGAATTTCACTACAATCAATTTCATCGTTTGTAGCTATAGGAAAATTACTTCTAGTGCTTCCAAATTGCTGCGTTCTTGGTTTTTTTGAGATGCGTTAGCGATATCTCCGAAACCTGTGGACCAAAAAAACATTTTTTTTCGTATGAAAAACTACAAACGATTTAAAACGTATATCAAAAAGAAAAAACCCAAATTTGCTTAAATTGCTTGGTTTCAGCACAATGTATTATATATTTTCGGAGTAACTATAAAAACTACAAAAAAATTAATTTCACTACAATCAATTTTATCGTTTGTAGTTATGGAAAAAGTACTTTTAGTGCTACCAAATTGCAGCGTTCTTGGTTTTTTAGAGATGCGTTAGCGATATCTCGGAAATTTTTTTTCGTATGAAAAACTACAAACGATTTAAAACGTATTTCAAAAAGAAAAAACCCAAATTTTCTTAAATTACTTGGTTTCCGCACAATGTATTATATTTTCGGATAACTATAAAAACTACAAAAAAATTAATTTCACTACAATCAATTTTATCGTTTGTAGTTATGGGAAAAGTACTTTTAGTGCTACCAAATTGCAGCGTTCTTGGTTTTTTAGAGATGCGTTAGCGATATCTCGGAAATTTTTTTTTGTATGAGAAACTGCAAACGATTTAAAAGGTATTTCAAAAAGAAAAAAACCAAATTTACTTAAAATGCTTGGTTTCCGCTCAATGTATTAAATTTTCGGAGTAACTATAAAAATTAAAAAAAAAATGAATTTCACTACAATCAATTTCATCGTTTGTAGCTATAGGAAAATTACTTCTAGTGCTTCCAAATTGCTGCGTTCTTGGTTTTTTTGAGATGCGTTAGCGATATCTCCGAAACCTGTGGACCAAAAAAACATTTTTTTTCGTATGAAAAACTACAAACGATTTAAAACGTATATCAAAAAGAAAAAACCCAAATTTGCTTAAATTGCTTGGTTTCAGCACAATGTATTATATATTTTCGGAGTAACTATAAAAACTACAAAAAAATTAATTTCACTACAATCAATTTTATCGTTTGTAGTTATGGAAAAAGTTCTTTTAGTGCTACCAAATTGCAGCGTTCTTGGTTTTTTAGAGATGCGTTAGCGATATCTCGGAAATTTTTTTTCGTATGAAAAACTACAAACGATTTAAAACGTATTTCAAAAAGAAAAAACCCAAATTTTCTTAAATTACTTGGTTTCCGCACAATGTATTATTTTATGAAAAACTACAAACGCTTTAAAACGTATTTCAAAAAGAAAAAACCCAAATTTGCTTAAATTGCTTGGTTTCCGCTCAATGTATTAAATTTTCGGAGTAACTATAAAAATTAAAAAAAAAATGAATTTCACTACAATCAATTTCATCGTTTGTAGCTATAGGAAAATTACTTCTAGTGCTTCCAAATTGCTGCGTTCTTGGTTTTTTTGAGATGCGTTAGCGATATCTCCGAAACCTGTGGACCAAAAAAACATTTTTTTTCGTATGAAAAACTACAAACGATTTAAAACGTATATCAAAAAGAAAAAACCCAAATTTGCTTAAATTGCTTGGTTTCAGCACAATGTATTATATATTTTCGGAGTAACTATAAAAACTACAAAAAAATTAATTTCACTACAATCAATTTTATCGTTTGTAGTTATGGGAAAAGTACTTTTAGTGCTACCAAATTGCAGCGTTCTTGGTTTTTTAGAGATGCGTTAGCGATATCTCGGAAATTTTTTTTTGTATGAGAAACTGCAAACGATTTAAAAGGTATTTCAAAAAGAAAAAAACCAAATTTACTTCAATTGCTTGGTTTCCGCACAACGTATTATATTTTCGGAGTAAATATGAAAACTACAAAAAAATTAATTTCACTACAATCAATTTCATCGTTTGTAGTTATAGGAAAAGTACTTTTAGGTTTTCCAAATTGCTGCGTTCTTGGTTTTTTTGAGATGCGTTAGCGATATCTCCGAAACCTGTGGACCAAAAAAAAATTTTTTTTTCGTATGAAAAACTACAAACGATTTAAAACGTATTTCAGAAAGAAAAAAACCAAATTTGCTTAAATTGCTTGGTTTCCGCACAATGTATTATATTTTCGGAGTAACTATAAAAACTACAAAAAAATGAATTTCACTACAATCAATTTCATCGTTTGTAGTTATAGGAAAAGTACTTTTAGTTTTTCCAAATTGCTGCGTTCTTGTTTTTTTTGAGATGCGTTAGCGATATCGCCGAAACCTGTGGACCAAAAAAAATTTTTTTTGTATGAAAAATTACAAACGTATTTCAAAAAGAAAAAAACGAAATTTGCTTAAATTGCTTGGTTTCCGCAAAATGTATTATATTTTCGGAGTAACTATAAAAACTACAAAAAAATTAATTTCACTACAATCAATTTCATCGTTTGTAGCTATAGGAAAAGTACTTTTAGTGCTTCCAAATTGCTGCGTTCTTGGTTTTTTTTAAAATGCGTTAGCGATATCTCCGAAACCTGTATGAAAAACTACAAACGATTTAAAACGTATATCAAAAAGAAAAAACCCAAATTTGCTTAAATTGCTTGGTTTCAGAAAAATTTATTATATTTTCGGAGTAACTATAAAAACTACAAAAAAATTAATTTCACTACAATCAATTTTATCGTTTTTAGTTATGGGAAAAGTACTTTTAGTGCTTCCAAATTGCAGCGTTCTTGGTTTTTTAGAGATGCGTTAGCGATATCTCGGAAATTTTTTTTTCGTATGAAAAACTACAAACGATTTAAAAGGTATTTCAAAAAGAAACACCCCAAATTTACTTAAATTGCTTAGTTTCCGCAAAATATATTATATTTTCGGAGTAACTATAAAAACTACAAAAAAATTTATTTCACTAAAATCAATTTCTTTTTTTGTAGTTATAGGAAAAGTACTTTTAGTGCTTCCATATTGCTGCGTTCTTGGTTTTTTTGAGATGCGTTTGCGATATCTCCGAAATCTTTGGACCTGTGGAAAAACTACAAACGATTTAAAACGTATTTTAAAAAGAAAAAACCCAAATTTACTTAAATTGCTTGGTTTCTGCAAAATGTATTATATTTTCGGAGTAACTATAAAAACTACAAAAAAATGAATTTCATCGTTTGTAGTTATAGGAAATGTACTTTTAGTGCTTCCAAATTGCTGCGTTCCTGGTTTTTTTGAGATTCGTTAGCGATATCTCCGAAACCTGTCAACCAAAAAAAAAAATTTTTTTTCGTATGAAAAACTACAAACGATTTAAAACATATTTCAAAAAAAACCCAAATTTACTTAAATTGCTTCGTTTCCGCACAATGTATTATATTTTAGGAGTAACTATAAAAACTACAAAAAAATGAATTTCACTACAATCAATTTCATCGTTTGTAGTTATAGGAAAAGTACTTTTGATGCTTCCAAATTGCTGCTTTCTTGGTTTTTTTGAGATGCGTTAGCGATATCTCCGAAACATGTGGACCAAAAAAAAATTTTTTTCGTATGAAAAATTACAAACGATTTAAAACGTATTTCAAAAGGAAAAAAACCAAATTTACTTAAATTGTTTGGTTTCCGCACAATGTGTTATATTTTCGGAGTAGCTATAAAAGCTAAAAAAAAATGAATTTCACTACAATCAATTTCATCGTTTGTAGTTATAGGAAAAGTAATTTTAGTTCTTCCAAACGGCTGCGTTCTTGGTTTTTTTGAGATTCGTTAGAGATATTTCCGAAACCTGTGGACGAAAAATATTTGTTTTTTCGTATGAAAAACTAAAAACGATTTAAAACGTATTTCGAAAAGAAAAAACCCGAATTTACTTAAATTGCTTGGTTTCCGCACACTGTATTATATTTTCGGAGTAACTATAAAAACTACAAAAAAATGAATTTCAGTACAATCAATTTCATCGTTTGTAGTTATAGGAAAAGTACTTTTGGTGCTTCCATATTGCTGCTTTCTTGGTTTTTTTGAGATGCGTTATCGATATCTCCGAAACCTGTGGACCAAAAAAAAATGTTTTTCGAATGAGAAACTACAAACGATTTAAAACATATTTCAAAAAGAAAAAAACCAAATTTACTTAAATTGCTTGGTTTCCGCACAATGTATTATATTTTCGGAGTAACTATAAAGACTACAAAAAAATTAATTTAACTCAGTCAATATCATCGTTTGTAGTTTTAGGAAAATTACTTTTAGTGCTTCCAAATTGCTACGTTCGTGGTTTTTTTTTGATGCGTTAGCGATATCTCCGAAACATGTGGACCAAAAAAAAATTTCTTTCGTATGAAAAATTACAAACGATTTAAAACGTATTTCAAAAGGAAAAAAACCAAATTTACTTAAATTGTTTGGTTTCCGCACAATGTGTTATATTTTCGGAGTAACTATAAAAGCTACAAAAAAATGAATTTCACTACAATCAATTTCATCGTTTGTAGTTATAGGAAAAGTAATTTTAGTGCTTCCAAATTGCTGCGTTCTTGGTTTTTTTGAGATGCGTTAGCGATATCTCCGAAACCTGTGCACAAAAAAAAATTGTTTTCCTTATGAAAAACTACAAACGATTTAAAACGTATTTCAAAAAGAAAAAATCCAAATTTGCTTAAATTGCTTGGCTTCCGCACAATGTATTATATTTTCGGAGTAACTATAAAAACTACACAAAAATGAATTTCACTACAATCAATTACATCGTTTGTAGTTATTGGAAAATTACTTTCAGTGATTCCAAATTGCTGCGTTCTTGGTTTTTTTGAGAGGCGTTAGCGATATCTCCGAAACCTGTGGAGCAAAAAATAAATTTTTTCGTATGAAAAACTACAAACCATTTAAAACGTATTTCAAAAAGAAAAAGGAAAATTTACTTAAATTCAGGTTCCGCACATTGTATTATATTTTCGGAGTAACTATAAAAACTACAAAAAAAAAGAATTTCACTACAATCAATTTAATCGTTTGTAGTTATAGGAAAAGTACTCTTAGTGCGTCCAAATTGCTGCTTTATTGGTTTTTTTGAGATGTGTTAGCGATATCTCCGAAACCTGTGGACCAAAAAAAAATTTTTTTCGTATGAGAAACTGCAAACGATTTAAAACGTATTTCAAAAAGAAAAAACCCAAATTTATTTAAATTGCTTGGATTCCGCACAATGTATTATATCTTTGGAGTAACTATAAAATCTACAAAAAAATGAATTTCACTACAATCAATTTCATATTTTGTAGTTATAGGAAAATTACTTTAAGTGTTTCGAAATTGCTGCGTTCTTGGTTTTTTGAGATGCGTTAGCGATATCTTCGAAACCTGTGGACAAAAAAAAATTTTTTTCGTATGAAAAACTACAAACGATTTAAAACGTATTTCAAAAAGAAAAAACCCAAATTTATTTAAATAGCTTGGATTCCGCACAATGTATTATATCTTTGGAGTAACTATAAAATCTACAAAAAAACGAATTTCACTACAATCAATTTCATATTTTGTAGTTATAGGAAAAGCAATTTTAGTGCTTCCAAATTGCTGCGTTCTTGTTTTTTTTGAGATGCGTTAGCGATATCTCGGAAAACTGTGGACAAAAAAAAATGTTTTTCGTATGAAAAACTACAAACGATTTAAAACGTATTTAAAAAAAAAAAACCCAAATTTACTTAAATTGCTTGATTTCCGCACAATGTATTATATTTTCGGAGTAACTATAAAAACTATAAAAAATAAATTTCACTACAATCAATTTAATCGTTTGTAGTTATAGGAAAAGTACTCTTAGTGCGTCCAAATTGCTGCTTTATTGGTTTTTTTGAGATGTGTTAGCGATATCTCCGAAACCTGTGGACCAAAAAAAATTTTTTTTCGTATGAGAAACTGCAAACGATTTAAAACGTATTTCAAAAAGAAAAAAACCAAATTTACTTAAAGTGCTTAGTTTCCGCACAATGTATTATATTTTCGGTGTAACTATGAAAAGTACAAAAAAATTTATTTCACTACAATCAATTTCGTCGTTTGTAGTTATAGGAAAAGTACCTTTAGTTCTTCCAAACTGCTGCGTTCTTGGTTTTTTTTGAGATGCGTTAAAGATATCTCCGAAACCTGTGGACGAAAAAAATTGTTTTTTCGTATGAAAAACTACAAGCGATTTAAAACGTATTTCGAAAAGAAAAAACCCAAATTTACTTAAATTGCTTGGTTTCCGCACACTGTATTATATTTTCGGAGTAACTATAAAAACTACAAAAAAATTAATTTCAGTATAATCAATTTCATCGTTTGTAGTTACAGGAAAAGTACTTTCAGTGATTCCAAATTGCTGCGTTCTTGGTTTTTTTGAGAGGCGTTAGCGATATCTCCGAAACCTGTGGAGCAAAAAATAAATTTTTTCGTATGAAAAACTACAAACCATTTAAAACGTATTTCAAAAAGAAAAAGCCAAATTTACTTAAATTTGGGTTCCGCACATTGTATTATATTTTCGGAGTAACTATAAAAACTACAAAAAAATGAATTTCACTACAATCAATTTCATCGTTTGTAGTTATAGGAAAATTACTTTAAGTGTTTCGAAATTGCTGCGTTCTTGGTTTTTTGAGATGCGTTAGCGATATCTTCGAAACCTGTGGACAAAAAAAAATTTTTTTCGTATGAAAAACTACAAACGATTTAATACGTATTTCAAAAAGAAAAAACCCAAATTTATTTAAATTGCTTGGATTCCGCACAATGTATTATATCTTTGGAGTAACTATAAAATCTACAAAAAAATGAATTTCACTACAATCAATTTCATATTTTGTAGTTACAGGAAAAGCAATTTTAGTGCTTCCAAATTGCTGCGTTCTTGTTTTTTTTTAGATGCGTTAGCGATATCTCGGAAAACTGTGGACAAAAAAAAAATGATTTTCGTATGAAAAACTACAAACGATTTGAAACGTATTTAAAAAAAGAAACCCAAATTTACTTAAATTGCTTGATTTCCGCACAATGTATTATATTTTCGGAGTAACTATAAAAACTATAAAAAATAAATTTCACTACAATCAATTTAATCGTTTGTAGTTATAGGAAAAGTACTCTTAGTGCGTCCAAATTGCTGCTTTATTGGTTTTTTTGAGATGCGTTAGCGATATCTCCGAAATCTGTGGACCAAAAAAAATTTTTTTTCGTATGAGAAACTGCAAACGATTTAAAACGTATTTCAAAAAGAAAAAAAACCAAATTTACTTAAATTGCTTAGTTTCCGCACAATGTATTATATTTTCGGTGTAAGTATGAAAAGTACAAAAAATTTATTTCACTACAATCATTTTCGTCGTTTGTAGTTTTAGGAAAAGTACCTTTAGTTCTTCCAAACTGCTGCGTTCTTGGTTTTTTTTTGAGATGCGTTAAAGATATCTCCGAAACCTGTGGACGAAAAAAATTGTTTTTTCGTATGAAAAACTACAAACGATTTAAAACGTATTTCGAAAAGAAAAAACCCAAATTTACTTAAATTGCTTGGTTTCCGCACAATGTATTATATTTTCGGATTAACTATAAAAACTTCAAAAAAATTAATTTCACTACAATCAATTTCATCGTTTGTAGTTTTAGGAAAATTACTTTTAGTGCTTCCAAATTGCTGCGTTCTTGGTTTTTTGAGAAGCGTTAGCGATATCTCCGAAACCTGTGGACCAAAAAAATTTTTTTTTCGTATGAAAAACTACAGACGATTTAAAACGTATTTAAAAAAAACCCAAATTTACTTAAATTGCTTGGTTTCCGCACAATGTATTATATTTTCGGAGTAACTATAAAGACTACAAAAAAATTAATTTCACTACAATCAATTTCATCGTGTGTAGTTATAGGAAAATTACCTTTAGTGCTTCCGAATTGCTGCGTTCTTTGTCTTTGGAGATGCGATAGCGATATATCCGAAACCTGTGGACCAAAAAAAAATTTTTTTTTCGTATGAAAAACTACAAACGATTTAAAACGTATTTCAAAAAAAAACCCAAATTTACTTAAATTGCTGGGATTCCGCACAATGTATTATATCTTTGGAGTAACTATAAAATCTACAAAAAAATGAATTTCACTACAATCAATTTAATCGTTTGTAGTTATAGGAAAAGTTACTTTAGTGCTTCCAAATAGCTGCGTTCTTGGTTTTTTGAGATGCGTTAGCGATATTTCCGAAACCTGTGGACCAAAAAAAAATTTTTTTTCCTTATGAAAAACTACAAACGATTTAAAACGTATTTAAAAAAAAACCCAAATTTACTTAAATTGCTGGGATTCCGCACAATGTATTATATCTTTGGAGTAACTATAAAATCTAAAAAAAAATTAATTTCACTACAATCAATTTAATCGTTTGTAGTTATAGGAAAAGTTACTTTAGTGCTTCCAAATAGCTGCGTTCTTGGTTTTTTGAGATGCGTTAGCGATATTTCCGAAACCTGTGGACCAAAAAAAAATTTTTTTTTCGTATGAAAAACTACAAACGATTTAAAACGTATTTCAAAGAAAAACCCAAATTTACTTAAATTGCTGGGATTCCGCACAATGTATTATATCTTTGGAGTAACTATAAAATCTACAAAAAAATGAATTTCACTACAATCAATTTCATATTTTGTAGTTATAAGAAAAGTACTTTAAGTGCTTCCAAATTGCTGCGTTCTTGGTTTTTTTGAGATGCGTTAGCGATATATCCGAAACCTGTGGACCAAAAAAAATTTTTTATTCGTATGAAAAACTACAAACGATTTAAAACGTATCTCAAAAAAAAAACCAAATTTACTTAATTTGCTTGGATTCCGCACAATGTATTATATCTTTGGAGTAACTATAAAATCTACAAAAAAATTAATTTCACTACAATCAATTTCATCGTTTGTAGTTATAGGAAAGGTTACTTTAGTGCTTCCAAATAGCTGCGTTCTTGGTTTTTTGAGATGCGTTAGCGATATCTCCGAAACCTGTGGACCAAAAAAATTTTTTTTTTCATATGAAACACTACATTCGATTTAAAACGTATATAAAAAAAACCCAAATTTACTTAAATTACTTGGTTTCCGCACAATGTATTATATTTTCGGAGTAACTATAAAGACTACAAAAAAATTAATTTAACTCAATCAATTTCATCGTTTGTAGTTTTAGGAAAATTACTTTTAGTGCTTCCAAATTGCTACGTTCTTGGTTTTTTTGAGATGCGTTAGCGATATCTCCGAAACATGTGGACCAAAAAAAAATTCTTTTCGTATGAAAAATTACAAACGATTTAAAACGTATTTCAAAAGGAAAAAAACCAAATTTACTTAAATTGTTTGGTTTCCGCACAATGTATTATATTTTCGGAGTAACTATAAAAGCTACAAAAAATGAATTTCACTACAATCAATTTCATCGTTTGTAGTTATAGGAAAAGTAATTTTAGTGCTTCCAAATTGCTGCGTTCTTGGTTTTTTTGAGATGCGTTAGCGATATCTCCGAAACCTGTGGACAAAAAAAATTTTTTTTCCTTATGAAAAACTACAAACGATTTAAAACGTATTTCAAAAAGAAAAAATCCAAATTTGCTTAAATTGCTTGGCTTCCGCACAATGTATTATATTTTCGGAGTAACTATAAAAACTACACAAAAATGAATTTCACTACAATCAATTACATCGTTTGTAGTTATAGGAAAATTACTTTCAGTGATTCCAAATTGCTGCGTTCTTGGTTTTTTTGAGAGGCGTTAGCGATATCTCCGAAACCTGTGGACCAAAAAATAAATTTTTTCGTATGAAAAACTACAAACTATTTAAAACGTATTTCAAAAAGAAAAAGCCAAATTTACTTAAATTTGGGTTCCGCACATTGTATTACATTTTCGGAGTAACTATAAAAACTACAAAAAAATGAATTTCACTACAATCAATTTCATCGTTTGTAGTTATAGGAAAATTACTTTAAGTGTTTCCAAATTGCTGC